>NC_132910.1:22218719-22552968 GCF_047675955.1 Chlorocebus sabaeus
CTCTAAGTATAATTTAGTTTTGTCTGTTTTTGAAGTTATATAAATGGAATTACATTGTTTGTATTTTTTCCTCTCGCTTCTTTTACTTAATACATTTATGAAATTTGTCCATATTGTTATATGCAGCTATAGCTTGTTTATTTTCAGCTATATAGTATTGAATTTTGTTTTTTAAAAATACTGTTTATTTTGAGACAGGATTTCACTCAGTTGCCCAGGTAAAGTGCAGTGGCGTAGCCATGGCTCACTGCAGCCTCGACCTCCCCAGGCTCAGGTGATCCTCCCTCCTCAGCCTCCAGAGTAGCTAGCACCATAGGCCACCACACCTGTGTGCCACCATGCTTGGCTAATTTTTTTTTTTTTTTTTTTTTTTTTTGAGGCAGAGTCTTGCTCTGTTGCCCAGGCTGGAGTGCAGTGGCCAGATCTCAGCTCACTGCAAGCTCCGCCTCCCAGGTTTATGCCATTCTCCTGCCTCAGCCTCCCGAGTAGCTGGGACTACAGGCGCCCGCCGCCTCGCCCGGCTAGATTTTTGTATTTTTTAGTAGAGACGGGGTTTCACCGTGTTAGCCAGGATGGTCTCGATCTCCTGACCTCGTGATCCGCCCGTCTCGGCCTCCCAAAGTGCTGGGATTACAGGCTTGAGCCACCGCGCCCGGCCGTAATTTTTGTATTTTTTATAGAGACGGGGTTTTGCCATGTTACCCAGGCTGGTTTCAGACTCCTGGGCTCAAGCGATCTGCCCATCTTGGCCTCCCAGAGTGTTGGGATTACAGGCGTGAGCCACTATGTGGGGCCTATAGTATTTAATTTTATTCGTATATCACTGTTTGTTCATTTTATACCTTTTATTGATTTTTGAATGATTTCCAGTTTAGTTGCTCATATAAACAGCATTGCTCTGAACGTAAATTCACTTGCATACATGCAAAAGTTTCTGTAGGAATAAGAAGTAAAATTACTAGGAATGTTACGATGCCTGTTTTCCCAATTGGCTTTCCAGTTTTCTCTCCCCACAGTGTAAACAAGCTCTCATTAATCCATGTCTTTGCCAGCATTTAGTAGTGTCTGGCTTTCTCATTTTTGTCATTCTGCTGAGTGTTTACTATTTTTTTGTTTAATTTGTATTTCCCCGCCTGCTAATGAGGCTGTATTCCTTTTCATATGTTTATTAGGCATTTTGATTTTTGTGAAGTGTCCACTTGGGTCCTTTTGCCCATTTTCCTCTGGGCCATCTGTCTTCTCTCATTGCATTTTTTATATAGCTTTTTGCTGAAGTGCCTACTCAAGTTTGCTTACCTTTTGAAAGGAGAGACTTAAGTTCTAAAAGCAACTCTTTTTCCTTTTATTTCTGGGGTCAGCTGTCAGTGCAGTTATCCTCAGGTATTAGAAACTAACCAGATTAAACCAATGTTGGAAAATAGAGGGTATTCTTAAACAGGGTATTGGACTAGGTGACCTCCATTTAAGGTCTGCTGACACATTTGTCATTTGACTCTCAGCATGCCTCACATTAAACCAAGGGCACAGAAACTGATATATAAAACCAAAATGCCAAAAATTTTAATTTGCAGAAAGAAATGTAATCATTAAGGTAATCGAATTGAGATCACTTTATTCTTTATTTGGTTCATAATTCTCAACCAGTGGAAGGAAGTCATAAGAATCTCTGGGAGCTAAACAATTTGAACACTTGAGATAGAGTGTGGAAAAATAGATAACAGTAACTGGGAAGGGTAGGTGGAGGGGAGGGGGAAGATGAAGAGGAGTGAGTTAAAGTATACAGACATACAGGAAGCTTGAAGAAATAATTCAGTGTTTTACAGCAGAGTAGAATGCAAAAATATATTGTACTCTGGTGATGGACACCCTGAATACCTTGATTTGATTACTGCACATTATGTACATGTACAAAATTTCTCATGTATTCCACAATTCGCACACACAAGAAAGAATCTCAAGGATTTGAGTGCTTTTTAAAATAACAATCCCTTGGAGGTTCAAATATGTGGGATGCCTCCTAGTTAAAAGTCATCACCCTAGTGAATCACTGTTACTGTTGGGAGTATATTGAACCTTTTAGTTAGATTGCAGAGAAGTTGAAAAACATTGCTTTCATGTACAAGACAAGACAAGACATAATAAGGTTGTCTGTTGAGCTTGGAATCAGAGCCCAGAGGAATTAGTTAAATCATGTTAATCAGACTGTGTCATCAGATTATGATGCATTAATACATTTGTCTTCATTTTAAGACTTAATGGCTCTCTGAATCTGATATCCATGTTTATGGGATGGGGCATTTTCTTTCCATATACTAGAGTCAGAATGCCAAACTGGCCATTCTTTATAACTAGCATGCAGGTGATCCTAATTATTAACATATTCTTTTATCAGACAGTTTATTGTAATCTGGTCATATCTTCATGATGTTACAATTTGATTACCTTTGTTGGAGTCTGGTGCACATTCTTGGAAGGCAGCTTCAGCTGTTTTGTGTGTATTGGGGACTGCTACATTGTTAATTCTCTGTACTTCTGTAAACAGTTCCACACTGTGGGGATAGTATTTCTGAGATAGAGTGGTGGAATATGAGGATGGTTGGGTGGGTGGCTTCCCTGTATCTTTGGAGATTTTCTTCCACTAAACTCAAGAAGTAAGATTTTATTTCTTCATCCAGTAGTCCTTCCCCAGATTCATCCTTGATCTATTCCTTGAGGTTATAGTATGAACCACCCACTATTCAAATGTCAGTTTTTCTTAGAATGCTTTTAGTGATGAGAAGTGACTGTTTTCAGACCTTGGCAAGGTCAGTCCTACTTTGGATGTTCTCATTTCATCACACTTCTTGGCATTTGTAGATTTGGAAGAATTGGGCCTTTGGTACCTCTGATCTCTTCCTTTAGCAACTTATTGTGCATCCATATGCTTAGCTTTTGCTGGGGCGGTTTTTTTTTTTTTTTTAACCTGCCACCTAGTGGCCGAAATGTTGCTATACTATTGATAAGGTACCACTAATTTTGGCAAAATAGTAAGAGGCAAAGCACCGAAGAAGATTATGTAATCTCTCCCTTCTCCAAATCACTCTTGGTAAGAATGATCTTTAAAACATACCACTCAGATTATTAGCAACCTTGGTATAGAATGTTTTTTAAAATAATAATAATGTACTTTATATGGTGATTTATGTTATTATTTAGGCCCAAAGCTTTGATTTAATTGTTTCCTTTTAGCTTATTTTTGAGATATGCAGACTGCTAGGAAGCTGTCTCTTTTTTTTTCATTGAGCTGAATTCTTTTGGAGGATCACTGTTACTAATTGTGAAGTACTATTTTACTTTTAATTTAAAAAGATATTTTTAAATTTACAGATAAAAATTATTTAATTTTATATTCATATGTGAATTATATATAATATAAAAATTATATTTATGGTATACAACATGATGTTTTAAAATATGTCTACATTGTGGAATGGTTAAACCAAGCTAATTAACATATGCATTACCAATACTATTTTACTTTTATCCAACACTTCTTACCACTAGTAAGCCACTGAAAAACTAGTAACTGTGATAAAGAAGGTGTAAACCATACTTATTTATGACACAACAGCATATTTTTTACTTTTAATAAGTCATTCTTTTTTTTTTTTTTTTGAGACGGAGTCTCGTTCTGTTGCTCAGGCTGAAGTGCAGTGGTGTGATCTTCTTTCACTGCAACCTCTGCCTCCCGGGTTCAAGCGATTTTCTTGCCTCAGCCTCCCAAGTAGCTGGAGCTGGGATTACAGGTGTGTGCCACCACGCCTGGCTAATTTTTGTAACTTTAGTAGACATGGGGTTTCACCATGTTGGTCAGGCTGGTCTTGAACTCCTGACCTCAAGTGATCCACCCATCTTGGCCTCCCAAAGTGCTGGGATTACAGGTGTGAGCCACTGCTCTGGCCCAATAAGTCGTTCTTGAAAATTAGTTAAGAGTGCTTGATAAAGCACTTCCACTTATATCTTTTGAATTAATGTGATAACTTTTGTTGGCTTGTATTTTTTTGAGTCTTGCTTTATTGTCCAGGCTAGAGTACAATGGTGAACCTCAGCTCACTGCAGCCTCCGCCTCCTGGGCCCAAGTGGTCCTCCCACTTCAACCTCCTCAGTAGCTGGGACTACAGGCCCGCACCAACATGCCCGGCTAAGTTTTGTATTTTTTATAGAGAGAGGATTTTGCCAGTGTTGCCCAGGCTTGTCTCAAACTCCTGGGATCAAGCAGTCTGCCTGCCTCAGCCTCCCAAAGTGCTGGAATTAGGTGTATGAGTCACCATTCCTGGGCCTGTTGGCTATTTTATAATTATCTTATTTGGTAGACTCTGATCTTTTACAATTGAACTTAATTCAACTCTTTTCCAGTGTTTACAAAGATTAGACTTAGAATTAAAAGATAAATGATTTTATAGCTGACCTTGATTATTTCTGTTTTTCACTTACCTTGGCAGTAATCTGTACTTCCTATAAAACAAATATTCTTTCATAAAGTGACAATGGATATGTATTATAGAGACAGAATAAAAATTATCCATAATCCTACCACTCTGTATGTATCTTTTACATAGTTGAAATAATAATGTAATATATTACATTTTGGTGGAGGTGATACATAATTTTTTTTTTTTTTTTTTTTTTTTTTTTTTTTTTTTTTTTTTTTTTTTTTTTGAGACGGAGTCTCGCTCTGTCGCCCAGGCTGGAGTGTAGTGGCCGGATCTCGGCTCACTGCAAGCTCCGCCTCCCGGGTTTACGCCATTCTCCTGCCTCAGCCTCCCGAGTAGCTGGGACTACAGACGCTCGCCACCTCGCCCGGCTAGTTTTTTTGTATTTTTTAGTAGAGATGGGGTTTCACCGGGTTAGCCAGGATGGTCTCGATCTCCTGACCTCGTGATCCGCCCGTCTCGGTCTCCCAAAGTGCTGGGATTACAGGCTTGAGCCACCGCGCCCGGCCGGTGATACGTAATTTTAAAAATATTATAAAGTAATACTTGTTTACTGTTTGAAGTTAAGGAAATATTAGAAATTATCAAAAGACAGGAATAAAACTTACCTATAACCTTATTATCCAGAGATAACCATAGATCTTACTTGATAAAACAGTATATACAGTTTTGTATTTTGTTTCTTCCCTGTCCCCCATAATATTTATATGTCAGGGCAATTAAAATTATCATTAAAAATTTACTGTAAATGATTTTTAACGGCAACCTAATTTATTGTATGCATGTACTATTATTTACTTAATATAAATGCCTAATAATAGTGAAATGATAACCTATTCGCTTAGCTCTGTGATAAATACCTTTGTGGTTTAATATGTATTCTAGATTATATCTTTTTGTTTGTTTGTTTTTTGAGATGGAGTCTCGCTCTGTCACCCAGGCTGGAGTGCAGCCATCTCAACTCACTGCAAGCTCCGCTTCCCAGGTTCACACCATTCTCCTGCCTCAGCCTCCTGAGTAGCTGGGGCTACAGGCGCCTGCACCAC
Organism: Chlorocebus sabaeus; assembly: GCF_047675955.1. NCBI lineage: Eukaryota > Metazoa > Chordata > Mammalia > Primates > Cercopithecidae > Chlorocebus > Chlorocebus sabaeus. The sequence continues at coordinate 22,224,238 of NC_132910.1, forward strand.
ACCCCGCTAATTTTTCTTTTGTATTTTTAGTAGAGATGGGGTTTCACTGTGCTAGCCAGGATAGTCTTCATCTCCTGACCTTGTGATCCACCCTCCTCGGCCTCCCAAAGTGTTGGGATTACAGGCGTGAGCCACTGCGCCTGGCTTAGATTATTTCTTTAAAGTAAATTTTCAAAAGTGGAATTAATTGGGCCAAAAGGTACAGATTTTTTTTTCCCACAAATGTAGCTAAACTGCTTTCTATCTAACAGTGTTCTACTAATTTGTATTTAGTGTAGTTTCACTCTGACACATTCATATTTTTTTCTGGATAGTTTGCAGAGGGAAAATCTTGATAAACATTCAGTTTGGTAAAGATGATGCACAGTAGTTTTCAGATTTTTTTCTTTTTTTTTGAGACAAGATTCTTGCTCTGTTACCCAGGCTGGAGTGCAGTGGCACAGTCTTGGCTCACTGCAACCTCCACCTCCCAGGCATAAGCAATTCTCCTACCTCAACCTCTGGAGTAGCTGGGATTACAGGTGCACACCACCATACCTGGCTAATTTTTTGTAGAGACAGGGTTTTGCCATGTTGCCCACGCTGGTCTGGAACTCCTGAGCTTCCGTGATCCGCCTGCTTCGGACTCCCAAAGTGCTGGGATTATAGGCCTGAGCTGTCTCACCTGGCTGGATAAATTTTTAATACATATTTTATTCTTAACATTTATACTTGCATACAAAAAACCCTAGCAACTTGTCTCAAATTTCATCATAGGATCAAAAGAAAATGTTTTATATGACTCATAAATTATCCTGAAGAACCAGATAATGATACCCTGGCTTACTGTTAATTTTCTAATCTGTTACACTATTAAACTAAGAGACAGTAACATCTTCATAGCTGAAAATTCTATTTCAGTTTTTGATTCAGTTTGAATTTACATGTTTGTATTTTTAGAACTTGTTTATTATTTTTTTGGTTAGGTGATGAATCAAGACTGGTTCTCTAAGCTATTTTAGTATAGTAAACTTTGAAATTGCTTTGGGCAAGAGAGATTATATTTATTGAGAAATTCAAATAAAATGAGGTATGTGGTCTTTTTTAATGATTAATTTTTTTATTGTGGCAAAAAGATAAAATTTATCATCTGAACCGTTTTTAAGTGTACAGCTCAGTAATGTTAAAAGCATATTTAGGTCATTATGAACAGATCTCCAGAATTTTAGCCTCCTGAAAAGATCCAGAGACCCCTGGAACTTTTCCTACTATATTTTGAAGAACCTCTATCTTAGAGAATATATTACTTCATCTGGAGAAAACAAAGACTCAAAGAGAACTCTGGAAATACAGTCTTTTAAAAAATATCATCTAAAAGATTAATAATTCTTTTTATCATCTTATCCAGTCTGTGTTCATATTTCCCCATTGTCTAATAATGTTTTCATAACTTTTTGAAATTAAGAACCAAACAAGGTTCACACACGTTACATTTGGTGGTTGATATGCCTTTCATTTATTTTTTATTTTTATTAATTTATTTTTCTGAGATGGAATCTTGCTCTGTTACCCAGGCGGGAGTGCAGTGCACGATCTCAGCTCACTGCAACCTCTGCCTCCCCAGTTCAAGTGATTCTCCTGCCTTAGCCTCCCGAGTAGCTAGGATTACAGGTGCGTGCCACCACGCCTGGCTAATTTTTTATAATTTTGGTAGAGACAGGGTTTCACCATGTTGGCCAGGCTGATCTTGAACTCCTGACCTCAGGTGACCTGCCTGCCTCGGCCTCCTAAAGTGTTGGGATTATAGGCGTGAACCACCCGGCCCAGCCTTGATATGCCTTTTAAATTTTAATCTAGGTTGTCTCTTCCTTTTCTTCCTTTATAATTTATTTGTTGAAGAAACAGGGTCATTGGTTCTACATAATTTTCCTCATTCTGGTTTTGGCTGAGTGTATCTCTGGTAAAATTTAACATGTTTTTCAGTTCTCTGTATTTCCAGTAAATTTACAGGTAGAGACAGACTTGATTAGATTTACTTTCAATTATTTTTTGGCAAGATTCCTAGTTGGTGATGTGTATTTAAATAAAAAAGATGTGTTTTGTGATGTTAAAATCAAACAGTTTAGGTTTTGTCAGCTTGATTCATCCATTATAAAATTCCCAATTAACTTTAATAATAGCATCTATTGCTAATTGTTGCCTCATTGCAGTATATTAGTAGGTGTTGTAAAAGGTGATATTCCTTCTCCAGCCTTCTAGATTTATTGGCTGAGATTCTTCAGGAATGAAGACCTCTTCTTCATATACCACTTTATTACCCTGAAAGTATTTATACAGGAAAGGCCAAAATAAAATGGGACTTTTTTTTCTTTTCACCTACACATTCCCAGAATAATTTGTGCCTTAGGAGCCTCAAAACATGACTAGAGGTTTGTTGTTGTTGTTGTTTTTAGTATTATAAACTCATGGATTTTTGCCTTCCATTCATTTTCGATGTTCAAATTGTCTGTTTGACCAGTGGCAGCTTTATTTACGTTGGCTCTTTTGTCCTTGGCACAATCCCAGTGGTCTGTAATAGTTTCCTAAAATATACAAGATGAAACTCATTTTGTATATTTTCTTCCCCAGATTTAGAATCAGAATTCTAATTCCTTTCAGTGGGAAATGGTATTTAGAGATTATAATCTGGGTGATATTTTTGTATATTCCTACAAGGTTCTCATTGTTTATAGGCGTTTTGGTGGACAGAACTAGGAAAACTTTATAGAAAGAGAAAAATAATTCATGTTTCCAGATGCTAGTTCTAACTCAGATAAAAGATGATAAGAGTTTTTACTTCATTTTAAAATTTACATTTGTATTTTTCCTCAACATGGAAAATGTGGCTCTAACAATAAGAGTATTGAATTACAAAATCTGGGGGAGGAACTATTCTATTATATTAGAAGATTGGAGGGTTACAAATACAAATGCCTAAAGGTACCAGACAGCCAAATGAATGTATCAAGCCTGTTATGAAAATCATCTGGGAATGGTGGGGGTTAATAAGCTGGAGAGCATATATCCCGTCTAAAGGAGGCATCTGTGACTTGACTCTAGCTGATTTTTGCCAAGAGGGAATATGGGCACGGTACTGCTTGGTTTTTTTCATTTTTAAAAAGAAGATGTAATCCCAGCACTTTGGGAGGCTGAGGCGGGCGGATCATGAGGTCAGGAGATCAAGACCATCCTTGCCAATACGGTGAAACCCCATCTCTACTAAAAATGCAAAAAATTAGTTGGGCATAGTGGCATGCGCCTGTAGTCCCAGCTGCTTGGGAGACTGAGGCAGGAGAATTGCTTGAACCCAGTAGGTGGAGGTTGCAGTGAGCTGAGATTGTGCCACTGCACTCCAGCCTGGGAGACAGAGCAAGACTCCCTCTCAAAAAAAGAAAAAGAAAAAGAAGATGTAAATCCAAATATTTTATGTGAAATTATTTAGCTTTTAAATACTGACAATAATACTGACAAACTAAGTCAAAGTTTTAAAAAGGCCTTTTGGACCAAACAACGATTTCTTCCATAAGGTTATTAGTTTGTAACCTCTTGTGAGAAAGATCTAAGGATTTTTCCAGACCTCAGACAATCTGAAAAATATATTGGGAAAGAGTATGAGAAAGGGAACTTAATCATCTTGGTTTTGCTAATCATGATTGCATTTATTTATCTGACTTTTCTTTTTTAGCCTTAAAAAATTAAAATAGCCCTATAATTAATTTTGCTTTTCTTTTTGCATATTCAAAATAGGAACTTACAACGTCTCAGAAAAATGGTGGGAATGTTCTTCAGATGATGTATGAGAAACCTGAACGATGGTCATTTACCTTCCAAACATATGCCTGTCTCAGTCGAATAAGAGCTCAGCTTGCCTCTCTCAATGGCAAGCTCAAAGATGCAGAGAAACCTGTATTACTTTTTGAACGATCTGTGTATAGTGACAGGTATGTATAAATGGCTTATACGTGGCCATTTGAAGTTTTTATCTTAGAACTGGACTTTTTCTTTTTCTTTTCTTTTCTTTTCTTTCTTTTTTTTTTTTTTTTTTTAATGTTTCCTGGGATTTAGTAATATGAATGGCTGAGTTGGGGATTTAAGATGGAAAATGATATTTAAATCCCTCAGCAGTCTGGTACTAATGGCATTAGGGAAGTTATTGCATTTATTAATCCCCAGCTTCCATAGAAACTGTTGGGAATATGGTGGTGCCCATCTCATTTAAATTTGCAGAGAAGTTGTTTTTCCCTCTAACCCTTTTAAAATTCTCATCTGCTCTGGTTAAATCTGGATCTGTATCCTAGACTCTTACCTGGAGCAAGTAGATAAAAGTCTCTAAGGGGCCTTAGAATTGCCCTACTTATGCTAGGATTCTTTTGACCTCCAAAGTTAGCTCAGAACAGAGGTTCTCAGACTTTTTGATCTCAGGACCCTTTTCAGTTCTTAATAACTATCGAGGCATCCAAAGAGCTTGTCCTGTTGATACTTGCGTTACTAGAAATTGAGATGCACAAAAATGATTTAAAACTAGCAATAATAAATTCATTACATATTAATATAAATACACTTCACAAAAAGTTATATTTTCTAAAATAAAAAGTAGCTAGAAAAGTATCATTGCTTTACATTTTTGCAGATATCTTTAATGCCTCACTTATTAAAAGAGCTGGATTTTTATTTATGCTTCTGTATTTAATCTGTTATGATATGTTTGTTTGTTTGAAGTATATTGGTATATGAAGTAATCTGGCCTCTCACAGAACCCCTTAGAATATCTTGGGGACTCCTGGGGTCCTCACTCCATATTTTGAGAACCATTGGCCAAAAACATGATGGAAAGACTCCTGTCTTTTTCTGCTTTCCATGGCACTATGTGCCACTGGATTTAGGAGAATGTTTCATGTTCGTGTTTTCTTTTTTATTTCTTTGTTTTTTTTTTTTTTTTTGAAATGATACATGTGTTGATGAAGACTCTCTTTTAGGTATATTTTTGCATCTAATTTGTATGAATCTGAATGCATGAATGAAACAGAGTGGACAATTTATCAAGACTGGCATGACTGGATGAATAACCAATTTGGCCAAAGCCTTGAATTGGATGGAATCATTTATCTTCGAGCCACTCCAGAGGTAAAACCCAATAAAAATGTATTGCATTGAAAATTTAAATAAATATTTAGAACTCTTTTTAGTGGTATGTAATCAGGGCAATTTAGTTTAACTCCAGCCTCCCAACCTCCCACTCCCGACCTCTAAATTAGAAACTTGTAACTGTGTAGATAGGAGCATTCTTTTTTCTCAGCAAATTGGAATCCTAGCCTGGGCAAGTTGCTTTTTTAGGCTCTTTGTGCTTCCTCAATCCTTTTTTATTTTACTCATTATTTCTTCCCAACATTTGCAGACTCTTCTCATTCATCACAGTTAAAGTAATGAATGTGGTCAAGCAACTCCTAGAATATAGGCTTCCTGAGGCGGGACCTTGGGTATTTTGATTACTGTTGAATTTCCAGTGCCTAGAACACCCAGTGGTAGGCACTGTTGGAGCATATAGTAGGAGTTCAGTAAATATTTATTGAATGAATGGCGATGCTGATGGAGGTCCATTTCAAGAAATCTTTTATTATGGTTGTTTGTGCCTTGGAAATGAGTCGATAATGGCAGCTGTAGTTGGGAAAAGACTTAGAGGACCCTTGCCATTTTCCATTAAGGGAGCTCACTTGAAAAGGTGCTTTTTGGCTGGGCGCGGTGGCTCAAACCTGTAATCCCAGCACTTTGGGAGGCCGAGACGGGCGGATCACGAGGTCAGGAGATCGAGACCGTCCTGGCTAACACGGTGAAACCCCGTCTCTACTAAAAAAAAAAAAATACAAAAAACTAGCTGGGCGAGGTGGCGGGCGCCTGTAGTCCCAGCTACTCGGGAGGCTGAGGCAGGAGAATGGCGTAAACCCGGGAGGCGGAGCTTGCAGTGAGCTGAGATGGGGCCACTGCACTCTAGCCCGGGCGACAGAGCGAGACTCTGTCTCAAAAAAAAAAAAAAAAAAAAAAAAGGGTGCTTTTTGTGATAGGTTATAACATAAGTATTCTATTTACATATGATGTTATATAATGAATACAGGAAGACCAAATAGATGCCTTTCATAAAACTAACCTAAATATTAAGATCTTACATTTAATCAGAAGCTTTCTGGTTTTGGTGCTTGCATTTCTATTGTTTCTGTTTTTTAATTCTCATTTTTTCCTTAAGTCACAGGGTAGGCACTGATGAATGTAAATGTCATAACTTCTGGCCTAAAATTAGAATACTGTGTTGTTGTCAAAGCTGGGTTTTCAAAGAAATTAGGTTTCTGATTCCAACGGATGATTTTGTTCTCCATTAAGTAAAGATTTTGTTCTTCATTAAGTAAGCAAGGATTTAGCAATTCTTTAGCAATTTCAAAAGTTAATTTTGAAATTCACTTTTATTTTTGAAATTTTTTTTGTTCTTAATTACAAAAATAGTAAATAAAAATGTGAAAAAGAGCATAAGGAATACTAATAATTTCATTTTGTTTGAAACATTTATAGTCACTATTAAGCTAGAATTTAGCAATTTTAATAATTTTGAAATTCTTTTATTTTTGAAAAGGTTTCTTAAACTTATGAAAATAGTACAAACACCAAAAAACAAAGAATACTAATAATTTCATTTTAATACTGATAATTTCATCAGTATTGTTTCTGATATCTTTTGATGAAAGGATTAATTGTTGAAAAGAGAATTTAGAGTTTGAAACACAGTTTGTATGCTGCGATGGTCTTATGCATGTCATTTAGGTTGGAGGCTTTTATTTCTTGGAATGCATGAAGACTTTCTCAGGGTCTATAAGCCCCCACAAATTATACAGAATTTTTTATGTATGTGTGCTTTTGGGGGAACATAATCTAGAGCTGCACTGTCCAATGTGGCTATTTAAATTTAGGGTTATTAAAATTTAGAAATTTAGTTCCTTGGTCATCACACTAGCCATATTTCAAGTGCTTAAAAACCACAGGTAGCTAGTGGCTACCTTATTTGATAATGCAGATATAGGACAGGCATAAAACATTCCAAAGTTGTTTTGGTTGTGCTGGTATAGAGTTTTCATCACATTAAGAACCACTGCCTTTAGTGGTTTTATATGAACTGAACATAGATATTTTATAGTCAAGTTTGGTTAACAGCAAAGTAAGATTATGTTTATAGATTGGCATACCTTTTAGCTGTTGTCTCTGAACATTTTAAGTAGATGTTTAGTTTTTTTCTCCTTTTTATCAAACTCAGTGTATTTCATGTGTGGATACCAAAAATTTATAGACTTATTTTAACTTATTTTTGAAAGTACCACTTGGCTTAGAGCCACCAAGTGGCTGAAAAGCTCATGGAAGGAAAAATGAATTATTTCAACTTTTAAGAAGTAATAAGTAGAGATTTTGGCTAGCATGAGTAGAGAGACACAGAAAAGAAAATTTTGATGGCAGCAGACAAGAATAATTGTTCACTGCCTTTTTCTTCCATCTCTTATTACTTGCTTTTAGAAATGCTTACATAGAATATATTTACGGGGAAGAAATGAAGAGCAAGGCATTCCTCTTGAATATTTAGAGAAGCTTCATTATAAACACGAAAGCTGGCTCCTGCATAGGACACTGAAGTAAGACTTCTTTATTTTTATTTACTATTCATTTTAAATACCTTTGTTAAATTTTAATCTAAAATTTGGAAGATATGACTAGCAACATGTAAAATTTTCAGTCATTTTGCTTATTGGTATCTTTCAGAATTAGGTATAGATTTTGATTCTGTTGATTGCAATGAGATCCTATTTCCTTAAAGTTTTTATAACTAGTATCCCTTGGTGGTATTGATAGTATAATATATGAAATTTCACTTTAAGTGATAAAGTAGGAAATATATCTGTACATTATTTAGGTACTCTTTCAGAAAGAATTTTGACTTGGGACATTGTATAGCATGGTTGTTGAGAGGATAGACTTTGTTATTAGTCAGATCTTGGCTCAAGTCCAGTCTTACTTATTGGTGTGTGACCTTGGATAGCCTCTGAGCTTCAGAATGACAATTCTGAACTTTAGTTTTCTCATCTTTAAAATGCAGAAATTCCTCCTTTATTATCTGTTTTTCGATTTTGAAGAGAATCATATGTTACAGTACCCAGCTTTATATATTTGTACCCGAGTTTTTTGGCTCCATGTGGTAAATCTAAATGAGAAAGAAGGGGCTGCCAGATGAAGTATTGCAAAGTAACTTTAGTGTAAATGATTGACAACATTTTGATTTTCCGAGGACATACGAATGAATTTTTAATGTTTCTCTCTCTTTTTTTTTTTACATTTCTGATTATTTTATTAATCTCTCTTTTTAAACAGAACCGACTTCGATTATCTTCAAGAGGTGCCTATCTTAATATTGGATGTTAATGAAGACTTTAAAGACAAACATGAAAATCTGGTTGAAAAGGTAGATTTAGACAGACTACAAACAAATATTTGTTTTTTCTAAAAAAGTGTACTGGCTTGTGAGAAAACAATTTTCTAACAGAAAAGGTTCCATAAAGTTACATTAAGAAACAGTTAAGAGCTTTAGAAGATTTTGGACTGTTTAGATTCCTGTCCTGACTAAATTCTAGCTTTGTGGCCTGAGTTAAAATAAGGATCCTTTGGAATCTCAGAATCTGACAGATGTTTTAGAAAAACGTTAAATAATAAAAATAAAAGAAGGATTGTTTTTTAATCCTTCAGTGCCTCTATCTGTAGGATAGGGATAATTATAATAACAAAAGTTCTTTCTCACCCCCTTTTTCTCTGCTTTGTCCCCATTTCTTCCTCTCTTCCCTACACCACCAATCTTTAGATACTTTAATAATAAACTGCTTGTGAAGTTAAATTTATCTTTTTCAACTAAATTCAATATGGAGGATATTTAAAGTTGTAGGATATGGATCTCATCCATTTTTACGTTGGCTAAAGTCTTGAGATTGAGGGTTTTAGTTTTCAGTTTCATTTGGGATCATGTCAAGCATTAATTGACATTGCTTAATCATTGAGTCATTGTCTTAATCACAGTGCATTTATCGCCCAAATCACTGGGAGTTGACCATATTCTGTTAAGTGAGTGGTGCCCCTTGATAAAGGGACTGGGCGAGAATTTATTGATGAAGATTTGAGAGAGAATAGTAAGGGAATTTGTATAACAAATATCCCTATACCCATGTTGATAACTCAGTGATTAAGCTATAAAGAAGAAACCACAATTTGGTTTAGTTTTGAGAGAAATTTGATTTTTCCTTTCTTTTGTGACATAATGTCTAGTGTTTAATAGAGACTTGACATTCATAAGGGATATAATAAGGATTTTGAAAATCTTTACTTTTTATGTAACTACCGTAGCGTATACATGTAGTTGTTTTTCCCATGATATGAACTAAAGCTTATCTGGAAAATTCCAGTGACCTCTTCATACTATTAATGATGTTAAAAATATAGGATAAATTAACTTATAATACTATGAAATGAAATTAAGTCAGCATTAAGTATTAACAGCCAACCATCAATTTAACTGACTTTGTAAATCACTTTTTAATTTTATCTAACACTTCTTTGTTTTGACTAAGAATCATTTTACATTATTATATTTACTTTTATTAATAATGTTAGGAGTTGACTTTCTTTTTAAGGTATTTTTACAAGGCAATAATCTTTGTCTCTTGAGAATTATTGAGTAGCCTAGAATATGTGGAGAACAAGCATATTCTTACATTATGGTCAATTGGCTAGGTTCATTGACTCCTTATATGATTTTCCCCACACACTGACATTGCAGAGTATGATTCACATATGTGCTTCAGAAACATGACAAATCTACTACATGTTTGATCTTCAGAGTTGCTTGAACTATTGTGCTTATTAATGTTATCAGTGTTAAAGCTGCATATGTCAATGGTCTATGATATTAAATAAAGAGATTATAAAATTGGTGTTACAGCATTTTAGAACTGTATCTAAAATTGATAGATGCAGTGGCTCACACCTGTAATCCCAGCACTTTGGGAGGCTGAGGTGGGAAGACTACTTGAGCCCAGGAGTTCCTGACCAGCCTGGGCAACATAGTGAGACCTCATCTCTATAAAAAAACAAACAAAAACTAGCCAGATATGATGGTGTGCACCTAGCCAGGAGTTCAAGGCTGCAGTGAGCTTTGATTGCATCACTGTACTCAGCCTGGGCGACAGAGCGATAAATAACTCCTAAAATGACCTTTTAGGTCATTCATCTTTTACTACTGAAGTATTTAACAATATTTCTTTCTTTCTTTTTTTTTTTTTGAGACAGTCTTGCTGCATTGCCTGGGCTGGAGTGCAGTGGCACAATCTTGGCTCACTGCCATCTCCTTCTCCCAGGTTTAACCAATTCTGCCTCAGACTCCCAAGTAGGTGGGATATCAAGTGCACACTCCATGCCTAACTAATTTTTGTGTTTTTAGTAGAGATGGGGGGTTTCACCATGTTGGCCAGTCTGGTCTGAAACTCCTGACCTTAAGTGATCCACCCACCTCGGCCTCCCAAAGCACTGGGATTACAGGCATGAGCCACTGGGCCCGGCCTTAACAATATTTCTTTGGAAAGTAAATGCAATGGCATTGTGATAGTTACTTATACGGCTGGGGTCTTCAACTATTATATATTTTTAAATGAAGAGGAATATCAGATACCTCAAATTAGTCAAGGAATTATACTGATTTTTTTTTTTCTTCCTTTCCTCAGGTCAAAGAATTTTTGAGTACTTTGTGATCTTGCTGAAAACTACAGGCAGCCAAATGGTTTCAGATACTTCAGCTTTGTGTATCTTCGTAGCTTCATATTAATACAAGTTTCTTTAGAAAACCCAAGTTTTTAACCATTTTTGTTCTAAGGAAAAAAAAAGATTTTTAAACGAATCTTATGTGAAACTTTTTGACCAGTTTTCTTGTCTTTTCTTCTTTTCTTCTTTTTTTTTTTTTTTTAAGACATTTAAAGACAAAGACATTATTTCTCATAGCAGGAAGTGTAGAGGTAGATGGTTCCAGAATCAGTATAGTGGCTAAACTACATTAGAAAAGATCCAGCTTCCGTCTTTCCCCTCTTTTGTCTTCCTCAGCAGGTTGGCTTTTTCCCCTGGTGCCTCTCACCTCATTGGTGACCAGTTTCTTAACTGAAAGCTTTAATGTTACATAGTAAATGGTAGTGTGTCCTGTGTAAATTAGTATACCTATTAAAAGTTGCAAAGTAGAATTAAAGGAATTCCTAGAATAAGGATTCTAAAGTTTTATTTTAAATGATTATCTTCTTAACAGTTTAGTCCTACCTCTTACTTCCTGCCTCAGTCTGCTTTCTCTACTGTCTGGATTAATTAGGCAGCCTGCTATAAAGTTAAAGTCACACATTTCTATTTTGCAAACTTTGTGATTACTCTTTGCTTTGTACTTTGCTTTGCTTTGTAGGCTTCTGCTTTAAGTTTTTCTCTTTTTCAGACAAATTACTGATAAAAATGATATTGCTCTATATGTAATATATCCTGAAAGCATTATTTTTTGTTGAATAGAAAATAAAATTAATGAAGCCAGAGGCTAGAAAGCATCCATTAGTTAATGAGACACAACTACTTATCTCTAAACCATCTATGTGAATATTTGTAAAAATAATGCATGGATTCATCTTAGTTCTGTATATAAATATATTTTCTTTCTAGTTTGTTTAGTTAAGGTATGCAATGTTTTTCCTGTGTATTAAACCTTTCCATTTTGCATTTTAGAAAATTTTATGTATTTTAAAATAAGGGGAAGAGTAACTTTCATTTTGAAACTATTATTTTTCTTTCCAAAGTGTCATTTTTGTTTTTGGTTTCTTATTCGAAGATGATAATTTAGTGGATTAACCAGTCCAGATGCACTGATCTTTGCAAAGGGGACTTAATTTCAAATCTGTAATTACCATACATAAACTGTCTCATTATACATACACATTTTTTTTGGTTTGTTTTAGTTTGGTATAAATGAATTCGTTTACTTAATTAAATATTTCTTAACTATAAACCTCATGAACTACAGTGGAGCTACACTCATTGAAATGTAATTTCAATTCTAAAAAGATGTAACAATCTTTTTAGAGTTAAAATTTATTCTACTTTTAAATAAAAAATTATGAATATTAAAGGTGAAAATTATATAAATTACTTTGATTCCATTTTAAGTGGGGACATATTTCAGTAATTTTTAGTAACCTTTAAAAATGTATAATGACTTTTAAAATTTGTAGAATTGAAAAGATGCTAATAAAAATTTATTATTTATTTGTCATGACTCAAAAATTGTCTCAGTGTGGTGGTCATAAGAGAATTGAGCCTAATGGTGGTCTGGATTATCTCTTGGATCTATTACCTATATCATGTCTTCCATTAGAATTTATATATTGTTCCTTATAGTTTGCTCTCCTAGAAAGGTAATTAATAATACAAGACTTATTTTTCTCATCCAGAATTTTCTCTTCTGCTATGCCTAAAACTTTATACTGAACCACTGAGAACTTATGTCTGTCGTATTTTAAAGAACAGAGTTGTAAAATGTTTCTAAAATAGAGATATAGATGTTATTACCTTAGAAAAATGCTAGATACATTGCAACATTAAGGTGTATATAAATTCTGGTAAATAATAACTTTCTTCATTTTTCATTTGACTAACTTACCTCTTTTTTTTTTTTTAAGAGACAGGGCCTTGTTCTGTTGCCTAGGCCGGAGTATAGTGGTGCGATTATAGTTTACTGTAATCTTAGACTCCTGGGCTCAAGCAGTACTGCCTCAGCTCCTTATGTACCTGGGACTACAGGGCTTTCACCACCATGATGGCTAATTTTTTAAAATTAGTTTTTGTATAGATGGGATATTGTTGTCCAGTCTGGTCTCAAACTCCTGGGCTCAAGTGATCATCCTGCCTCGGCCTCCCAAAGTGCTGGGATTACAGGCATGAGCCACTGTGCCCTGCAGTAAAAGCTTTTTTTGAAATAGCTTTAGACTCATAAAAAGTTTTAAGAATATTACAGAGTTCCTGTTTACCTGTCACTCAGTTATTTCCCAAAGATAACACTTTATTTAACAATAATATTTTAAGGCCGGGAGCGGTGGCTCAAGCCTGTAATCCCAGCACTTTGGGAGGCCGAGACGGGCGGATCACTAGGTTAGGAGATCGAGACCATCCTGGCTAACACGGTGAAACCCCGTCCCTACTAAAAAATACAAAAAAAAATAGCCGGGCGAGGTGGCAGGCGCCTGTAGTCCCAGCTACTCCGGAGGCTGAGGCAGGAGAATGACGTAAACCCGGGAGGCGGAGCTTGCAGTGAGCTGAGATCCGGCCACTGCACTCCAGCCTGGGTGACACAGCCAGACTCCGTCTCAAAAAAAAAAAAAAAAAAACCACAATAATATTTTATGAAAACAATTAACTTTGGTGTACTACTCTTAACTACAGACCTAACTTGTATTTTACCAGTTTTATGTCTTATTTTAATTCATAAACTTTAAAACATCTTTATTTTTTAAGAGCAGTTTTAGGTTCATAGCAAAATTGAGCAGAAAGTAAAACATCTCATATACTCACTGTTCCTCCTTTGCCCCCCGGAGCCATCCCTACTATCGGCATTTCCCTCTGTACTTGGTACATTTGTTGCAATTAATGAACCTACATGAACATATTACCCAAAGTCCATGTTTTACATTAGGGTTCATTCTTGGTGTTATACATTCTGTGGGTTTAGACAAACTTATGATATTTATCTGCCATTGTCTTTACTGCCCTAAAAATCCCCTGTTCTGCCTGTTCATCCCCATCATCGCTGCCAAGTAATCATTTTACTATATTCATAGTTTTGCATTTTTTAGAATGTCACATGCTTGGAATCATACAGTATGTAGCTTTTTCATATTGGCTTCATTCACTTTTCACTTAGTAATACATATTTAAGTTTCCTCCATGTCTTTTCATGGCTTGATTGCTCATATATTTTTAGTGCTGAATAATATTCCATCATCTGATGTAAAACAGTTTACCCACAAACCTAGTGGAGGATGTTTTGATTGTTCCAAGGTTTTGGCAATTATGAATAAAGCTATAAACATCCATGTGCAGGTTTTTGTGTAGACTAAGTTTTCAACTTCTTTGGGTAAATTTCAAGGAGAGCGTTGTAGGATTGCATGGTAAGAATATATTCAATTTTATAAGAAATGGCCAAATGGTATTTGAAAGTGGGTATGTGCCATTTTGTATTCCCACCAGCAATGAAAGTACCCATTGTTTCTCACCCACTTCAGCATTTGGTGGTGTTACTGTTTTGGAGTTTGGTCACTCTTGTAGATCTGTAGTGGTATCTTGTTTTACTTTTGATTCCCTAATGATATGATGTTGAACATCTTTTCACATACTTGCCATCTGTTTATCTTCTTTGGCAAGGTTCTGTTTGTGTTTTGGGGCTCATTTTCTTGTTGTTGAGTTATGAGTTCTTTGTATGTTTTGAATGACAGTCCTTTTTCGAGTCTCTTGGAAGTATTTTTTCCCAGTCTGTGACTTGTCTTACTCCATTGGCATTGTCTTTCATAGAGCACAAGTGTTTTATTTTAATGAAGTCCAGTTTTATCAGTTATTTCCTTCATGGATAGTGCCTTTGATGTTGTAGCTAAAAAGTCATTGTTCTGCCCAAGTTCATCTAGTTATCTTCTAGGAATTTTATAGTTTTGCATTTTAAATTTAGGTCTATTATCTATTTTGAGTTAATTTTTTATGAAGGGTGTAAGATCTGTGTCTAGGTTTATTTCTTTGCATGTAGATGTCTACAAAGATTGTTGACCATTCTACAGTCTTTGTTGAAAAGATTGTCTTTTCTCTGTTGTATTACTTTTAGTCCTTTGTTGAGTATCAGTTGACTATATTTATGTAGGTCTATTTCTGAGCTTTCTATTCCGTTCCATTGGCCTATTTAGTGTTCTTTTGCCAATACCACACTGTCTTGATTATGTAGCTTTATAATAAATCTTGAAGTCAGGTAGAGTCAGTCCTCCAACTTCGTTCTTCTTTAACATTGAGTTGGCCATTCTGAGACCTCTGCCTTTCCATATAAACCTAGTTTTTAGTTTTTATTATTTTTTTGAGATGGTTTCTCAACCTGTCTCCCAGGCTGGAGTACAGTGGTGCCATCACAGCTCAGTGAAGCCTTGAATTCATGGGTTCAAGCGATCCTCCCACCCTAGCCCCTCGAGTAGCTGGGTCTATAGGCACACGCCACTATGCCCAGCTAATTTTAATTTTTTTTTGTAGAGATGGAATCTCACTACATTACCCAGGCTGGTCTTAAACTCCTGAGCTCAAGCAATCTTCCCACCTTGGCCTCTCAAAGTTTTGGGATTACAGGCATGAGCCACTATGCCTGGCCCTTTCCATATAAACTTCAGAATCAGTTTGTCAATATCTACAAAATAACTTCATGGGATTGGTTGAGATTGTGTTGAATTTGTAGATCAAGTTGTGGAGAACTGAACATCTTGACAATGTTGATTCTTCCTATTTATGAACACAGAATATCTCTCCATTTAGTTGTCATCTTTCATCAAAGTTTTGTAGTTTACTTCATATAGATCTTGTACATGTGTTGTAAGAGTTACAGCTAAGTATTTCATTTTTAGGAGTGATAATATAAATGGTAATGTTTTATATTTCAAAATCTACCTCTTTATTGCTGGTTTATAGAAAAGCAATTGATGTTGGAAATTAACTTTGTATCCTGCCACTTTGCTATATCACTTATTAGTTCCAGGGGTTTTTTTGTGATTATTTCAGATTTTCTACATAGACTATTATGTCCTCTATGAAGAGAGAGAATTTGATATATTTCTTCCTGTCTAATCTTTATACCTTTTATTTCCTTTTCTTGTTTTATTACGTTAGCTAGAACTTACAGTATGATGCTGAAAAGCAGTGGTGAGGGTAGACATCCTTGCCTTCTTTCTAATCTTAGTGGTAAAACTTTGGGTTCCTCACCATTAATATAATGTTAGCTGTAGGTTTTTAGTAGATGTTCTTTTCAAGGTGAGGAAATTGCCCCTCTATTCCTAGTCTGCTGAGTTTTTATCATGAATGATTTTTGATTTTGTTAATGCTTTTTCAGTATCAGTGTGATTTTGATTTTTTTCTTTAGCCTGCTATTGTAATGGATTACATTAATTGATTTTTGAATCTTAACCCAAGGTTGCATACTGATATGATTGACTGTGTTTCCACCCAAATCTTGTCTTGAATTGTAGTTTCTATAATCCCCATGTGTTGTGGGAGGGGCCAGGTGGAGACAACTGAATCATGGGGATGGTTTTCCCCATCCTGTCCTCGTGATAGTGAGTTAGTTCTCGTGAGATCTGATGGTTTCATAAGAGGCTTCCCCTTCACTGGTCACTCATTTTTCTTCTCCCTGCCACCATGTGAAGAAGGACATGTTTGCTTCCCCTTCTGGCATGATTATAAGTTTCCTGAGGCCTCACTGGCCATGCTGAACTGTAAGTCAATTAAATCTCTTTCCGTTATAAATTACCCATTTTCTGGCAGTTCTTTTTTTTTTTTTTTTTTTTAAAAGATGGAGTTTCACTCTTGTTGCCCAGGCTGGAGTGGAATGATGTGATCTCAGCTCACTGCAACCTCTGCCTCCCGGGTTCAAGCAATTCTCCTGCCTCAGCCTCCCAAGTAGCTAGGATTACAGGGATGTGCCACCACACCCGGCTAATTTTTTGTATTTAGTAGAGATGGGTTTTCACCATATTAGTCAGGCTGGTCTTGAACTCCTGACCTCAGGTGATCCACCGGCCTGGGCCTCCCAAAGTGCTGAGATTACAGGTGTGTGCCACCGTGCCCAGCCTCTGGCAGTTCTTTGTAGCAGCAAGAGAATGAACTAATACACATACCTAGAATAAATTCCACTTGATTATACTGTATAATTCTTTGTATATATTGTTGGATTCAATTTGCTAATATATCACTGAGGATTTTTGCATTTATGTTGGTAAAAGCTGTTGGCCTGTAGTTTTCTTGTAATGTCTTTGGTTTTGGTATTGGGATAATGCTGGCTGCATAGAATGGGTCAGGAAATGTTCTGCTTTAGGAATTGGTATAGTTTCTTCCTTAAATGTTTAGCAGAATTAACCAACACAACAATATGGGCCTAATGACTTCTGTTTTGGAAGGTTATTAATTATAGATCCAATTTCTTTCAAAGATACAGACATTCAGATTGCCTATTTCTTCTGTGAGTTTTGGCAGATTGTGCTTTTTAAGGAGTTGATTCTTTTACTTTGTTTATTAAATTTGTGGGCTTAGAGTTATTTATAATATTCCTTTATTAACTTTTTAATGTCTGTGGGAACTGTAGTTGTGTCCCCTCTTCTTGTTGTTGTTGTTGTTGTTGTTTTTTGAGATGGACTCTTGCTCTGTCACCCAGGTTGGAGTGCAGAGGTGTGATCTTAGCTCACTGCAACCTCTGCCTCCTGGATTCAAACGAGTCTCCTGTCTCAGCCTCCTGAGGAGCTAGGATTACAGGCGCTTGCCACCATGCCTGGCTAGTTTTTGTATTTTTAGTAGAGGTAGGGTTTTGCCATGTTGGCCAGGCTAGTTTTCAACTCCTTACCTCAAGTGATCCACCTGCCTTGACCTCCCAAAGTGCTGGGATTACATATGTGAGCCACCATGCCTGGCCCCCTTTCATTTTTGATGTTAGTAATTTGTGTCTTCTGTTTTTCTTACTCTGGCTAAGGCTTAGCAATTGTTATTGATCTTTTCGAAGACCTACCTTTTTGTGTGACTAATTTTTCTCTGTTGATTTCCTATTTTCTATTTCTGATTTGTGCTCTAATTTTGATTATTCCTTTTCTTATGTTTATTTTGGATTTAATTTGTTCTGTTCTTATTTCCTGTGGTAAAAACAAATATTATTGATTTTAGATCTTATTTTCTAATATACGCATTCAGTGCTATAAATTGCAGTTTGAGTACCGCTTTCACTACATCCTATTTTAAAATTTATGTTTATTTACTTCAAAATATTTTTAAATGTCTCTTGAGAGTTTTGTTTGTTTGTTTTGAGACAGTCTCGCTCTGTTGCCCAGGCTGGAGTGCAGTGGCATAATCTTGGCTTACTGCAAGCTCGACCTCCCAGGTTCAACTGATTCTCCTGCCTCGGCCTCCCGAGTAGCTGGGATTACAGGTGTGCACCACCACACCCACTAATTTTTTGTATTTTTAGTAGAAATGGGGTTTCACCATGTTGGTCAGGCTGGTTTTGAACTCCTGACTTCAGGCAATCTGCCCATCTTGACCTACGAAAGTGCTGGGATTACAGGCATGAACTACTGCGCCCAGCCTCTTGAGAGATTTTTAACCCATGCGTTATCTAGAAATGTATTAATTTTCAAGTAATTCGGACTTTCCAGCCTTTTTTCTGTAGTTGATTTCTAGTTTAATTTCCTTGGAGTCTGAGAGCAAACATTGTATGATTTCTATTCTTTTAAATGTGTTAAGGTGTGCTTTATGGTGCAGAATGTAGTCTTTCCTGGGGAATGTTTTATATGAGCTTGAGAAGAATGTGTACTGTGCTGCTGTTGGATGAAGTAATCTATGAGTGTTAATTATATCTAGTTGATTGATGGTGGTGTTGAAGTCAACTGTGTCCTTACTGAATTTTTTGCTTGCTGGATTTGTCTGTCTAATACTGATAGAGGGGTATTAAAATCTCCATTGATAATACTGGACACAACATATAGTTGGGTCTTGTTTTTTATCCACTCTGACAACCCCTGTCTTTTAATTGGTGTGTTTAGACCATTGATGTTTAAGGTGATTTTTAAGTATATTTGGATTAATACATAACCATATTTGTTTTTCAAAAATGGTGCCAAAGCCAGATGCAGTGGCCCACACCTGGAATCCCAGCACATTGGGAGCCTGAGGCAGGCAGATCACTTGAGATCAGCGGTTCAAGATCAGCCTGGGCAACATGGTGAAACCCTGTCTTTACTAAAAATACAAAGGTTAGCTGATTGTGGTGGCACATGCCTGTAGTCCCAGCTACTTGGGAGGCTGAGGCAGGAGAATCACTTGAATCCAGGAGGTGGAGGCTGCAGTGAGCCAAGATCATACCACTGCACTCCAGCCTGGGCAACAGAGCAAGACTCAGTCTCAAAAAAAAAAAAAGGTGCCAAAAAACGCAATGTGAAAGGAGTAGTCTTTTAAATAAAGGTGTCGGGAAAAATGGATTTCTGCATGCAGGAGCATGAAACTGGACTCATACTATATATAAAAATCAACTCAAGATCAATTAAAGACTTAAACGTAAGGCCTGAAACTATAAAACTCCAAGAAGAAAACATAGGGAAATCTCCATGACATTGTTCTGAGCAGTGATTTTTCGGATTTGACCCCAAAAGCTCAGACAGCAAGAGCAAAGATAGATTCATGTGATTACATCAAACTAAAAAGCTTCAGCACAGCAGAGGAAATAACTGAATGAAGAGACAACCTACAGATTAGGAGAAAATATTTGCAATTTACACTAATACATCTAATGAGGGAGGGGTTAATATCCAAAATGTATGAGAAACTCAAACAATAAAAATAAAGCAATCTGATTAAAACATGGTCAAAAGGCCTGAACACACATTTCTCCAAGGAGGCACACAAATGACCAACAGATATACATGAAAAATTGTTCAACATCACTTACCATTAGGGAAATAGAAATTATAACCACACTGACACATCATCTCACACCTGTCAGAATGGCTGTTATCAAAAAGATGAAAGACTATATGTGTTGGTGAAGATGTGGAGAAAAGAGAACCTTTCCCTCAACATGTGGGGATTACAGGTCCCTTCCTCGACATGGGGGGATTATAATTCAAGATGAGATTTGGGCGGGGACACAGAACCAAACAATATCCCTGTGGATCAGGAGATCCCCTCATGAGCCCATGCCACCAGGGCCTTGGGTCTGATACACAGAGCTGTGTGAAGTCTTGGGAGAGCAGCTGCTCAGGCACATAGAGAGACCCAGGAGTTTTACATACCCTGGCCCTGGGATCTCCGGCAAGGCAGGAAATTCATCCATACATATGCCTAGGAAGGGAAGGCTGAATCCAGGGAGCCAAGCAATGTCATTCTGTGGGCCCCACTTCCACAGCACCTCACTGGCTTGGAATCCCAGCCAGCCAATGGCAGTGGGTTGAAGTCCTCCTGAGATGGGTCCAAGTTCCCAGGGGAATGGGTGACTGCCATCACTGCGGTTCCATCGACTTAGCTGCTCTAGCCTGCTGACTGTGGAGAATACCGACAGTCTGGGAGGAAGGGTCCCCCACAACACAGCACAGCTGCCTTGCCAGATTGTGGCCAGACTGCTTTAAGCAGCACCCGGATCCATTTCTCCTCACTGAATAGGATCTCCCTGCAGGAGCTTCAGTCACTCCAGTAGGGACTCCAGTAGGGTTCTATGGACAGAGCTCTGATGTCTCCCTGGGATGGAGCTCCTGTGAAGAGGAATGGCTGTCATCTCTGCAGTTTGGTGAACTCAGCCACTCCAGCCTGTCAGCTTTGGAGATTGCAGGCAGTTTGGATGCAGAAGTGTGCCCCTTAATGCAGCACAACTGCTCTACCAAAAAGCAGCCAGACTGCTTCTTTGGGCAGATCCCTGATCCCGTTCCTTCTGACTGGGTGAGACCTCCCAATGGAGGTTTCCAGACATCTACAGGTGCGTGCACGCTGGCAACAGGTTAGTACCCCCTGGGACAGAGCTTCCAGAGAAAGGAGCTGGTTGTCATCTTTGCTGTTTCGTGGCCTTCGCTGGTGATACCTCCAGGTATGGAAGAACGAGGCAACTGGGGTCTGGAGCAGACCCCCGGCAAACCACAGCAGCCCTATGGTAGAGTGGGCTGACTGTTAACAAACACAAAACAACGACAAAGACCCCACAAAAGCCTCATTCAAATGTCAGCAACCTCAAAGATTGAAGGTAGATAAGCCCACAAAGATGAGAAAGAATCAATGCAAAAATACTGAAAACTCAAAAAGCCAGAGTGCCTTTTCTTCTCCAAATGACCACAACACCTCTCCAGCAAGGGCACAGAACTGGGCTGAGGCTGAAATGGTTGAATTGACAGAAGTAGGCTTCAGAGGTGGGTAATAATGATTTCACTGAGCTAAAGGAGCATGCTGTAACCCAATGCAAAGAAGCTAGGAATCATGATAAAACAATGCAGGAACTGACAGCCAGAATAACCAGTTTAGAGAGGAACATAGCCAACTCAATGGAGCTGAAAAACACAACACAAGACCTTCACAATGCAATCGCAAGTATCAATAGTGGAATGGACCAAGTGGAGGAAAGAATCTTAGAGCTTGAAGACTATCTTTCTGAAATAAGACAGAGAAGAATAGAGAAAAAAGACTGAAAAGGAATGAATGAAACCTCCAAAAAACCTAGCATTATGTAAAGAGACCAAACCTACAACTAACTGGGGTACTTGAAAGAGATGGGGAGAATGGAACCAAATTGTAAAACATACTTCAGGATATCATATAGGAGAACTTCCCCTCCTAGCAAGACAAGCCAACATTCAAATTCAGGAAATGCAGAAAATACCAGTGAGATACTCCATGAGAAGATCAGCCCTAAGACACATAATCATCAGGTTCTCCAAGGTCAAAAGGAAAGAAAAAATGTTAAGGGCAGCCATAGAGAAAGGCCAGGTCACCTACAAAGGGAAACCCATCAGACTAACAGCAGACCTCTCAGCAGAAACCCTACAAGCTGGAAGAGATTGGGTGCCAGTACTCAACATTCTTGAAGAAAAGGATTTCCAATCCATAATTTCATATCTGATCAAACTAAGCTTCATAAGTGAAGTAGAAATAAGATCCTTTTCAGACAAGCAGATGCTGAGGGAATTTGTCACCACCAGTTCTGCCTGGCAAGAGCTCCTGAAGGAAGCACTAAATATGGAAAGGAAAAACCATTACCAGCCACTACAAAAACACACTGAAGTACACAGACCAGTGACACTATAAAGCAACCACGTACACAAGTCTGCAAAATAACCAGCTAGCATCATGATAACAGGATCAAATTCATACATAACAACACTAACCTTAAATGTAAATGGGCTAAATGCCCCAATTAAAAGACACAGAATGGCAAGCAGGGTAAAGAACCAAAACCTATCAGTATGCTGTCTTTGATACCCATCTCATGTGCAAAGACAAATATATGCCCAAAATAAAGAGATAGAGGAAAATTTACCAAGCAAATGGAAAACAGAAAAAAGCAGAGGTTGCAATCCTAGTTTCTGACAAAACAGATTTTAAACCAACAAAGATCAAAAAAGACAAGGGCAGTACATAAAGGTAAAAGGTTCAATTCAACAAGAAGAGCTAACTATCCTAAATATGTATGCACCCAATACAGGAGCACCCAAATTCATAAAGCAAGTTCTCAGAGACCTACAAAGAGACTTAGACTGTCATACAATAGTCTCACACAACACTTTAACACCCCACTGACAATATGAGAAAGATCATTGAGACAGAAAATTAACAAAGATATTCAAAACCTGAACTCAGACCTGGATCAAGTGGACCTGATAGATATCTACAGAACTCTCCACCTAAATTCAATAGAATATACATCCTTATCGCCACATGGCACTTACTCTAAAATTGATCACACAGTCAGAAGTAAAGCACTCCTTAGCAAATGCAAAAGAACTGAAATCATAACAGTTTCCCAGACCACAGCAGAATTAAATTAGAACTCAAGAAACTCACTCAAAACCACACAACTACATGGAAATTGAACTACCTGCTCCTGAATGACTCTTGGGTAAATAGTGAAATTAAGGCAGAAATCAAGAAGTTATTTGAAACTAATGAGAACAAAGACACAACATACCAGAATCTCTGGGATGCGGCTAAAGCAGTGTTAAGAGGGAAATTTATAGCATGAAATGCCCACATGAAAAAGCTAGAAAGATCTTAAGTTACCAACTTAACATCTCAACTAAAAGAACTAGAGAACCAAGAGCAAACAAACTCCAAACCTAGCAGAAGACAAGAAATAACCAAGATCAGAGCTGAACTGAAGGAGATAGAGACATGAAAAACCCATCAAAAAATAAACAAATCCAGGAGGTGGTTTTTCGAAAAAATTAATAAAATAGCCTGCTAGCTAGACTAGTAAAGAAAAAAAGAGAGAAGAATCAAATAAACACAATTAGAAATGGTAAGGGGGATATCACCACTTACTCCACAGAAATACAGCCAACCATCAGAGAATACTATAAACATCTCTGTGCACATAAACTAGAAAATCTAGAAGAAATGGATAAATCTCTGGACACATACACCCTCCCAAGACTGAACCAGGAAGGAAGTGAATCCTTCAATATACCAATAATGAGTTCTGAAATTGAGGTAATAATAAATAGCTTACCAACCCAAAGAAGACCAGGACCAGACAGATTCACAGCTGAATTCTACCAGAGGTACAAAGAAGAGCTGGTAGCATTTCTACTGGAACTACTCCAAAAAATTGAAAAAGAGGAAGCCCTCCCTAACTCATTCTGTGAGGCCAGCATCACCCTGATGCCAAAACCTGGGAGAGATGCAACAATAAAAGAAAACTTCAAGATGGATTAAAGACTTAAATGTAAAACCTCAAACTATAAAAACCCTAGTAGAAAATCTGGGCAATACCATTCAGGACATAGGCACGGGCAAAAATTTTATGAAGAAAATAACAAAAGCAATTGCAACAAAAGCAAAAATTGACAAATGGGGTCTAGTTAAACTAAAGAACTTCTGCACAGCGAAAGAAACTATTATCAGAGTGAACAGTCAACCTACAGAATGGGAGAAAATTTTTGCAATCTACACGTCTGACAAAGGCCTAATATCCAGTCTACAAGGAACATAAAGAAATTTATATGAAAAAAACCTCATTAAAAAGTGGGCAAAGCAAGGTAATTTATAGATTCATTGCCATCCCCATTAAGCTACCAATGACTTTCTTCATAGAGTTGGAAGAAACTGCTTTAAAATTCATGTGGAACCAAAAAAGAGCCCGCATTGCCAAGACAATCCTAAGCCAAAAGAACAAAGCTGGAGGCATCACGCTACCTGACTTCAAACTATACTACAAGGCTACAGTAACCAAAACAGCATGGTACTGGTACCAAAACAGAGATATATACCAATGGGACAGAACAGAGCCCTCAGAAATAATACCACACGTCTACAACCATCTGATCTTTGACAAACCTGACAAAAACAAGAAATGGGGAAAGGATTGCCTATTTAATAAATGGTGCTGGGAAAACTGGCTAGCCATATGTAGAAAACTGAAACTGGATCCCTTATTTATACCTTATACAAAAATTAATTCAAGATGGATTAGAGACTTAAATGTTAGACCTAAAACCATAAAAACCCTAGAAGAAAACCTAGGCAATACCATTCAGGACATAGGCATGGGCAAGGACTTCATGTCTAAAACACCAAAAGCAATGGCAACAAAAGCCAAAATTGACAAATGGGATCTAATTAAAGTAAAAAGCTTCTTCACAGCAAAAGAAACTACCATCAGAGTGAACAGGCAACCTACAGAATGGGAGAAAATTTTTGCAATCTACTCATCTGACAAAGGGCTAATATCCAGAACCTACAAAGAACTCAAACAAATTTACAAGAAAAAAACAAACAACCCTATCAAAAAGCGGGCAAAGGATATGAACAGACACTTCTCAAAAGAAGACATTTATGCAGCCAACAGACACATGAAAAAATGCTCATCATCACTGGCCATCAGAGAAATGCAAATCAAAACCACAATGAGATACCATCTCACACCAGTTAGAATGGTGATCATTAAAAAGTCAGGAAACAACAGGTGCTGGAGAGGATGTGGAGAAATAGGAACACTTTTACACTGTTGGTGGGTCTGTAAACTAGTTCAATCATTGTGGAAGACTGTGGCAATTCCTCAAGGATCTAGAACTAGAAATACCATTTGACCCAGCCATCCCATTACTGGATATATACCCAAAAGATTATAAATCATGCTGCTATAAAGACACATGCACACATATGTTTATTGTGGCACTATTCACAATAGCAAAGGCTTGGAACCAACCTGAATGACCATCAATGACAGACTGGTTTAAGAAAATGTTGCACATATACACCATGGAATACTATGCAGCCATAAAAAAGGATGAGTTCATGTCCTTTGTAGGGACATGGATGCAGCTGGAAACCATCATTATCAGCAAATTATTGCAAGAAAAGAAAACCAAACACTGCATGTTCTCACTCATAGGTGGGAATTGAACAATGAGATCACTTGGACACAGGAAGAGGAACATCACACACCGGGGCCTGTTGTGGGGTAGGGGGAGGGAGGAGGGATAGCATTAGGAGATATACCTAACATTAATGATGAGTTAATGGGTGCAGCACACCAACATGGCACATGTATACATATGTAACAAACCTGCACATTGTGCACATGTACCCTAAAACATGAAGTATAATAATAAAAAAAAAAGTGGGCAAAGGACATGAACAGAAGGCATATAGGAAGCCAACAAACTAAACATGAAAAAAAGCTCACCATCACTGTTCATTAGAGAAATGCAAATCAAAATGGCAATGAGATACCATCCCATATCAATCAGAATAGCTATTATTAAAAAGTAAAAAAACAACAGATGCTGGCGAGGTTGCAGAGAAAAAGGAACGCTTTTACACTGTTGGTGGGAATGTAGATTAGTTCAGCCATTGTGGAAGATAGTGTGGTGATTCTTCATAGACCTCGAAGAAGAAATACCATTTGACCCCGCAATCTCATTACTGGGTATATACCCAAAGGAATACAAATCATTCTGATATAAAGATACATGCACACATATGTTAATCGCAGCACTATTCACAATAGTAAAGGCATGGAATCAACCTAAATGGCCATCAATGATAGACTGGATAAAGAAAATGTGGTACATGTACACCATGGAATACTATGCAGCCATAAAAAGGAATCATGCCCTTCGTAGGGACATGGATGGAATTGGATGGATGGAATTGGAAGCCATTATCCTTAGCAAACTAATGCAGGAACAGAAAACCAAACACTGCATGTTCTCGCTTATAGGTGGGAGCTAAATGATGAGAATATATGGACACATGGGGTACAACAACACACACTGGGGCCGGTCAGGGGGTGTGGCAGGAGGGAGAGCATAAGGAAGAATAGCTAATGGATACTGAGCTTAATATCTAGGTGATGGGATGATCTGGGCAGCAAACCACTATGGCACACGTTTACCCATGTAACAAACCTGCACATCCTGCACATGTACCCAAGAACTTAAAATAAAAGTTGAAGAAAAAAAGAACTTAAATAAAATAAGATATGTAAATATATAATAAAACATATTTTTTTCTTTATAAAAAAATGAAGAATTACTACATGTTCCAGCAATCTCACTTCTGGGTATATATCCAAAGGATCTGAAATCAGTATATTGAAGAGGGAGCTGCACTCCCATGTTCATTGCAGCAGTATTCACACTTGATCTTAGCCAAAAGGCCAAGAAGTAATATTGGGTAAAGAAAATGTGGCATATATACACAATGGAATACTATATGGCTTTTAAAAAGAAGGAAATTCTGGCCGGGCTCAGTGGCTCATGCCTGTAATCCCAGCACTTTGGGAGGCCGAGGCAGGTGGATCACCTAGGTCAGGAGTTTGAGACCAGCCTGGCCAACATGGTGAAAACCCATCTCTACTAAAAATATAAGAATTAGCCGGGTGTGGTGGTACATGCCTGTAATCCCAGCTACTCAGGAGGCTGAGGCAGGAGAATCACTTGAACCCAGGAGACAGAGGTTGCAGTGAACTGAGATCACGCCTCTGCATTCCAGTCTGGGCAACAGTGCGAGACTCCCTTTCAAAAAATAAATAAAAATAAAAAATAATAAAAATAAAAAGAAGGAAATTCTGTTCTTCATGACAACATGTTTAGATCTGGAATAACCCAGGCACAGAAGGACAAAGACCACATAATCTCACTTATATGTGGCATCTAAAACAATCAAACTTATAGAAGCAGAGAGTAGAATGGTGATTACCAGAGGCTGAGGAGGTGGGGGATGAGAAGATGTTGGTCAAAGAGTACAAAGTTTCAGTGAGACAACAGGAATAAGTTTTTTGAGATATATTGCATAGAATGGTGACTATAGTTAATGATAATGTATATTTCAAAATAACTGAGTAAATTTCAAATGTTCTCATCACAAAAAATGTGATGGATATGTTAATTAGATTAATATGTTAATTAATTTGATCATTTCACATTTTATACATATAACATCACTTTGAGGCCCCTAAATATACAAAATAATAAAAAATAAATAAAATTTTAATTTAGCAGGGGAAAAAATCAGTCATTATATCCACTTGCCACATGAGGTCATTATACCCTTGATTCTTTATTGTGCTCTGGCTGTAATCTAAGCATCATTATTTTGATGGTGAGTGGCTGGAAAAAAATAGTAGCTGATGAGAGGTTTCTTGCATTACCAGACTAACAGTATTATTGATTAATAAATATTTTATTGAGTGAGATTTTATGTGTACAGATTCGGGGGGGAAAGAAAATGAGCTGTTGGATTAAATACAGGCAATGAAAACTACAGAACTTTTGGAATTACTTTAATATAAGAAAATCTGCTATACGACTCCCAGCTGCTTCTTTTGTTATTAAATTGAAGAATATCAATTGTCAGGTATTTAAGGGATAGTAGTAGGTTTGGTAATTATGCTTAACAGGTTTCCAGGAAATGTAATGTTTTAATTTTCACTCAGACCAAATATTAATGGCTGTCTTCCAAGACTGTTTACCATTTACTTAGTAATAATATGCACAGAAAAGTTTATAGCTATTTTTACTATTCTATGGAACTACCTGGAACTTGGACAGATGATATAGAAAATGATACAGTAACAGAGGTAGGTGAAACCTATCATTCTGAGACTTTTTTTTTTTTTTTTTTTGAGACACCATCTTGTTCTGTTGCCCAAACTAGAGTGCAGTGGCGCAATCATGGCTCACTGCAGCCTCAACTCTCAGGCTCAATCAATCCTCCCGCCTCAGCCTCTTGAGTTACTGGGACTACAGGTGCATGCCACCACACCTGGCAATTTTTTTTTTTTTTTTTTTTTTTTTCTGTAGAGATAGGGTTTCACTATGTTCAACACCAGGCTGATGTTGAACTCCTGGGCTCACATAATCTGCTGGCTTTGGGATTACATGTGTGAGCCACTGTGCCAGACCTATCTTCTGAAACCTTTTAATGTTCTTTGGTGTCACTTCCAAATGTTGGTAGTAATGCTGCCTCATTGGTAATATTGAATATATTTGTGAGTGTGCATGCATGCACACTACTTTTTATTGTTTTTACTGTTATCCTCTGTTTATTAAGATTTAGCCAAAGGTAAATCCCTCTTAAAGTTGCCATTTTGTCATTGCAGTGACTATCAGTGACAGCGGAATCACTTTGTGTTAAAAGAGTAACTTTGGAAATTGGCTAATGTTATAAAACAATTTACACTCTGCTTGGCTCACCAACACTATTTTGATATGTTATACAATACTAGCTATCAAAGCGAGTATTGGCTTGGGAACCGAACTGTCAATATGGCATGTTATTTGCCATATTGGTTGACATGAACTGGTTGCTAGATTGGTACATTGACTTAGTCCATTTTGTGCTGCTCAACCAGAATACCACAGAAGTAAGTAATTTATAAAGAACAGAAATTTATTTCCTCCCTGTTTTGGAAACTGGGAAGGCCAAGATAAAGGCGTTTGCAGGTTTGCTGTCAAGGACTTCCACAATGGTGCCTTGAACTCCATGTCCTCTAGAAGGGAGGAACACTTCCTCAACAGAAGAGCGGAAGAGAGCAAACCCACTCCCTCCAGCCCTTTTTATTAAGGCTCTAACCCATGAGGCTCCACCCTTATTACCTAAACACCTCCTGGTGGGCCCACCTTCCAACACTGTTGCATTGGGGATTAAGTTTCAACATGAGTTTTGGAAGGAACAAAAACATTTTAAAAACCATAGCATAAATGAAATAAACTTGCAGAGTATGGCAAATAACTTTAAACAAAACGACCTTACACTGCCAATTGAATATTGTCCTCTTCAGAATAGTTACTTTCAGAGACTGTGTGTTTATTCCAAAGACTACTATCATTCAGAACACTCTTGGATCTGCGTTTGGAGTCTGGGTCATATATTCTAAAAATGTGGTTCAGGCTTTTCGGGTGTGTGTGACTGGATATGATTTTTTAAATGGCCATAAATCATTTAGTGACAAGTATAGTGCATCAGATGGGTAGTCAAACTTGAAAAAAGCAGGTTATTAAAAAAAGATAGTAATAAGGCAGTTAGACCCATTTTCTTGTTCATTTATAAAGTATATGTGAAGGAAATTAATGGTTTTTTACTAAATCAAATGTTTTTGACTAATAGCAGACTCTAAACTAAGTACTTATACAGTATAAATAACTTCTTTGTATGGTTACTTTGAAGGCATTATTAAGCATAGAAGATTCCAGTACAGTTTAAAAAATTACGTCCTATTACGTTTACATGTGGTATATAGCAGCCGTCATTGTTAAGTTAGAATTTATGTTCAATATTTTTAACTTCTTGGAGGCAGTAATAATTAAGAACACAGGTTCCTAAGCCAGAATGCTGGCTATAAATTCTGGCCCTGTTCCTTACTGTCTAACCTTGGGCAAGTCATTATAACCTTGGGCACGTAATGTATTCCAATTTTTTTATCTATAAGAGAGTCATAAATAATAGTACCTACCTATAAAATTGTGCCATTTCGATGTGTAGAACAGTGCTCGATGAATGTTAGCCATTACTATTAGTATCATTATTTCACTCAACGTCTTTGTTGATGAAAATATCTAGATAATTGGTAAGTTTGTGCAGTTACTAAAAAAGAATGAATAAGCTAGAACTACTGTAAGGTCTCCACTGTATTTTTAAAGTAGAGGTAGCTATAATATGACCCCATTTCTTTCTTTTTGAAAAGTATGTAGGGCATATGTGCAGAAAGAGATTCACCAAACTGTTTATTGTGGTTACCTCGGGGGAGTGGGATTGGAATGGTGGGTTGAGATTCTTGGGAGAATGTCTTTGATATAAATATTAAACATTAGGCAATTCATTTAACATTAAATTTATTCATTCAGCAAATATTCATTGAGCTCCTACTGCATATCAGGGACTGGTGAAGAAATAGCTAAGTTTCTAGGAATTACTCTTTCCCTTGAGTAAGTTTGAAACTACATAGAGGTGATTGGATTGCTATCCAGATTCTCAGCATTCTACTTTATTTTTATTTCCTGTACTTTTATTTTTTGAATGGTGCTCAATATAAATATTTTTAGTATCTCCATTATTGTTTAAGAAAAGTATGATTTTTTTCCTTTGTGAATGTAAATAGTCTGGTAATTTTAAAATACAAACCTGGGTTCATTGTTTTCAGATTATAAAAATAATAAGTATGTGTTACAGAAAACTCTCAGGAGAATTTGATGCTTGATACTCTCAACACCTTCTCTTGGGGTATAGATGGGATTAATAGGCTATGGTTATTATCTATTGCTTTTAAGCAAGGTATGTAAAGATCTTTGCACCCCCTTCTAGAAGATAGGTTGTGACAAAGAGAACTTTGTATTAGTATTACTATAAATTAAATAGATAACTATTAATACCTATAAATTATCTTTAAAGTCTGTTTAGAAATTGCCCTTGCTCTTTCTGTTCTTGTAAAAGTTAGAAGCCTATTACTCTTCTTTTATTTGGGTAAAAGAATACAGTCAGTGTCATGAGTCCAGTATTTCTGCCTTGAAGAAGTGATTAGAGAAGCAGAATACACTATACCCCACCTTCACCCAAACAGTTACTCAGATGTTCCCATGAGGGCATTGTTGCAGGCTGCCAGCAAAACCCATCAGCACTTCAGACTCTTCGGACAGTTAAAGAATGCCGTCTTCGGTGGAGCAGTGCAGGTGACACCTGGGTAACTCCTGGGTAATACTTTATTTAAAATGGACTAAAAGGGACGCGAATGAAATCCTTTGACTCATCTTCATCTCTTGGTATCCTGCAATTTCCATTTTACTGTAAACAAATTAATCAAGGTGAGGGGAGGCGTTCCCAATTTCTTGGGGACTAGAGCAGTATTTAATATAGAAAATTAAACAGTCTGGAAAATTATAAATAAAAAAGTATAGTTTAAAGGAAAGTATAGTTTACTGGAAATGCTGGATTTCTTATATCCTCATGTGTGTGCATATATGCATATGCATAGACCTATTTTCTACATTTGTGTGTATTTGTCATCTTTAGAGATATTTTGTCTACATTCAGAAACTGAAATCCTACATTTGGTATTGGAAATGTAATAATACATGATTTCTTATACTAAGATTTGATTATCAGCAATATTTATTAAAGGCGTTTTCATTGTTATATGAGAGGTACCTGTACCTAACTTAATGGACATAAAGCTAAACATTTTATAAACTGGAATTTTGGCATATTAATATTTTCAATTGGTTTATAATTTGAGGTGATTTATTTTTTTTACTTCCACTTGATCTCCAGTTGGCAATGACAATAAATGTAAACATGATTTTTCTTTATAAAAATACAATATGCCAGTTTGAAGCTGCAGTGAGCTATGATTATGTCACTGCACTCCAGCCTGGGTGACAGAGCCAGACACTTTCTCAAAACAAAACAAAACAAAACAAAACAAAACAAAACAAAATAATATGCCCATTAAAAGAATTTGGAGATTGCAGAAATGTTCAAATAAGAAAATAGCCCTGTGGATCCCATGATGCAGAGATAACACTATCCTAGCTGACTATTGTATTCCAGCTTTATGTACTTTCATCTAATTTTTCTTTTTTACCAAGTTAAGATTATGCAGTAGATTCAATTTTGTGCCCTGCTTTTTTCCCTTAAAGTATATTGTGAAATTTTTCTTATGTCTGTTATTTTTGAATTCAATTATGCCCATCATTTCTTGATTCTATAATGTTTGAAAAGTACAAATAAAGTTTCAGCTATTGGCTGGACGTGGTGGCTCACACCTGTAATCCCAGCACTTTGGGAGGCTGAGGCAGGTGAATCGCTTGAGGTCAGGAGTTGGAGACCAGCATGGCCAAAATGGTGAAAGCTCATCTCTACTAAAAATACAGAAAAAATTAGCTGGGCGTGGTGGCAGGCGCCTGTAGTCCCAGCCTTTTACATTTGCAAAAGACCTCTAATCTAAGAAAATTTATTGTAACATTTTCTCCAGAAATTCTATTTGTTCATGCTTGTGTGTGTGTTAGATGAAGCACTATCTTACAAACTGTCGTAAGGAGCCAATAATATAAAATCTGTGAACTATAAAACACACAAATGTTAATAGTTATTATTCAAGGAGTTCCAGAAAGAAAACTAAAAGGCAAAAGCAACTCTCGATTCCAGCAAGTTGTGGTCAGTTTTCTTTTTAGAACAAATGGAAATTGGGTATGAGAATCTTTCTGTAAGAAATGCAAAAATAACTCCTTTGACTTTCACATCTTCCTGCTGAAAAGGTACACGTTTTTAAACTGATCATTTCTCTAGATCTTAGGGCAAGAGGGAATAGAATTATTTTTTTACTGTTTTAATTTTCAACAAGGCATGTTTATGGTACCTATCCCTTAGAGGGAAGCAAAAGAGCAAGGGAAAAATGGTATATCTGTCCACCACCACCTGCTATTTTTAGATTGGCTAGGAAGTCCTATTTGGCTGCCTTTGCCCATCTCATTTGGCAACTCTTGAGCCTGCATCATTCAGATGATATAAGAAGCTTAGAAGGTAGAAAAGTGGATTTCTTAAATTTTTCAGACGACATTGCTGAAAAACGTATTACCACAGAGAATTTGAAGGACATTGACTGTAAGTAAAACAATAAATCTTTTCATTTAGTGCGGTGGGCATATGCCACACAAAAGACATGATGTGTTTTCACCTTTCTGACTTAATAAGGGGTGAGGAAGCGATGAACCTTCTGTCCCAATGTTATTTTCATCCATTATTAGAAGAAATACTAATCTAGAAAAAGGTGCAAATACAGTTGCACACACACAAGTATATATATGCTCATATATTTTTATGGTATTTTAGAATAAGATCCTTGGAAAAGAAAGAGAAACAATATGAATGCCAAGAGAAGAACACACAGAAGCAATCCTGGAAATGACAGATTTTAAGATTAATGCACTAAGTTAGATGAATTTTAATGGTAAAGAAGTAGAAAGTTAATAAATTGAATTTTCTATTTACTTGGATAAAAGAACTTAGTATCATGTTCTTTTGAACCATGATACCCATGGATCATTTTAAATGAGCATACATGTGGGCATTTTACAAATAATACAATTTAACCAGTTTTATTGGTAGTTTCTATAAAGTGTTCTGAAACATTTCCGTTGTTGGGTATAGTAATTTGCCAAAATCTCCATTAAAAGTCAGGTTATATGTGTTATGTAGTTTTTCTTTTGCCTATATTATTACCCTTCTAGCTTCCTTCACTAACTTTTCTTAACTATTGTTAAATTATCATTCTCTCATAACTAAAAAATTTTATTAAATGAGTCAAATGCCCAATAAGAAAAAATAAAATATTTATTTTCTATTATAATTACAATAATTGTTTGTACCTGGTATTTTTAATATGTGCAAAAAGTCTAATACAATTATATTAGAAAATTTATTTAAAGCCAACCCTATTTCAAGCTATATAATTATTTTACATAACTGTATATTTAAGATGAAATTTATTTTTTCATAACTGTTCCAAAGTTGATATTTTTCTTGTCCAAAAGAGTTTGAGAGACACTTGCATTGTAAGCTTCATCTTATGTGTAGCAGTAATGTAAAACAATTTTGCTACTAGGAAAAGTATGGATATAGTGCTTTATTTAAATTTGTGACTGTGAAATCAGTGATATATTATATAAAGGAGTATCCACCCAGAATGATTTAAATTTAAAAATAATTTTTTTATGAGTCTAACCTGCTTGTAAAGAAAGGTCAGGGGGCATTTATAAACTGCTTTATTGTTTACAAAGGACCTTTACATGCTTTATTATTTAATCCTGACAATAACACTGTGCGGATTATTATTTAATCCTGACAATAACACTCCCTTTCATAGGTGAGAAAACCGAGGCTCACAGAGATCACAGTTTGTGTGTAATAAAGCCACGATTTCAATTAGAGACTGAATCACTGGAAAGGATTCTGTAGAAACGATGCCTACGTGGGGCGGCATCTTGTAAAAGATTGATTATTACACATTGTATGTCTGTATCAAAATATCTCAGGTACCCCATAAATATATACACCTACTCTGTACCCAAAACACTAAAGATGAAAAATTAAAAAAAATAGGTTCTACAGGGCTCTTTTAAATCCACATTTCTGTGATTTCTATAATTTTAGAGAGGCAATATATATGTTGTAGTAGGAAGCCAGACCTGGATTTACTGTATCCTGGCCTTGAGCAAGTAATTCAGCTTTTCTGAACCCCAATTCTTCATCAGGGACAATTTTAGTAACTTGCAGTTTTATTGAAAAGATGAAATGAGATAACGTAGAAAAGAGCAATGCTCTTAACTGCTTAGTGTAGAGCTATTGTTAATATGTATAATTCCAAATACGGCAATCCTTTTAATATTCCACAGTCACGCCTGTGGATGACTGCAGAGCCCATTAGAGTCATGCCTTTGAAGGGGAATGTTATAATACTAATCAATAACTGGTTTTGGTGAATTAGAAAAATGAACTGAGAATTTGTTGAAGATGTTAAAAGTAGAAGAGGGAATTGGATAAAATTGAATCCAATTTGAAATGGCAACCAAAATAAAAATTAAAAGCAATGCAGATGGAAGGAAGGCCATTACAGGAGTAAGAAGTATGTCAGGACCTAGCTAAGTGGTCCTGAAAGAGTGAGAACCACTTGGCTAAATCCTGGGCACACAATTTCAGGACTGGTCATGTATTAGGGCAGCCTCCAGAACCTCTGTGGTTCATGGACATGGAAAAGTTCAGCAGTGGAATGGAATGGCTTTAGCGTCTGATAGACCCAGGTTAAAATTTGCGCTGTGCCACTTGCTAGCTATCTAATCTTAGACAAGTTATTTAACATCCTCTGTCTCTATAAAATGAGGGTGATAATTCTACCTCATGGAGTTGCTTTGAAGATTCAATAAGATATCTATGTAAGGTGTTAACTTATTTTTCTGTTTATTGCCTCCTCTTCTGCCAACAAAAATATAAGATTTGTATGGGTAGGGTCTATATCTCTGTCCCTGTTGTATAAAATATAATAGTAAACCTTTGAATATTTTTTGAATGACTGAACAAATGAACCCATCAAAGTTATCTGTATATAGTAAGGCCTTATGCCTCATTGAATGATATGAGGAAAATACTCCCAAGCTACAGTGGCATTCATAAGATTTTTGTCGTGATCCATCCTTGTCTAAATTTCTATTGTATTTATTGTTCAACCATTCAAGTAACATTTAACCATATGGTGTTTTATGTCATCCATTTTATTTTATTTTTCTGATTGTACTGTTAAGTTAATGAAGTTATTTTGTTAAGTTATATAATTAAGTTATTTTGTCCATCGTCATCCAGTCTGATGCTATGCTTGGAGTATCACCAGACTGAAATAAGAATATAGGTTGTGAATTATTGGGCCACATAATGAGAAAGTTATACTTGATAATGGTGATTGGTGAATGCAATTTATACTCGCTAATGGTATGATTTTGGCTGAAGATGAAAATATATTTTCTTCCATTGCTATTTGTCAGATGAAAGGCTGAAAGACATGATGTAAATGGACAGGAAGAAGACAGAAAGATCTATGTGACAGTATATATATTCTAATCCCAGAACAAAGGGTACGTGTTGCTGGATATTTTAAGATAATCTTTGACTAACACGATCTCTCGCTTCTGGGCCTTTACGCATGTCTTTTTCTGGAAAATTGCCCTTACACCCTTCCCTTCACTCGATAATTCCTACTCATCTTTCAGTTATCAGTTCAATGTCGCTTTCTCTGCGGTACCAACCTAAGTCTGGATGAAGTGTCTTTCCTCTGGGCTCCCATAGGACCATATATACTTTTGCTATTATATTAGGTTGGTACAAAAGTAACTGTGGTTTTTAATATATAAAAAATTATGTTGTAATTGCCTATTTATTTGTTTGTGTCCCCTACTAGATGATCACTCCACAAGGGCAGGAGCTGTATATGCCTCCCATTATACTCTAATACAGTACAGTAAATATCTAACACAGCTTAATAAACATTTCTTGAATCAATGAATGAAAAATGACTATTAATAAATGGAAGAAAAAACCCTTCAAAATAACAGCTGTCATTTACTGGATCTCTGTTAAATGACTGGGCTTTTATAGATGTTAATATTTAATCTTTGTAACAGTTCAGATGGGGCAATTGAGGTTCAAAGGACTTAACTTGGTCAAAGTGATAATGCTGAGATTTGAACCAGAATCTCTCTGGATCCAAAGCCTCTAATGTGTCTAACTGGTGATACTGCCTCTTTCATACCTTACTTTTGTATACGCTCCTGCAGGGCACAAAACATCATTATTCCTTATAACAGCTTTGTGAAGCCAGGTACTATTTCCCATTTTATATCTAGTAAGTGGCAAAGCTATGACTTTCAAATTCGATATTCTGGTTTGATGTGCATTCGCTTTCTGTGATAACACAGTTGTCTCATTCTAAAGGATTTAAAGGTGTAGCCCTTAACAAAAATGCTGAGATGATAAAAGTTTAGAAAATAAGAAGTTTTGATTCATAGAAAACAGAAACAGTTCCAGATAGGTGTGTTTTAGCAGGGCTAGAGTAAATTCCAAATTTTCTTTGTGACTTTTCCTCGAGAAAAGACAAATTAATCAAATTGGGAATAATTGCTGTTAATACTATCAAGTTCTTTCTTCTCTTTGATGTCTGATTATTTCATGGTCTCGTATTACTACGAGCTTGGAATCGATAGAATCCCTACTGAAGAAACTATTGATGATGGGACAGCCTGGATCTTGGGTGAATTTCAGGCAGTTCCTTCCTACCACTGGCCCTCCTTGTCTCAGTTTGTTTTTCAGTTACTTTGCTTATCCCACACCCCTCAAATTTTGGCTTGTGCTAGGAGGGAGCTTAGTGGGTTTGCCCTAGAGTTCATTGACTTTGGCCATCGTTGGCCTATGACTTTACTTTGCTCTTTATCCTCCTGCCAAAAATTACTTCTGTTGAGAGGTAAGGGTGTAGAGATGAGGTAGTGGTGAGTGTTGTATTTTTGACCAAAAGAGGCAGAGTGCTAGAACTAAGGAAAACAGTTGTCTACGACTTCTTCCTGAAAATGGGGAAGTCTCTCACACATGCAGAGGAAAAAAAAAAATTAGTGTGAAAAGCAATTCAAATGTATTTTTGTAGTACTATCATAGTGTTTGGCAGATGCTTTGACACATACGTCACTGAACTGTAGGGCAATGCAAATGTGGAATCTCAAAAAGGAAAGAGTTTTCTTTTTTTAATTTTTAAAAACATTTTTTAAAGCTTTGAAAGATTATAGTTTCTAAAACCACAATGAACTGAAGTTCTATTATAATCTTTTTAAAATGTTAGATTTAAATGCAAGACTTAAAATCAATTGCAAATTTGAAAATAAATTGCTCTAAAACAAATATTATTCAAATGTATATCTTGATTATTGGCTATTTTGTTCTGCACTGTGCTGTTCTGTAAATGTTTGATGAAGCCGTAGTTCATTATTTACTTTTCTTTGATCTCCCTGCCAGCTAAATATATTTGTGTTTCTGTTTTCCTTGTTTCTTTGCATTTGTACTATCTGCCATTGGAATGTTGAATCTATGAGTCTGATTCTTTGTAGGGGAGAAAAAGAGAGTAATGTGGATAACCCAGGCCTAAGTAGGTTGTGGTTGAATAAAAGGAAATACCAGGCTAACTCTTTTTAAACTGAGGTATAGTTTATATAAAGTCTGTGCCTCTTAAACAAACTTTTAAAAAATTTTTTTATTTTTTTTATTTTTTGCATTGGGGGTCTCACTTTGTTGCCCAGGCTAGAGTGCACTGGTAAGATCATAGCTTACTGCAGCCTTAACTTCTGGGCTCAAGTGATCCTTCCACCTCAGCCTCCGGAGCAGCTGGGACTACAAGTGTGAGACAATACACCTGGCTAATTTTCAAAAATTTTTGTAGAGATAGGGTCTTGCTATGTTGCCTAGGTTAGTCTCAAACTCCTGGCCTCAAGCAATCCTCCTGCCTTGGCCTCCCATAGTGTTGCAATTAGGGGTATGAGCCACTGCATATGGCCTTTTTGAAGAAATATTTTTTATTTTGAGATGGAGTTTCACTCTTGTCGCCCAGGCTGGAGTGCAGTAGCATGATCTCGGCTCACCGTAACCTCTGCCTCCCAGATTCAAGCGATTCTCCTGCCTCAGCCACCTGAGTAGCTGGGACTACAGGCACGTGCCACTATGCCTGGCTAATTTTTGTATTTTTAGTGGAGACGGGGTTCCACCATGTTAGTCAGGCTGGTCTCGAACTCCTGACCTCAGGTGATCTGTCTGCCTTGGCCTCCCAAAGTGTTGGGATTACAGGCATGAGCCACTGCGCCTGGCCAATGTTTGTTCAACAAACATTTTAAAGTATATATACATCCATCTTACCACCACCCGGATCAAAATACAGACCATTTTTGGTACCATCAGACTCTCAGGTGTGCTCTTTCTCTTAGGCATTACCTACTCCCAAGGATAACCACTAGTCTGATTTTCATCACTATCATTAGTTTGGTTAGGGCAACCTTTTTTTTTCTTTTTAGATGGTGTCTTGCTCTGTCATCCAGGCTAGAGTGGCAGGATCACTGCTCACTGCAACCTGCAACCTCCGCCTCTCAGTCTCAAGCGATCCTCCAACCTTAGCCTCCTGAGTAGCTGAGACTACGTGTGCGCCACCAGGCCCAGCTAACTTTTTGCATTTTTTGTAGAGATGAGGGAGTCTCTCCATGTTGCCCAGGCTGGTCTTAAATTCCTAGGCTCAAGTGATCCACCTGCCTTGGCCTCTCAAAGTGTTGGGATTATAAGTGTATGCCGTTACTTAGCCTGGGACAGTCATTTTTAGCAGTGCTTTTTACTTAGCCTGGGACAGTCATTTTTAGCAGTGCTTTTTACATAAAACGTCATGAATGGGAGTGACTGATACAAAGTTTGAAGATTAGGAATAAGTTCCATCTTTTGTTATGACATACATGACAGTTGTGATGTGTTTGCTACATCTCAAAGATAGACATTCCCAACTGGTTCCAGTGAGTCACACATTTGTTAGAGGGCAGCCTTTGACTGACCCTGCTAGTTGCCTATACAATACATATTCTCTTTTTCTTTCTTACTAAAGAGAACCATTATGTTTTTCAGGGCAGGCACGTACATAGATAAAATACTCACCTCCCCAGATTCCCTTACAAATAAAAGCAGTCATGTGACCGATTCTGGCTAATGAGATGAAAGGAAAAATATCTATGAGAATAGTCCTTGAAAAAATCTTACAAGAATTAGACTTTACTTTTCTGCCTTTCTATGGAACATGGACATAGAGGTCAAAGGTACATTCTCAATCTTGTATTCCTGAGGAAAAAACAAAAAACAAAAACAAAAACAAAATGAAACAAAACAAAACAGACTTGAAAGATGACAGAGCAGGTAAAAAGAAGGAAATCATTTCCTTGATAACACTCTTGACAGGCTGCACCAGCTTTGGTCCACCTATTATGGAGTTTCTTGCTACATGAGAAAATTACTTTCTTGTTAAGCTGCTGTTTATAGGATTTTCTGTTACTTGCAGCTATTTGCATTTCTCTTATTTATTTCCCAAATTTTGATTGGGACCATTAGAGACCATGGACGCCAAAAAGATCATGTTATTAAAACCAGTTTTCTCAACATCTCCAAGTCACTTTATCCTTGTTTTATATACTAACAACCCCAAAAGCACTAGTTGAAAAACATTTAGCTTCTATTCTTTCTTTGGACAGTTATTTACAACTACTTTAAGCTAGAATGATAATTGTTAACCTCCCTAAGTTCCCACACAATGATTTGTTTCTGAACACTTCTCTTTTTCCAAAAGTACAGCATTTAATTTAATTTTCTTAATGAATAAAATTAGGGTTTTGTTTAGAGTTGATATTACCCTTTCCAAATGTCTCAGTTCGGATACTATAAGAATAGAAATGGGAACCAGCTGTTTAACAACTTCCGTTCTCACAAATAATCCTTATAAGTCTGTCATTGGATTAGGCTACAGGTCAAAGAATCAGAAGACTTTCTCATTTATTTGTTTTATATGTTTATGTTTGTCTCCCCTTCGCTATTGTTTCTCAGAGTCTAGAAAACTGAGTGGTACCTGGAAGATACTTATTTGTTGACTTATTGACTGAATGAATTACTTTACTAGGGTAAACAGTAACACAGTGGACTCCTTTGTATCAGTCAGTATAAGTTAGGTGATGCTACAGTAACAAAGTACAAAGTCTTAGTGGCTTCAAACAACAAAAGTTGATTTCTCAATTACATTAAATTCCAATGTTGATCACTTTGGGGGACTCTGTTTATTACAGTTACTTAGATACTCAAAATGAAGGAGTCTTTACCTTGCCAAATGTGTCTACAATTGCCAAGGTAGGAAAGAGGATATTGTGACTTTGTACATTTTTTTTTTTTTTTCTTGAGACAGAGTCTTGCTCTGTCGCCCAGGCTGGAATGCAGTGGCATGATCTCGGCTCACTGCAAGCTCCACCTCCTGGGTTCACACCATTCTGTTGCCTCAGCCTCCCCAGCAGCTGGGACTACAGGTGCCTGTCACCATGCCCGGCTAATTTTTTTGTATTTTTGGTAGAGACAGGGTTTCACCATGTTAGCCAGGATGGTCTCGATCTCCTGACCTCGTGATCCGTCCGCCTCGTCCTCCTGAAGTGCTGGGATTACAGGTGTGAGACACTGCGTCCGGCCTGTACATTGGTTTTTAAAGGCTTCTTGATGAAAGCGATGTATGACACTT
Organism: Chlorocebus sabaeus; assembly: GCF_047675955.1. Lineage (NCBI taxonomy): Eukaryota > Metazoa > Chordata > Mammalia > Primates > Cercopithecidae > Chlorocebus > Chlorocebus sabaeus. The sequence continues at coordinate 22,265,636 of NC_132910.1, forward strand.
TCATATTTTATTGATCAAAGTCAATGGCCAATCTCTAGGTAATAGGGAAATGAAATATCACCCTGCTCCCAAATGAAGGAGAAGTAGAACATTTAAATAGCTGTAATGATTAAATATGATCAATACAAAATTAGAGAAATTGATTTGCAAATTGTTTCTGGCAACATTGTGGGCCAGAAATCTGGTTTGTTCATTCTATTAGAAAGCAACTTAAAATACTGGTTTGAATATAAAACAATTCTCAAATGCTTCCACAAACAAAAAAGAAAATGAGGACATCTACATCAGAGAATGAGTGAAGATGAGCCTAGAGATGTGACTGCAATGGAAACTGACTTTTAAACCTTGGTGCTAAGCGGAGCGGGAGGCTGGGGCAGCAGTTCTGGTATGGAACCAACAAATCTGCATTGAAAAATACTATGACGTTTGTGAATAGCAGTATTCTCTTGCATCAGTTTCTCAGTAAGTTTCAGAAATTCAAGAGCCAGGAAAAGCCTGGAAAAGTTCAACCTTTAAAAATAAGCTGTCTTGGCTGGGTGTGGTGGCTCACGCCTGTTATCCCAGCACTTTGGGACGCCAAGGTGGGTGGATCACTTGAGGCAAGGAGTTGGAGTCCAGCCTGGCCAACATAGCAAAACCCCATCTCTACTAAAAACACAAAAATTAGCCGACCATAGTGGCGCACTCCTGTAGTTTCAGCTATTCAGGAGACTGAGACATAGAATTGCTTGGACCCAGGAGGTGAAGGTTGCAGTGAGCCGAGATCACACCACTGCACTCCAGTCTAGGTGACAGAGCGTAGCCTGGGTGACAGAGTGAGACTGTCTAAAAAAAAAAAAAACGAAAAAAAAAAAACAAACAAAAAAAACAAACCGGTGTTTTGGTTCTAAAATGATTCAATAGAAAGATCTAAGACCAGAATCTAGATTCCTTGTTTTTATCTAGTAATTTGAGAAATATATTTCCTTGGTTTCCATAGTATGGGGCTATTGATAAAGATATTTTAACAAACGTCTGTTAATTTTAAAGTATTAAAATTTTTTTTATTGTTTTGAGTAGGTACAACATATGTACAGCACAAAATTCAAATCTATAAATGAATATAATTGAAAATTAGATTATTTTTTCATTCTCTGGTGCCTAGTTCCCTTCCCAGAGACAATCATTGCTACTAACTTCTTAAGTCATCCTTCCAGAGATGTTTGAGCGTGTGTGTTTGTGTGATTCTTTTTAAAAATCTCACAAATGGTAGCATACTAAGTTCACTATTTCTTCATTTATTTAACTCTACTGTCTTGAAGAGCATTTCCTATCAATACATATAGATTTGCCTTATTCTTGGAAGGTTGCATATGATTCCATTATATAGATGTATCCCAATTGTTCTAATATTTTGATATTTCAGATAATGCTACATAAATATCCTTGTACATATCTTTTTCATATGTGTCAATGGATGTATGAAATAAATTCCTAGAAGTGGAATTTCTGAGTCAAAGACATGTACACTTGAAAATTTAATTTTAATAGTGCCAAATCACTCTCAACAGAGCTGGTACCAATTTTTTACTTCTACCAGCAAAGCATGAATGTTTCTCTTTCTCCTTGTTGCAAAAATATTTCTTTTAATTTTGCCTTTTGCCATGCGAAATTTTAAAATTTATATGTATTTGAATTGATCAGTTTTTAATAGTTTCAATCTTTTGTGTAATACTTCATAAGATCTTCCCTACCGAGTCTATTAAAAAATTATTTCCTATTTCTGGTGCTTTATGTTATGTTTCTGTTTTTACATTTAAAATTTTTATGTACTAAAAATTTATTGTGGTATGAAAGATATGACATTAAAATTTTGTATAGACGGCTGTTGTTGTTGTTCCCAAACCACATACTTACTGATTCATCTTTTCCTCCACTGATGTGCAAAGCAACTTTTAGTCATATACTAAATTCCTTAGTATATTTGTCTATTGCTAGACTTTCTATTCTGTTTCATTCAGCAATTTATCACCCATTCAGTAGTACCACAGTATTTTAATTGGTGAAGCTTCAAAATAAAAATAAAAATGATAGGCATACTCTTCTCTTATTATTAGTTTTTTATTTTTTAGAGCTTCCCAACCTTATGGACTCTTTTTCTTTCCATATGCACTTTAGATACAGCTTGCTATTTTTCTAACAAAAATTATGTTGATATTTTTATTGAGATTGCATTACAGTTATAGCTTTAAAGAGAGAATTGCTGCCTTCACGATGTTGAATCTTTCTAATCATGAACCTAATATTTTGGTCCTTTGTTGCTATTATAAATGGGATTTTATCTTCCTTTGTATTTTTATTTTTTGAGACAGGTGTCTTGCTCTGTTGCCCAGGCTGGAGTGCAGTGGCGTGATCGCAGCTTGCTCTAACCTCTGTCTCTTGGGCTCAAGCGATCCTCCCACCTCAACCTTCTGAGAAGCTGGGGCTAAAGGTGCATGCCACTACGCCCAGTTAATTTTTGTATTATTATTATTATTTTGGTAGAGACAGGGTTTCGCCATGTTGTCCAGGCTGGTTTAGAACTCCTGGGCTCAAGGGATCCGCCTGCCTTGACCTCCCAAAGTGCTGGGATTATAGGCGTTAGCCACAGTGCCCAGCTTTCCTTTGTATTTTTAAACTGGTTGTTGATTGTATTAATACATATGAAGGCAATTAATGTTTATATATTAACTTTGTAACCAGTGACATTGCTGAATTCTTTTAATTGCAATTGTGTTTTTTCCCTTTAAGTTTAAGCAATTGATAGATCATCTACACATTATGAAGTTTATCTCTTCCTTTGCTATTTTTTATTTTTTAATTTTAATTTAATTTTATTTTTTGAGAGGGAGTCTCGCGCTGTCACTCAGGCTGGAGTGCAGTGGCATGATCTCGGCTCACTGCAAGCTCTGCCTCCTGGGTTCACACCATTCTCCTGCCTCAGCCTCCTGAGTAACTGGGTCTACAGGCGCCCGCCACCATGCCGGGCTATTTTTTTTGTATTTTTAGTAAGGACAGGATTTCACTGTGTTAGCCAGGATGGTCTCAATCTGCTGACCTTGTGATCTGCCCGCCTTGGCCTTCCAAAGTGCTGGGATTACAGGTGTGAGCCACTGCACCCAGCCTCCTTTGCTATTTTTATAACTAATTTCTTTTATTGACCAGTTTCATTGGCTGCTATCTTTTCCAGAACAATGTTAGATAATAATGGTGAGAGTGGTCATCTTTGAGCTAACACATTTAAATTTGTGTAAGGTAATCAAAAAGGCTATAAAATATGCTTTCTTAAAACCACCGTGGATAATATGTTTTTAGAAAGGAAATGAAGTCAAAATGCTTTCTGCAAGGGTGCCTCATGTTTGATTCTTTCAAATATTCTGTTCAAATGTACCTTTTCAGTGAGACCTTCCCAGACCACCTGTTTAAAAGTGCACACCCCCCAACCCTCCACCTGTTCTGGTTCATTTTTCTCTGTAGCATTTATCACCACTTCACAAACTATATTTCACGTATTTATTTTTATAATGTATGTTTCCCTCCACTGGAATGTAAGCTCCACTAGCGCAAGGAATTTTACCCCCTTTTTGGTCCTGTCCCTCCAGCACCTGGAATAGCACTTGCACATAAAGAAAAAAATGCTGCATAAATACTCGATAGATGGAATTTCCTAAGAAGATTCAGAAAAGGCCGGGCGTGGTGGCTCACACCTTTAAAATCCCAGCATTTTGAGAGGCCGAGGCGGGATGACCGCCTGAGCTCAGGAGTTCAAGATCAGCCTGGACAACATAGCGAAACTCTGTTTCTACAAAAAATACAAAAATTAATTTGGTGTGGTGGTGTGTGCCTGTAGTCCCAGCTACTTGGGAGGCTGAGGTGGAAAGATCACTTGGGCCTGGGAGGCAGAGGTGAAAGTGAGCCAAGATTGTGCCGCTGCACTCCAGCCTGGGTGACAGAGCCAGATCCTGTCTCAAGAAAAAAAAAAGAAAAAAGAAAATCCAGTAAAGGTGCTACTATAAGAGAGATTTGCTTACCTCTAGTTAGATGTCAGTATAGAATAGGGATTAATTACCTGAAAAACTTGATGGAACTTTAAAAAGTTTAGTGACATCATTTATTTCTGTTACTCTGTTTCTCTATAGTGATAAATAATAAAAGAGAATGTTCAAATCCCAGTGGGTCTGGGAAGGTAAGAATCCAGGTGTTGACAGCTGTAAAGAGGAGAATAGGCTGAGACTTGGGGCTGCACCAGCAAGAATTCCCATATAGCTCCCTGACTGGCATCTATTTTAAAGAAAAAATTTTCATCTGTTTTGCAGAAATGACCACTAAAGTATTTTACTAGAAATAGAATTTACCAGGAGAACCTGAGCTCCATAAAACAAACTTCATTGTTGTTCAAAACAGGTGTTCCTTTCTTTGTACCTAACTCACCATTAAAATTAAACACACCAAGGTCTTTCAAAAAAGCAGTGAGAAACTTTAAAGGAGTTAGGTCTAGAATGTAGCCATGATTATTAAGAAAAAGGAAGGAAGGGAGGGAGGAGGAAGGAAAGAGGAAAAGAAGAAAAGAGAAAAAGGAGAAAGGAAAGGAAGGAAGAAAGGGAGGAGGAAAGAAGGGAGGGAAAGAGGGAAGGAAGCAAGCAAAAAGAAAAAAGAAGGAAGAAAATAAAGGTTATGAGAGCTAAACAAAGTAGTTGGTGAAACTGTGTGCAAATTCTGTTGGAAAATTGTCCTTGTGGCCTCAATGTGGGAAAATGAGTTGCTCAGCAGTGACTGCTAAAAATACAGCGACCAGGAAGACGAGATGACTTCACGCTGGCACATTTGCCTGGCTAGTGCTTGATCGTTGTTTGTTCTGACTTCTACTTCTGGTACAGTGTCAGTGCCTCTCCTTAAACTTTGTTCAATAGAGTAAAAGGATTAACTTGAACCTGGAGGACATAGAACAAGGCTTAATTCAGAAGCCAAAACTGGGGATCTCTAGCTCAGAGACGCTCTTCACATTTGTGCTATTATTAGCACCAGGATTAGGCTGAATTTAGACTGGCATTCTTATTGCACCTGATGGGAAAATAGGAGGTTACTGCATTTAGACTGAAGGAAATCACGAATGTCAGCCTACTATTAACTATGTTTTAGATAAAAATCGCAAGAATCTATGTTATGATCTTAAAGTGGATTTCAGAGCAGCGTGTTGTTCATCGGGACTAGTCTCTTCCTTCCTTGGTATTGTGATTTCTATTAATGTATTTCTTTCTTACCTTCCATTTTATCCCAGATGGACATAAGGGACTGTCTTTTTCAGTGAGGCAAAGGAAATGCAATCCTATCTTTTGTCTCTCATTTCAATCAGAGAAAAGACAAAAGCCCTTCCCATGCTCTGTAAGGTACTTCATGATCTCTAGCTTCCCTTCTCACCCCCTGCCTTCTCGCTCACTTCACACCAGCCAGATTGGCTTCTGCTGTTCCTTGAACATGCCAAGCCCACTCTTGTCCCAGGAACTTTGCCCTTGTTCACGCTGCCTGGGGTGCTGCATGGCTCACTCCAGCTCTTCCTTCACGTCTCTGCTTAAATGTCTTGGCTGACTACCCAATCTGAAATAGCAATCCTGGCCGGACATGGTGGCTCACGCCTGTAATCCCAGCATTTTGGGAGGCTGAGGTGGGCAGATCACGAGGTCAGGAGTTCAAGACCTGACCAACATGGTGAAACCCCGTCTCCACTAAAAATACAAAAATTAGCCAGGCATGGTGGCGCGCGCCTGTAGTCCCAGCTACTTGGGAGGCTGAGGCAGGAGAATTGCTTGAACCTGGGAGGAGGAGGTTGCAGTGAACCAAGACCGCCATTGCACTCCAGCCTGGCATCAGAGCGAGACTCTATCTCTAAATAAATAAATAAATAAATAAATAGCAATCCCATCAACCTGCCGCTGTTTCCCCTTACCCTTCTTACCCTACTTCATGTCTGCTTATTGTTTTGATCACCACCTAACAAATTATATTTTTGTTTATTTATTTATCGTCTTTCTTCCTCCCCTATAGTGTAAACTCCACTGAGGGCAAAACGAATTCCTCAGTGCCTAGAATGTGTTCTCAGTCCCGAGAATGTTATCTGGAAAATGAAGCAGATGCTTGATGAATATTATTGAATGAATAAAAGAATCTACTTTTGTCTGTAATCCCAGCACTTTGTGAGGCTGAGCCGGGCGGATCACTGAAGGCCAAAAGTTAAGAGACCAGCCTGGCCAACACAGCGAAACCCTGTCTCTACTAACAATACCAAAAAAATTAGCTGGTGTGGTGGCACGTAGCTATAATCCTAGCTACTCAGGAGGCTGAGGCAAGAGAATCACTTGAACCCGGGAGGAGGAGGTTGCAGTGAGCCAAGATTGCATCACTGCACTCCAGCCTGGGCAATGAAACCAGGCTCTGTCTTAAAAAAAAAGAAAACGGTATCGACTTTAATCTTGGGCACTTTAATGTGCAGGTTTGCTTCTTTGGGTTTTCTGCCACATCCATAATTCTTCTGTGGCAGTTGGGAATGTATTTCTCATTTCACATTACAAGACATCTATTTTTGCAAAATGTTTTATAAATATTAACTTAAAAAAAAATAAGCCCAGACACTGTGGCTGACACGTGTAATCCCAGCACTTTGGGAGGCTGAAGTGGGCGGATTGTTTGAGTGCAGAAGTTTGAGACCAGCTTGGGCAACATGGCAAAACCCCATTTTTACAAAAACTACAAAAATTAGCCTGGCATGATGGAGAGGGCTGTAGTCACAGCTTTTCAGGAGGCTGAGACGGGAGGATTGCTTGAACCTGGGAGGCAGAGGTTGCAGTGAGCTATGATTGCATCACTGCACTCCAGCATGGGCAAGAAGGAGACCCTGTCTCAAAAAAAACAATACATATACATGTGTAAAAACACATATACATATATGTAAAAATACATATACATAACATACAATACATATACATAAATTATATATAATAAAATATGTAAGGAGGTTATGTTTGAAGTTGATTAATTAAAAAGGGTCCTGGATTTTTCAGAGTATATACTTTTTTTTTTCTTTTTTTTTTGAGACGGAGTCCCGCTCTGTCACCCAGGCTGGAGTGCAGTGGCGAGATCTCAGCTGACCGCAACCTCTGCCTCCTGGGTTCAAGTAATTCTCCTGCCTCAGCCCCCTGAGTAGCTGGGATTACAGGGGCCCACCCCCGTGCCAGGCTAAGTTTTGTATTTTTAGTAGAAACAGGGTTTCACCATGTTGGCCAGGCTGGTCCTGAACTCCTGACCTCTGGTGACCCCCCTGCCTTGGCCTCCCAAAGTGCTGGGATTACAGGCGTGAGCCACCGCACCTGGCCCAGAGTATGTACTTTTAATATTGGTTTCTATCTTGTTCTACCTATCACACTCTATGTTAGGTAGACAAAGATAAAGACCCAAAGAAGATATTTATTCAATTCATCATTATCCAGGCTAATGGACGAGTTACTTGCTATACCCATTTTGCCTGTGTTTTTTTTAATATTTTCCATGAGTTAGAGAGGATCGATATTTTGGCTGAGGAAGTTTGGCTATAGGCTATCTATGATGAAGAAAGTAAACAAGAAATAATGAGCATTGCAGCAGACGGTTTTGTTTTCTATTCTGCTTAATGATGCCTAAGAATTTGAAAGCAAGATTTGCTATGGATCACCCTATTTCTATTTCTCCTCCTACTGCACTCCCCTAGTTCCTTCCAACAAAAATACACTTTTAAGCATTTTTCCATACATTAACAGGCAAAAGAATGTCTATCTAGCAAATAGGCCTAATGACTAAATATACATTTTTAAAAAAAATCAGTGAAAACGTATTTATTTAATCAAGTGTGAGTCTCAGGAAAATATATGTACAGATAGGATAGGTCTTCTTTTCATCCCATTACTTGCAAAAAATCCTGATAAGTAAAGACAGGATTCTAGAAACTATTAAAAAATATATTTGGTGTAAAAAAGATAGCATGAGGAAAGAACTGGATGCAGGAGTACTACCGTCTCATAAAGGGGTTCTAGAGGTTAACCAACACATGTGGGCCCTCAAAATGCATCAAACCATCTTTGAATGTACAATTAGCATTCATTCATTCATTCATTCATTATTTATTTGCCAGACATTAGCCAAATGCCCACGAGGTGACAGATTTTTTTTTCCATGTAAGAATACAAAGTTGAATAACAGAGCCCCACCCTTAAGTAGTGCATAGCCTCTTTAGGAAGACACATGTACATCAATTAGTAAGTGTAGTGAGTTGCTTAGAAGTCTATGCAAGGTGTAGGGGGAAGTGGTAGAGTTTGTTCTGAGAAGGGAATGATCAATTGAAGCAGGCTGGAGTTTGTCTGAGAGGAGCACAGGGCATTAGAATCTTGGAAAGGCTTAAGTAAGATATCTTGCATAGATTAAGTAAGAGTTGGAATGATTTCAAAAAAATTATTAGTGCAACAAAAGACAAAAATAAATACATTGAATATCAAATTTTAAGATACTATGCTTTAATTTAGGGGCACACTGAGGCCTTCTGCACTCAGCTCATATTCATTCTAGCTCCTGTAGAACCCCATCTGGGTGCTAGGAAGAGCTTGGTAGTAAAACCTTAAGGAGATATTTTAATGAAAATCTCTGGCACATTAGGAGAATACAGCATTGCTGCTTTGGGATTGGTATAACAGGTTTTTTTTTTGTTTTTTTTAGATAGAGCCTTACTCTGTTGCCCAGGCTGGAGTACAATGGCGTGACCTCAGCTCATGGCAATCTCTGCCTCCCTGGTTCAAGCGATTTTCCTGCCTCAGCCTCCCAAGTAGCTGGGATTACAGGCACACATCACCATGCCTGGTTAATTTTTGTATTTTTAGTAGAGATGGGGTTTCACTATGTTGGTCAGACTAGTTTCAAACTCCTGACCTCAAGTGATCTGCCCGCCTTGGCCTCCCAAACTGCTGGGATTACAGGCGTGAACCACTGCACCCAGCCTTGTATAACAGTTTAACATTGAAGTCATGAATAGTTATTCCCTGCTTTGGTGAAATCGTGACATGCCTCTGGGTGCTTCTCTGGCAAGACTGTGATCCTCATTACCCATGAGACACCTCCTAGGAAGGAGAGAGGGTGTTTGGGGTCTGGTAATCACCAGGCATTCCTATCGTAAGCCTATTACCTGCCCGAGGCAGGGGAACTATGGGACACATATGCAGCAGTGTGAGGGCATCAGTAGCTGTAGAAGGAACATATCCTTCTGTGTTTTGAATTTTAGATCTGCTGTTTCATTCAAAATCCTAGTCAGAATGATCTCTAAGTATCATCAAACCTTCAAGTACTATGATGATAAATTCAAATTTCACCAAAAAGAAGTGCTATGGGCCTGGTGCGGTGGCTCATGCCTATAATCCCAGCACTTTGGGAGGCTGAGGCAGGAGGATTACTTAAGCTCAGGAGTTTGAGAGCAGCCGGGGCAACATAGCAAGACCCTATCTCTCTAAAAACACAAAAAATTAGCTGGGCGTGGTGGCATGTGCCTGTAGTCCCAGCTACTTGGGAGGCTGTGGTGGGAGGATCATTTGAGCCTGGGAGGCCAAGGCTGCAGTGAGCGGTGGCTGTGCCACTGCATTCTAGCCCAGGTGATAGAATGAAACCCTGTCTCAAAATTTAAAAAAAAAAAAAAAAATGTAAAGAAAGTGCTATGATTTGCTCATAGAGGCCAGGTTGCCAGCAAGTCATCATATGTCACTGTCCGGAGACAGACTCTCCTGTGAGTACGGTTTAAGTGTCTGCTGAAAGCAGTAAGAAGGTGTGAAGTGTAAGGACTGTTGGGACTGTGTCTCCCACAACAAAGAAATGCTGGCAAGCAGTTCTCCTGCCTGTGTGCTGCCAGCAACACCCCTCTCTGGAGGGATTAATATGTTGATCAGCCCTCTGGAGGGTGGAGACCTCTCCCGTGGAAGAAGTCTGGCTAATCCTTTAGTTTCTCTGACAGCACGTCTGAAAGGATCCCGTTGCCAGGAATCAAAGGCAGTTGTTACCTTGACAGCAGGAGTGCAGCATGCGAGCATCTCTCCTGGTCCCCATGTGATCTGTCACTGTGACGCTATGTGTTTGTACATGTGCGAGACTCCAGAAGGTAGACTACCCACGAGTGTCCCACATACCCTCTCCTGGAGGCAGGGCTGGGCCTACTGGGGTCAGCGTGCACTGTCTCTGCTGTTCCTCTGACGTCCACTGATGGGACCCCTTAAGCCAGAGGCAGATCTCTCAGGGCAGACAGCATGATTCCTGATATGGGCAAAGTGCTGGGTAAGTAAGAGTGCCTCCACTTTCAACAAACCAATTGGCTGAAATTCTTCTTAACATAGGACACATATAAAAGGATGAGTATTTTCCCTTCCCAGTGGCCATAAATGTTGCTGGACAATTCTCAGCATCACATCAGAATGGTCTCAGGTGTTTTCTCCATCCGTGCCTTTCTCACTTTGATTATTTTTGTCTTTTTTCATATATTCAAATACTTTGTAAACTGAGGATTGCTTGTGCTAATGGGCTCGTAAGTGTTCTGGGGTGAGTTGTGAGCACTTTTAGACTTGAGGCCGACTCTGGTGACTGTGACTGCCCAGCTCCTTCTCAAGTCACCTGGGTTTGTAAGCCTACTAGTCCCTGCTTTAGGTATGCTGTAACCTCATCTCTTATACTTTCATTCTGCAGACTCAAATTCTAGCTATTACACAGAGTTCCATTTAAAACAGGCTCAGGTATTCATGTTCATCACTGTTGGTAAACGAAGATATTCTCATCACAAAATATTCATAAGCAGAAATATTTAATCAGTTGCAGTTTCTCCCTCCACCTATCCCTCTGCTTCCTTCCTTTACTAAAACTCCTCTTGGATTCTGTATCTTAGAGGGAGGCAAAAACATCAGGAAGAAAAATCTAATTCAAACTTGTGTTTTATTTGATTATATATTCTTCCTCTGAAGCACAAAGTGTTTCGTAAACATGCATCTTTCACAGCAGCAAGTTACTGTGACTTGAACATCTCTGCCTTTCCCACCCTGAGAGTACAAAAGCATTCACATCTGAATGGCTCTGCATCCTAGCTACCCATTATGATTCTTTGTGGGAGTTCCTCTCCTCTATATATTTGTGGAAATTCCCCCACAAATTATTTTTCATTTATTCATGCAGAGCCTGGGCTAGAGCTCACCACTGAGATTCCTAAACAGGGTTGCCACAGATGCCAAAACTGGAACTGTGCTGTTGCGAATGCAGTCCAGCTGCAGATCCCAGTGAAAGCTGTGATGCTGTCACTCTGGTCTCACTGCTGCTGCGCTGGTGCTGGCACTCCACACCCCCGCCTTGGTTGCTTTGGAGTAGCTCTCACCTCAGGCACCTCAGCCAGTGATGCTTTTGCGAAGTGAGAAAAAGGATGCTTCCTTGCTCTATGTTACAGTGATGACAAAGGGTTCTAGAACAGGGTTGGTTAGCCCTAAAGCGCAATGAGTTAGATCCCAGAGTGCTTTATTCTGAATTGAACTGCACTGGTCTTGCTGCAGCCAGAGCTACCACTTGGAACTAATCTAGTTGGAATTCTGATGTTGCATCTGTCTTTGAACCCGGGACTCTAGGACTTTGCTACCACTGGCACCTTGTCATTTGGGATTCCTGCTAATATCCTGGTCAATTCTGTTTCTGAAAATAAAAATAGAATGTTTCTTTCTTTGCTTTTTTGGAGTGGTGGGAAGGCTTGTGCCCCAAAGTTTCTAGTTGTAAGACAGCTGTTAATACACACAGGGCCCAAACATATGGCTGGAATGCCTGGGTCCCCAGTGTCTGTGCTTTAGCTGCTAAATTCACTGCCTTTCAACCCTTAGGTTCTTTTGCTAAATGTACTATCCAAATACCTTGCCCTCTTTGGTAAATTTTCTGTTGTCTCTCTTTGTATCTTACTTATTTTGCTTCCTCCAATTGTATACATGTTAAACCTAATTTGGGTCAGGATTTAATTATTTCCCCAGGAGCATCTGTAGTATCTAGCAATTCAGTTTATTCCAATAGATTCTGTACTATAGGGATGAAGGAGATGGGTTCTCTTATTCTCCTTAACTTGGATGTATCTGAGTCTCAGCTCCAACCTAACCGAAGTGCTCTGCATTTGCAGCCAGTTATAGTTCAAGTTTCAAACACGTTATTTGCAAATAACTCTCCCCCCACCACTATAGAACACTCTATCCTCTCACCGTCTTCCTTTGTCTTCCTACTCTCAACCATTACTTTGACATCTTCCTCCTCCCTTGCCTGCCTGCTAGAACAGCCACCAAATTGCTGCATGTTCTTGGTGTTTATCAGTGGTTGGCACAGGGAACTCTTCCGTCAGTGTCTTTCCTACAGTCTTCTCTTTCCTCAGGAGGAGTATCTATTTATCTACATAAAACAATCAGAGAATTATGTTGAGAGAAACTATTTCAAACATTGGGGAAACAATAGAGATTAATATAACAATACCATGTAGCCACCACTTACATTTTGTAAATGTTAACATTTTCCCATTTTGCTTCAGATTTTTTGAATTCAATACTTTACAGATACAGTGACACTGTGTGTATGTGACTCCCCGAGTCATCTATTTACTTCTCCCTAGCCTATAACTCCCTAAGTCCCCCAGAAATAATCATTCATTCCTGAAATAGGTATTTTCCTTCCCATAATTTTTTTTTTTTGGAGACAGAGTCTAGCTCTGTTGCCCAGACTGGAGTGCAGTGGCGGGATCTCAGCTCACTGTAACCTCTGCCTCCCAGGCTTAAGCAATTCTTGTGCCTCAGCCTCCCGAGTAGCTGGGATTACAGGCACACGCCACCATGCCCAGATAATTTTTGTATTTTAGTAGAGATGGGGCTTCACCATGTTGGCCAGGCTGGTCCTGAACTCCTGACCTCAGGTGATCCACCTGCCTTGGCCTCCCAAAGTGCTGGGATTATAGGCGTAAGCCACCATGCTCAGCCCCCATACATGTTTTAATACATTTTATATAAGTGCGTATGCCCAAATAATTATATAATATTATTTTATGGGTTTAAAATTTAAGTGTATGATATCATTCAGTGCATCACATTTTCCAACTTTTTTTTTCATTCAAACCTAAGTTTTTTAGATTTTTTCCTTGTTCATACATTAGATGTAATTCATTCATTTAAACTACTGTAGAGATTATATTTGACACTATACTCATTTCTCAATTGATGGGGCAAATAGCTACTTTAAATTCCCTTTTTTCCCACTCTTCCAACTCTTGCCTTATTACCTCTGAAAAATTTCATTACTCCCTCCTGATTCTGACAGAAGCTGTCTTACCTTATTTGTCTCCAATGTTGAATGAAGTAAACTGATACCTGAAGTGACAGACAGGGCAGCTAAAGGACAAGAACAGACTCCAAAGTTATGAGTCCTGAAATGATGACCTGAAGATGCTCTAAGGGTTGAAATGAGGTTGGTGGAGATGCTGTGCCTGGCACAGCGAGAGTGTGGGGATCTGGGGTAAGACAACCCACGCTTGAATTCCAGCTTCACTCCGTTCTAGTTGCTTGAATTTTCCTCTAAACCTTTTAATCCCCGCCCCCCATCTCAAGGTCCTAATGGATAGTTTATGGAGTTGTTTTGAGGGTTAAATGAAATAATTCCTATAGAGCTTGTAATGCATTGCCTGGCATATGGTAAGCATTCTGCTCTTCTTTGTTGTGGTTATTCATTTAGTTGAATGCAGACACTTCTATTTTGGTAGGGGGATCTATGTAAGATCTACTTCTGCCTCTTCGCTGAAACTGTCTCTCTCTCTCTCTCTCTCTCTCTCTCTCTCTCTGTGTGTGTGTGTGTGCACTTATGTGTGTTCAAAAAGGGATGAGGAGAGACTAGCTACAAAGCTCTTACAACCATGAGCTTATATGGAAGACCATCTCACTCCTGCTTCAAAGGCAAGATGGACTTTTTGATGTGTCGAGGATTCGATATTAATTCAAGGGAGTTGTTCAATATCTTAACATCTAAGAGCATTATTAATAATGGGATGTAAAGATTGCCTTGAAATATAGTCTATAAAAATAACTTGAGTTATTTCACTACATTAAACACAGTCTTAAATGGTCTTTTCATATGTATGTTTCAACTTATCTGCAACCTCCACGAACCTATTCAACCCCCTATTTAAACCCACCCCAAATGACAGTTTTTATTAAGAAATAAAAATGTATATATTCAGATAAAGGTAGTGAGAGGCTATCAGTTTGGGAAGGTGGAGACTTTGTGACCTGCAAGATTTTAGTGACTCCATCTTCATTCTTAGAAAAACTGTTTTGTATTACTGCTCTTTGTAGGCATTATGCAGCCAAAACACACAGATGCTATTGAAAGAAACAAAGGTTGTTCTTTGCTGGGAAAAAATGCTAAAGGTAGAATGGGAACCTCTTCAGAGTGCCTTTTTCTTCCGAAATTATTCTGAAACAATTAGTCAGGGTTGTTCAGAGAAAGGCTGTTTCAAACGGCTCTACTAACACAAAACTGTGATGATTGTAGCCAGGGACGCAGAAGGAAGTCGGGCCAAATAGGGATACTGAGCACGAGGAAAATTCACACAGAAGGCGTTCGTGTTGAGGACATTTTTGTTTGTTTTTCTTTCTTTTCTTTTCTTTTTTTTTTTTTTTTTTTGGAACAGTCTTGCTCTGTCGCCCAGTCTGGAGTGCAGAGGTACGATCTCCATCTTGGCTCCCTGTAACCTCCGACTCCTGGGTTCAAGCGATTCTCCTGCCTAAGCCTCCCAAGTAGCTGGGATTACAGGTGTGTTCCACCCTACTCAGCTAATTTTTGTATTTTCAGTAGAGATGGGGTTTCACCATGTTGGCCAGGCTGGTCTCAAACTCCTGGCGTCAGGTGATCCACCTATCTTGGCCTTCCAAAGCATTGGGATTACAGGTGTGAGCCACCCTGCCTGGCCAGGAAATTTTTTTTTTTTTTTTTTTTTTTTCTGAGCCGGAGTCTCGCTGTGTTGCCCATGCTGGAGTGCAGTGGCGCAATCTGGACTCACTGCAAGCTCCTCCTCCCGGGTTCACGTCATTCTCCTGCCTCAGCCTCCCAAGTAGCTGGGACTTGGCGCCCCTCACCACGCTCGGCTAATTTTTTTGTATTTTTAGTAGATACAGGGTTTCACTGTGTTAGCCAGGATGGTTTCGATCTCCTGACCTCGTGATCTGCTCGCCTCGGCCTCCCAAAGTGCTGGGATTACAGGTGTGAGCCACCGCGCCCGGCCTGGCCAGGAAATATTTTTAAACGAATCCCGTGGATGAACTGAGGAGGCGGTATTGGTTAAGACCCAAATTCTCTGGTAGCCAGCAATGGGTCATAGTCTACTCACAATTGGCGTTTCTATGGACATTCTGAAAAATTAACGTCTTTCACCGGGACAGAAAATAAAGAGATACCATCTTTGGGAAATACTACATGTCCCTATTAGGACCTGGCTCCTAATATTAGTTTTGTACTCATTTTGCAAAACTGCATGTATTCTGCAAAGATGTCTCTCTCCCAAATATGACAGTATCTGTAATAACAACATGTTTTAAAAAAACTGAGTTTGTTCTTTTTTACTGCATATTAAATCTTTGAGAACTGTGTTGGAACTATATTGCCTTACTGAGTAGCAACATTCTGTGTAAGCCAAGAGTGGCACGCAGTAATAAAATGTAGCGGCCATCTTCAAGGGAGTTTTATCCTTTGTGGTATCAAGTACCAGACTATGTGTTAACAGACTAGTAACACATAGAGTTACTACTCATAGTTACTACTCAGTAAGTATGTAACTCAATAAGGCGATATAAAGATGATATTTATTGAGGGATGCAAGATAATGTAAACATGTAAACAGGAACTGGCAAACTGTTCAGTGAGGATCACGGGACCGCAATTTCTATTCTAAAGCACATTTTAAGTAGCTTTTCTTAACTTAGAGAATTAAAATTCTTATGGTTGATGGATTTCAATAGATTTCTCTTTCTGTACTTCACTGGAATTCTATTTTTCCTACATTTTCTTATAGAAACTTTTTCATGTTGACAGATATTTTCAAAATGAATATTGATATTTACATATTTCAAACCCTAGTAAGAATTAGTAGATCAATTTATAGAAGTTCATAAGGAGATATTTGTTGAGACAGTTTCCTACACATTTTCTAGGAAGAAATATTTGATTTTAAGTATTTTGGAGGTTACTGGGAATTTACACATCATGTTACATCAGAAATAACAGTGCAAAAACCTAAAAACAGAATGCTGAGAATAGAACCTGAAAGGAGGGCAAGAAGAAGATATTCTTACATGGGTTTAGGTAATTTGAGGTATAATACTCTCACTAAGAGTTTTTATATTCAATCAAATACATCAAATAATTGTTATTTTTCTTTTTACAGATACCCACAATTGTGTTATAATTTCCTCTGGCGATAAACCTGAGCACCGATGCTTGACCTACTGTAAGTAAGAAAGTCATATATGGGCCGGATGCAGTGCCTCATGCCTGTAATTCCAGCACTTTGGGAGGCCGAGGCCGGCAGATCATGATGTCAAGAGATCGCAACCATCCTGGCCAACATGGCGAAATCTCATCTCTACTAAAAATCCAAAAATTAGCCAGGCGTGGTGGCGTGCGCCTGTAGTCCCAGCTGCTCGGGAGGTTGAGGCAGGAGAATTGCTTGAACCCAGGAGGCAGAGGTTACAGTGAACCTAGATGGCGCCACTGCACTCCAGCCTGAGTGACAGAGCAAGACTCTGTCTCAAAAATAAAAATAAAATAAAATAAAATAAAGTCATATATGGCAAAATCCAGTCTTGTATTTTGACCTCTTTTGTTTTTTCTTTTCTTTTTTTCTTCTTTTTTGAGACAGAGTCTTACTCTGTTGCCCAGGTTGGACTGCAGTGGTGTCATCTTGGCTCACTGCAACCTCTGCCTCCCGGGTTCAAGTGATTCTCCTGCCTCAGCCTCCCGAGTAACTGGGACTACAGGCGCGCACCACCAAGCCCAGCTAATTTTTGTATTTTTGGTAGAGACAGGGTTTCACCATGTTGGCCAGGCTGGTCTCGAACTCCTGAGCCACCTGTCTTGGCTTCTCAAAGTGCTGGGATTACAGGTGTAAGCCACTGCACTGGCCTATTTTGACCTCCTTTCTGTCTTTAGTTAAAATAAAATAATAATAATAAAAAAAGATTTAAATCATAAATGGTTAGGGATAGTAAAACCTCTTTGTTCTGTAAGTGAATATCCTCACCTTGTTCTGCCTAAGTTTAGCTTTTGCAGTTTAAACTCCCAGAGTTCTTCTTGTGATATTGGTGGGTACTCAATAAATCATTGCTATTGTTGTTGTTGGTAAAATAGGTGAAAAATGAGTGTGGAGATGCGTTTTCCCCCTTTGTGACTTGATATTAAAATTTTTCTTTCCAAACCATTATAGGGACCTACCTATTTGTTGGTCTTACAATGGTGGGTCATTTTGCAACCTATTATACTTTGCTCCAAATAAAATAGTTTTTATCTTCAAATAGAAACAAATTGGAGAGAAGTAATGAGACACCATTTGGGACTGTAGGCAATTTTAAATGTTCAAAAAATGAAGTCACAAAAGCAGTAGAAAAAAAGCCTCACCCTGGCTCATTAGATTATTTAACCAGCAGTTGGCGTTGGCACCAGATCATTAGCCAGACTGTTAAAAAAAAGTGCTATGGGCTGGTAACCCTGTCCTCTGTGGGGAAAAAAATCTAAAATGTGTCCCTTATTATACCTTTTGGTACACAGATTTCCCTTATGAATTTCTGATTAGAAGAAAATATGAGGATACGGCATTGTAGGACATGAGTGGCATACAGCCATAAAATGTAGTGGCCATCTTCAGGGGAGTTTTATCCTTTGACTATCAAGTTTTGTATTGACAGGGTGTCTTGTCCTGCCTGGTTCAAAGCACCCATGGCTCACATATTGATGATCAGAGAGAGAGAGATTCCAGGGAAAATGCATTGGAAAAGTACTTGTAAGAGCTTCTGCAGAGTGGAGTGGCATGTACAGATCCTTCTCCAAATATTAAGCAGTGTGTGTCTATTTTTGGCGTCACATTATAAATAGGCCTTCTGCTTATTGCGATACAGGAAAAATACTTTCAAGGTGATTTACATTCAGCTCTACCATGTTGTAATATTTAAGGCTGCAGTACTTTTATAGATAATGCTAATTTGCTGGTGAGGTTTATTAGCTTTGTGAGTCTCAGCTGGTAGATGCAAGGATCTGTAGTTAGGGGAAGCTCTAGGATTTTCTCTGACGAATCCCAATACGTTAACAGGAAATATTAGCCACACACAGTATGATTGATAAAGTTCTCTACTCCTTGTTTTTTAAAAAATATACCATTTCACAGTTTTGGGGGATTACCAGAAGCTGGACGTTTTGTGTTAAAGTGTGTGTGTGGTTCACGAGTCCTCATTTTTCCAGGACAAGAAAGGTCTCTCTCTTCTCCTGCAGTCTTCAATGAAGCTTCAGAGCCAAGCTCTACATTTTCCAGGGGGCGTCTGTTGATTTTTGTTAAATATATACCCATCAGTTTCAATGGACAGGCTAAAAGTTAGGCATTAATTCATTAGGTATATTTTTTTAACTTATGGAATTAGACTTCTTTCAAATTGTTGATCAGTAAAACTGATGATAAGTAAAACCATATGTGTTAGTTTTAAACACTATACAACAGGAGCATCCTGTTTAATCAGCATAATCTTTTCAGAGAACACTATGTTGAAAAAGGGTTCTTAACTTCTCATGGTAAGCATTTGGGATTTGGAAAACTTGGATCTCTTTCCCTACTTCTGTGTGAAGCCATTCTCTACCACTCTTTGGTAAAATGCAGTAGCCAGAAAACTGTAAGTAAAACTCTATATCCTGGAAAAGATCAATGGGGAGAACATTTAGTCACGTAAGAGCGGAGATGAGTTTCAGGAGGGATGAAAGGACAGATGGCCCTGCAGGGTCTGCCAAGATGTTCAGAGGCCCCAGGACAGCCAAGACAACAAATGGACTGTGCTCTCCGTGTTACAAGGACAGCACCAGGGTGGGGAGTTCTGGTTATTTAGCAAAAGACTTTGCTCCAGGATTAAGAAAATGTAGGACTTTCTAATTAGCTGCTTCCTGACAATAGCTGGGTTTTGTGATCTTTGCATCTGCTACGTTTTGCTCAATTGCTCAACTGCTCATTGACTGCATAAGTTCTGTTTAGATGGTATTTGATTTTTGCTGACTTCCCTCCCTCTCTCATATAATTATTAATACTTCTTCAGTGACTGATAAGGTCTAGGTACTATGTTAGGGCTAGATATATAATAGTGAACAAGAAGGGCATGGCTCCTACTGTTATAGAGCTTATGGTCTAGTATGGAAAATGAAAATGAAACTAGTTGTAATAATGCATAATGAGGGTTATAAAAGAGAAATTGCAGAGTTCTGTAGGTGTACATAGGAGGGAAACCTAAGATAATCTGAAGGTCAGAGAAAGTCTCTCTGGAAGGGATATGTAGTCTGAGACCTGAAGGATGAGTAGAAGTTTGCATATAAAGTAAAGATTCCAGATAGAGAAGATGGCATGTATGAAGTTGTTAAAGTAAGAGAGATTTTTATATATTTGAGCAATTGGAGGGTAAAATGGAGAGAAGGATAAAATGGACGGCCTGGAGGATTTTTGTCTCCTTTTCTCCCTTCCTACACTCTAGGATACAGGCAGGCATGAGGAAGGCCAGGAGAGGGTTTTGGTGGGACAGAGTTTAAATTTTGGTAGGAGGAAGTACTTCACTGGGAAGTGAGAAGTATGTCTCTGGAAAGGCATCATAGGAACAAGGATTGACTGACTCACAAAGGTAGAAAATAAGGTTAGATTAGGGTTGAATTCTCTGCATGGTGTGGCTTGAGGCTAAAGTGAGGAGGAAGCAATTTGGGAATCAATAGAATACAGTAGTAGCTAGGATAACCCAGATGGTACCTATAGAGAAAGCAGAGAAGACCCAAAACAGAACTCTGAAAAACACTGACGTTTAGTTGACAGGCAGAGAAGCACTGCAAAGAAGATGAGAAGGACAGTTCAGAAAGAGACCGGGAGAGCTAGGAAACTGGGGAATCACAGAAGTGAAAGGAGAGAGTTTTTTCAGGACTGGGGCTTGCCTCAGGCACAAAATTTAAAAAGGTGACAAAAAACTCAGGAATTGAGATAAATAATATTTTAATGCAATATTTAAAAAAAATCAAAGTTAATGCAGAAAATCCATGATGAACAAAACATCACATTTTTAAATAAAAATGGGATCCAAATTACTGAATTTTATTTTTGCTGCAAGTTCCAATATGGCTGATAGGACACTGTGGAATTTATATTTAGAAGTCTTATTTTTCTAAGTTTGATATTTTGTTCATCTAGAAAGAAGAAACAATGAATAACGTTAAATGTGGCTGAGAAGTCAGTCAAGATAAGGACTGAAATGAGTCCATTGGATTTAGGGACAAGGCATTGTCATTGGATCTTTTGTCTGCCTTGTTTTAATAAATTGCAATGGAAATTATCTTCCTGTCTCTGTGAACATAATCATCACCTCCAAAAAAGCTGAGTTCTTTTATGAATGAGTGGATTGTATAACTATAAACTTATATTTTTGTTCAAATTTTTATTGTGACAAAATACATATAACATAAAATTTGCCCTCTTAACCTTTTTGCTTGTTTGTTTTAGGTTCAGGGGTACATTTACAAGTTTGTTACATAGGCCAACTCAGGTCATGGGGATTTATTGTACAGATTATTTCGTCACCCATGTACGAGGCCTAGTACCCAATAGTTGTTTTTTGTGTTCCTCTTCCTCCTCCCATCATCCACCCTTAAGTAGGCCCCAGTGTCTATTGTTTCCCTCTTTGTGTTAGTGAGTGCTCCTCATTTAGCTCCCACTTATAAGTGACGACGTGTGGTATTTGGTTTTTTGTTCCCCTGTTAGTTTGCCAATGATAATGGCCTCCAGATCCATCCATGTTCCCGTAAAAGACATGATCTCATACTTTTCTGTTGCTGCATAGTATTCCATGGTGTGTATATACCACATTTTCTTTATCCATCTGTCACTGATGTGCATTTAGGTTGATTCCATGTCTTTGCTATTGTCAATAGTGCTGCAATAAACATTTGCGTGTGTGTGTCTTTATGGTGGAATAATTTATATTCCTCTGGGTATAAACCCAGTGATGAGATTGCTGGGTTGAATGGTAGTTCTGTTTTTGGCTTTTTAAGGAATCACCACACTGCTTTCCACAATGACTGAACTAATTTACACTCCCACTAACTGTGTATAAAGTGTTCCCTTTTCTCCATAATCTCGTCAGCATCTGTTATTTTTTTGACATTTAATAATAGTCATTCTGACTGGTGTAAGGTGGTATCTCATTGTGGTTTTGGTTTGCATTTCTCTAACAATCAGTGTCATAGAGCCTTTTTTCATAGGATTGTTGGTGACATGTATGTCTTCTTTTGAGTTCTCTGTTCATGTCCTTTGCCCACTTTTTAATGGGATTGAATTTTTTCTTGTAAATTTGTTTGTTTCTTGTAGATGCTGGATATTAGACCTTTGTCAGATGCATAGTTTGCAAATATTTTCTCCCACTCTGTAGGTTGTCTGTTTACTCTGTTGATAGTTTATAGTTTCTTTTGCTGTGCAGAAGCTCATAAGTTTAAAGATCCCATTTGTCAATTTCTGCTTTTGTTGTAATGGCTTTTGGTATCTTTGTCATGAAATCTTTGCCTGTTCCTATGTCCAGAATGGTATTACCCAGTTTGTCTTCCAGGGTTTTTATAGTTTTGTGTTTTACATTTAAGTTTTTAATTCATCCTGAGTTGATTTTTGTATATGGTATAAGGAAAGGCTCCAGTTTCAATCTTCTGCATATGGCTAGCCAGTTATCCCAACACCATTTATTAAATAGGTAGTCCTTTCCCCATTGCTTACTTTTGTTGGATTTGTTGAAGATCAAATGATCATAGGTGTGTGGTCTTATTCCTAGGCTGTGTATTCTGTTCCATCAGTCTACGTGTCTGTTTTTGTGTCAGATTTGGTTACATGCTGTTTTGGTTATTTAGACTTGTAGTATAGTTTGAAATCAGGTAGCAAGATGCCTCCAGCTTTGTTCTTTTTGCTTAGGATTTCCTTGGCTATTCAGACTCTTTTTTGGTTTCATGCAAATTTTAAAATAGTTTTTTTCCACACAAAGAAGTTGACATAATAACCAGCTAACAATACAATGATGGAATCAAATCACACATACCAATACTAACGTTGAATGTAAATGCATTAAATGTCCCACTTAAAATGTGCATAGTGACAAGCTAGATAAAAAGCAAGACCCAGTAGTGGGTTGTCTTCAAGAGACCCATTCCACATGTAATGACACCCATAGGTTCAAAATAAAGGGATGGAGAAAAATCTACCAAGCAAATCGAAATCAGAAAAAAGCAGGGCTTGCAATCCTAATTTCAGACAAAACAGACTTTAAACAAAGATCAAAAAAGACAAACAAGGGCATTACATAATGGTAAAGGGTTCAATTCAACAAGAAAACCTAACTGTCCTAAACACATATGCACCTAACACATGAATGCTCAGATTTATAAAGCAAGTTCTTAGAGACCGACAAAGAGACTTAGACTCCCACACAATAATAGTGGGAGACTTCAACACTCTACTGACAATATTAGATAGATCATTGAGGCAGAACGTTAACAAAAATATTCAGGATCTGAACTCAACATCAGACCAAATGGATCTGCTAGATCTCTACAGAACTCTCCATCCCTAAACAATAGAATATACATTCTTCTCATTGCCACATCCTCTAAAATCAAACACATAATTGGACATAAAACAGTCTTCAGCAAATGCAAAAGAACTGAAATCACTCCAAACACACTTTTGGACCATAGTGTGATAAAAATAGAAGTCAAGACTAAAAACATTCTCAAAACCATGCAATTTCATGGAAATTAAACAACATGCTCCTGAATGGCTTTTGGGTAAATAACAAAATTGAGGCAGAAATAAAGAAGTTCTTTGAAACTAATGAGAACAAAGATACCAGAATCTTGGGGACACAGCTAAGGCAGTGTTAAGCGGGAAATTCATAGCACTAAATGTCCATATCTCAAAGTTACAAACATCTCAAATTAACAACCTAACATCACAACTGAAAGAATTAGAGAAGTAAGAGTAAACCAACCCCAATGCTAGCAGAAGACAAGAAATAACCCAAATCAGAGCTGAACTGAAGGAAATTGAGACACAAAAAACCATGCAAAAGATCAATGAATCCAGGAATTGGTTTTGTAAGAAAATTAATAAGATTGATAGGCTGCTAGCTAGACAAAGAAGAAAAGAGAGACAATCCAAAAAACACAATTAGAAATGACAAAGGGCACGATAAAGGGCATGTTACCACCGACCCACAGAAATAAAAGTAACCATCAGAAACTACTATAAACACCTCTATGCACACAAACTAGAAAACTTAGAAGAGATGGATAAATTCCTGGTTACATATATCCTCCCAAGACTGAACCAGGAAGAAATTGATTCCCTGAAGAGACCAATAATGAGCTCCAAAATTGAATCAGTAATAAGTAGGCTACCAACCAAAAATAGCCCAGGACCAGATAGATTCACAGCTGAATTCTACCGGGTATACAAGGAAGGACTGGTATCATTCCTACTGAAACTATTCTAAAAAATTGAGGAGGATGGACTCCTCCCCAACTCATTCTATGAGGCCAGCATTATCCTGATACCAAAATCTGTCATAGATGCACGAAAAAAGAAAATTTCAGACCAATATCCTTGAGGAACATAGATGCAAAATCCTCAGTGAAATACTGGCAAATCGAATCCAGCAGCACGTCAAAAAGCGAATCCATCACAATCAAGTAGACTTCATAGCCAGGATGCAAGGTTGGGTCAACATACACAAATAAATAAATGTGATTCATCACATAAACAGAATTAAAGACAAAAAAGCCACATATGATTATCTCAAGATGCAGAAAAGGCTTTCAATAAAATTCAACATTCCTTCATTCTCAACAAACTAGGTATTAAAGGAACCTACCTAAAAATAATAAGAACCATCTATGACAAACCACAGTCAACATCGTACTGGATGGGCAAAAGCTGGAAGCATCCCCCTCGAAAACTGGCACAATACAAGGATGCCCTTTCCCACCACTTCTATTCAACATAGTAAGTTCTGGCCAGAGCAGTCAGACAAGAGAAAGAAAGAAAAGATATCCAAATAGAAAGACAGGAAGTCAAACTGTCCGTGTTTGCAGATGGCATAATACTATATCTAGAAAACGCCACAGTCTCACCCCAAAAGCTCCTTCTGCTGATAAACAACTTCAGCAAAGTTTTAGAGTACAAAATCAATGTACAAAAATCACCAGCATTCCTATACTCCAGCAGCTAAACTGAGAGCCAAATGAGGAAGATAGTCCCATTCACAATTGCCACAAAAAGAATAAAATACCTAGGAATGTAACTAACCAGGGAGGTGAAAGATTTCTACAATGAGAATTATAAAACACTGCTCAAAGAAGTCAGAAAAGACACAATCAAAGGGAAAAACATTCCATGCTCATTAATAAGAAGAATCTTAAAATCATAAAAATGATCATACTACCCAAAGCTAGTTACAGATTCAATGCTATACCTATCAAACTACACTGACATTCAAACAAATGACATTCGTCACATCTTAATCGTTTTTAGGAGTTCATTTATATTAATTATATTCATACTGTTGTGTAATAATTACCACCATTCACCTCCAGAACTCTTTTCATCTTACAAAACTGAAACTCTATACTCATGAAACCCTTTGATTTAAAGTCTATTTTTCTGTATTATTGCTGCCACCATGCTCTATTGGTTATTGTTTGCATGGAATATTTTTTTTATCCTCTAACTTTCAATCGGTTAATGTCCTTGGGTCTAAAGTGAGATATGCTGTCTATCTGGCAGATAGCATATAGTTAGATCATATGTTTTTATTCATTCTGCCAATCTCTGTCTTTGGAGAATTTAATCCATTTATATTTTAAGGAATTATTAATAGGAAGGGACTTATGCCATTTTGCTGCTTGTTTTCTATATGTCTTACAACTTTTTTGTTTTTCATTTACGGTATTACTACCTTCTTTTGTGTTTAGTTGACTTTTTTTTTTTTTTTTTTTTTTTTGAGATGGAGTCTTGCTCTGTCACCTAGGCTGGAGTGCAGTGGTGCCATCTCAGCTCATTGCAACCTCTGCCTCCCAGGTTCAAGCGATTCTTCTGCCTCAGCCTCCCAGATAGTTGGGACTAGAGGTGCATGCCACCACACCTGGCTAATTTTTTGCATTTTTTTAGTAGAGACGGGATTTCACCATGTTGGCCAGGCTGTTCTCAAACTCCTGACCTCAAATGATCTGCCTGCCTCGGCCTCCCAAAGTTCTGGGATTACAGGCATGAGACACTGCACCTGGCTGTTTAGTTGATTTTTGTAGTTAACATTTTAATTCTCTTCTCATTTCTTTCATTTCTTTCTTTTTTTAATTTATTTTTTTAAATTTTTATAAACAGGGTCTCACCTTAATGCTCAGGCTGGAGTACAGTGGTGTGATCATAGCTCATTGCAGCCTCAGACTCCTGTGCTTAACCAATCCTCCTGCCTCAGCCTCCTGAGTAGCTGGGACTATAGGCAAACACCACCATGCCTAATTTTTAACTTTTGTGCAGACAGGGTCTCACTCTGTTGTCTAAGCTCCTTCTCATTTCCTTTTGCATATACTATATAGCTATTTTCTTTGTGGTTACCATGGATATTACATTTAACATCTGGAAGTTATAACACTCTAATTTAAATTTATACCATATTAACTTCAATAACACCCCAAATTCCTCCTTTGTAGCTCACTCTCTACTCTTTTTAGTTGATGTCACAAAATCACAACTTTATAGAGTGTGTGTCCAAAAGCACAAACTAATAATTTCTTTTAAAAATGAATTAATCTCCTAAATTATGTAGAAAACAGAATGTATTATAACCAAAATTATTGTAGTGTTAGCTTTTATCATTTCCCATGTGTTTATTTTTATTGCAATCTTTATTTGTTCATGTGGCCAAATTTTTTTTTTAAAAAATTATACCTTAAGTTCTAGGGTACATGTGCACAACGTACAGGTTTGTTACATATGTATACATGTGCTATGTTGGTGTGCTGCACCCATTAACTTGTCATTTACATTAGGTATAACTCCTAATGCTCTCTCTCCCCCCTCCCCCCACCCCATGACAGGTCCTGGTGTGTTCTCATTGTTCTCATTGTTCAATTCCCACCTGTGAGTGAGAACATGTGGTGTTTGGTTTTCTGTCCTTGCGATAGTTTGCTCAGAATGATGGTTTCCAGCTTCATCCATGTCCCTACAAAGGACATGAACTCATCCTTTTTTATGGCTGCATAGTATTTATTCCATGGTGTATATGTGCCACATTTTCTTAATCCAGTCTATCATTGATGGGCATTTGGGTTGGTTCCAAGCCTTTGCTATTGTGAATAGTGCTGCAATAAACTACGTGTGCTTGCGTCTTTACAGCAGCATGATTTACAATCCTTTGGGTATATACCCAGTAATGGGATGACTGGGTCAAATGGTATTTCTAATTCTAGATCCTTGAGGAATCACCACATATCTTCCACAATGGTTGTACTAGTTTACAGTCTGACTAGCAGTGTAAAAGTGTTCCTATTTCTCTACATCTCCAGCACCTGTTGTTTCCTGACTTTTTAATGATTGCCATTCTTACTGGTGTGAGATGGTATCTCATTGTGGTTTTGATTTGCATTTCTCTGATGGCCAGTGGTGATGAGAATTTTTCATGTCTGTTGGCTGCATAAATGTCTTCTTTTGAGAAGTGTCTGTTCATACCCTTTGCCCACTTTTTGATGGCATTGTTTGATTTTTTCCTGTAAATTTGTTTAAGTTCTTTGTAGATTCTGGATATTAGCCCTTTGTCAGGTGGATAGATTGCAAATATTTTCTCCCATTCTGTAGGTTGCCTGTTCACTCTGATGGTAGTTTCTTTTGCTGTGCAGAAGCTCTTTAGTTTAATTAGATCCCATTTGTCAATTTTGGCTTTTGTTGCTGTTGCTTTTGGTGTTTTAGACGTGAAGTCCTTGCCCATGCCTATGTCCTGAATGGTATTGCCTAGGTTTCCTTCTAGGGTTTTTATGGTTTTAAGTCTAACATTTAAGTCTCTAATCCATGTTGAATTAATTTTTGTGTATGGTGTAAGGAAGGGATCCAGTTTCAGCTTTCTACATATGGCCAACCAGTTTTCCCAGTACCATTTATTAAATAGGGAATCCTTTCCCCATTTCTTGTTTTTGTCAGGTTTGTCAAAGATCAGATGGTTATAGATGTGTGGTATTATTTCTGCTGGCCTCCAAAGTTTCTGATGAGAAATTTGCTGATAATTGTATCGAAGATTTCTTGTATGTGATGAGTTGCTGTTCTCTCATTGCTTTCAAGATTCTCTCTTTGACTTTGTCTTTTAACAGTTTGATTATAATGTGTCTGAGGATGGGTCTCTGAGTTTAACCTACTTGGAGTTTTTTGAGCTTCTTGGATGCTTATATTCATGTATTTCCATCAAATTTGGGGAATTCTTAGTCATTATTTCTTCAGCTATTCTTCCTACCCCCTTTTCTCTCTCTCTTCTCGTTCTGGGATCCTAGAAAGTCTGAACATTGTAATTTCAATTATTTTGCTTTTCAACTTCAGAATTTCCTTTTGGTTTCCTTTAACGTTTTGTATCTCTTTATTGATATTTCAATATGTTCAGATATTGTTTTCTTGAATTTTTCCATGTCTTCCTTTAGTTCTTTAAGCATCTTTAAGACAGATATTTTAAGACTTTTTCTAGTTGATTTGCCATTAGGTCTTTCTCAGGGATAGTTTCTGTTGGTTTATATATATTTTTCCTTTAAATGGGCTATATTTTCCTATTCCTTTACATATCTTGTGATTTTCTCTTGAAATCTGGATGTTTGACTCTAATAATGTGATCTCTCTGAAAATCAGATTCTCCTCTTCCTCAGGGTTTGAGGTTTTTATTTTTGATTGCTGTAGGCTGTCTCTGTGCTAAGAATCTGCCTTAAGTAGGAACTGAAGATCTTTTCAGAGCCTACATCTTTTTCTGGGCATTCATGGTGATTTTCTAATTTCCCCCATATATGTAGCTGCTTTCGAATGTCCTAGTCTTTAAAGTCTGGCTCCCAAAAGAGGAAAAAGAGAAAAATGAAGGTGGGGAAAATGCACCAATCCTTTAAATCCCCTGGAAGTCACTTCAACCAAAGGGAGAGAGGCTTGCAACAATGGAGGGAGGTACATCAATAATGGCCACTGCCTCCCTGTTGCATCTCTGTGATCAGAGGCAGCAATCAGCGATTGTAGCACAGGTCCCTGATATTTGGAGGACAGTGTCCCTTATTTTTATTTTTATTTTTCTACCGTTTTTTTGGAGAGGAGTCTTGCTCTGTCACCCAGGCTAGAGTGCAGTGGCGCCATCTCGGCTCACTGCAACCTATGCCTCTTGGATTCAAGTGATTTTTTTTTTTTTTTTTGAGATGGAGTCTCACTGTGTCACCCAGGCTAGAGTGCAGTGGTGCAATCTCAGCTCACCGCAAGCTCCGCCTCCTGGGTTCATGCCATTCTCCTACCTCAGCCTCCTGAGTAGCTGGGATTACAGGTGTGTGCCACCATGCCTGGCTAATTTTTTTGTGTTTTTAGTAGAGACAGTGTTTCATTGTGTTAGCCAGGATGGTCTCGATCTCCTGACCTCGTGATCCGCCTCGGCCTCCCAAAGTGCTGGGATTACAGGCGTGAGCCACCAGGATTCAAGTTATTCTTATGCCTCAGGCTCCCATGTAGCTGGGTTTACAGGTGTGCACTGCCACACCTGGCTACTTTTTGTATTTTTAGTAGAGACAGGATTTCATTATGTTGGCCAGGCTGGTTTCAAACCCCTGACCTCAAGAGATCTGCCCTCCTCGGCCTCCCAAAGTGCTGGGATTACAGGCATGAGCCACTGTGCCCAGCAATTTTTCTACCTTTTTACCAAAAGGGAAATAGGGTCTTTAAAAAAATCTACCCTTGCTCCCAAAGCTGTTTGCAAAGTTGCTCCAGGAACACATGCACAGCTGCCTGCCAGTGGAATGGGGGTGAAAGGAGGATGGGTAGCTACTGCTGAGCTAAGAGCTGAAACTGATGAGAATTAATTGCAATTTACAATCCAAGTTTTCCCCTGGAAGTTGCAAATCTTCAATAGACTACAGAGTTCCAAAATCATTACATCAGGCAGATTGCTGGAGTGTAATTATTGTCTGGGTGGGGAAACAGATTCCTGGTGCTTTCTATTCAATCATCTTCCCAGCATCCTCTGTGACCTAGTGTACATTTTAATTGTTATTATTTATTTATTTATTTTCTGAGACAGGGTTTCACGCTGTTGCCCATGCTGGAGTGCAGTGGTGCAATCATGGCTCACTGCAGCCTCGACATCCCAGGCTCAAGAGATCCTCCCACCCTAGCCTCCTGAGTAGCTGGGACTATAGGCACATGTTACCACGCCCAGCTAATTTTTGTAGTTTTTGTAGAGATGGGGTTTCACCATGTTGCTCAGGCTGGTCTTGAACTCCTGACCTCAGGTATTCCACCCACTGTGGCCTCCCAAAGTCCTGGGATTACAGATGTGAGCCACCATACCTGGCCAAATCTCATCTTTTATGTTAACTTTAAGGTGAAACGAAATAATTCCTTAATTGTATGAATTAATCTTTAGAAGTTATATGGATAGGTCCTTGTTCTTGCCTAAGTTCATAGGGCAGGCATATCTCAGGGCCAGAAATATGAGCTGGGGAGTTTAGGTAATTAGGTATGATTGCTAAGCCCATCCATGTTTACTCTGAGAGAAGTCAGCTGGTGTTTTGTTTGTAGGTCATTGTATAATATCTGTTTGGGAGGTTCTAGATTCTTTTTAAATGATTTGCTTCCTAATGGGCTCTTCAGTTTGAAGTACCATGTATAATTTATTTCTGTGTACGATACAATCCCTAGGCCCCTCTTTAATAAAGATGTTTACTTACATTTCCTTTTCAAGTGCTTTGTTGCCCTTTAATCAGGTCATACTTGATCTAAAAAAATCAGGTCCTTTTACTCTCAGATGCTATTTTATACTCTAATCATGGTTGGGATACTTCAGAATATTAGAAGTAGCTTGTCAGGTTCCAGCCACTTTTTCAAAATCTGGGGAACTCCAGCTTCACCTCTTAGTGTGTTAATTATATTTACAGGATAAAAAAATGATTTAATCTCATGAACTCAGTGTTTGGCTTTATGATAATCAACCATGGTGGTTTGCCTGGGACTGTCCAGGTTTTCATGCTGATAATATCCTGTGTCCTGGGGAATCTGCCACTAATGAATAAACCTAGACAACTGGTCACCCTATTTGGCCTACAAATATTTCCTGCTTTTCTTTTTAAAAGCCACATAATTCTTCTAGATGTAAGGGTAGCAGGTGACTGCTAATTTGCAAGTTCTTGTTCTTGCTAAATTTCTTTTCTATTTATTTATTGGTTTATTTATTTTATTTATTCACTTATTTTGAGATGGAGTCTTCTCTTGTCACCCACGCTGGAGTGCAATGGCGTGATCTTGGCTCACTGCAACCTCTGTCTCCCGGGTTCAAGCGATTCTCCTACCTCAGTCTCCTGAGTAGCTGGATTACAGGTGCCTGCCACCATGCTCAGCTATTTTTTTCTTTTTTTTTTTTGTATTTTTAGTAGAGATGGGGCTTCACCAAGTTGGCTAGGCTGGTCTTGAACTCCTGACCTCATGTGATCCACCCGCCTCGGCCTCCCAAAGTGCTGGGACTAAAGGTGTGAGCCACTGCGCCTGGCTGCTAAATTTCTTTTTATTTATTTTTTGAGACAGAATCTCACTCTATCATCCAGGCTGGAGTGCAGTGGCACTTTTTTGGCTCACTGCAACCTCTGCCTCCCAGGCTCAAGTGATTCGCCTGCCTCAGCCTCCGGAGTAACTGGGATCACAGGCGTGCGCCACCACACTCGGCTAATTTTTGTAATTTTAGTGAAGACAGGGTTTCACCATGTTGGCAAGGCTGGTCTTGAACTCCTGCTCTCAAGTGATCCACCCGCCTCGGCCTTCCAAAGTGCTGGGATTACAGACGTGAGCCACTGTGCTCAGCCTTAAATTTCTTAATATTCACAGACTGCTGGCAGTTTTGAGCAAGTAAGGAGTTGAGAGACATCCTGTGCTATGACCATCTGAGTTTACAGATGAATACAATTTCAGTTGCATAGGCAAGTTTTGGCCATCTTCCTTCCACTCTGGCTGCCATGGTACTAGATTTCTGCAATGTCTTCAAACATCTCCTTTCCACTAACTAAAAACAAACAATTATGTTGGAACATCAACCACAGTAACAGGAAAGAGTAGCATTCGGTTAGTTTTAAATTGTCCAATAATCTTTTTCTAATGCCTCTACTTGCGTCATAGGCATTTTAACTTCCGTTGTGTCTAAAGTTCAGTGTCTCTCATGGATTACTCATATTATCGGAGTGTGAAAATAAATATAGTCGGGTTAATTAGCATCAATTTTAATAAGATCCCAGAGTAATTTTACACAATGCTTCCTGGGAAGAAAGAAATTAAACTTGGTAACTGAGATGATGGGATCTAAAATAGAAGCTATGCATAAAAGAAAGAAAATAAACACAGAAAAGGGAAAAAGATATTGTGTGCATTATGTTTGATATACAGATAAAGTTTTCTTTTCAGAATCACACAATGGGCTTTTGTTATTTTGCCTCCAAAGGAAGTCAGTCTTGGTTCCCAAACAAGCAGACTGACCTTGTGGGCTTGTGGAGAATTCAAATACCCAGCTCCAATACTTGGTCATTCTGATTCAGTAGATCTGGAGTGGGACCCGGGAATCTCTGTTTTTAATAAACCTTAAAAGTGATTCTAGTGTTCCTGGTTAATGGAATAATGTCTAGAAACCACTGAGTTAGGGAATTTGAAGAGGTTTTCCTATTTTTCACTTTGGAAAAAAATATTTAATGGTCATTCTTGAGATTTTGTTGAGATGACAGGTATCATTGTCTTTCCTTCAAAGGGGGGAAATTGAAGAAGGCAGTCATATTTTAATCTAAAAATATGGGAAAATGTGGACCTTTACCCTGCAGTTTCATCTTGAAGAGTAGATTGAGGTCCTGAAATAAGACTTGCTATAAAGTGCAAGGGTGAATTCCTCCAGAGGGCATGAGGGACTATGCAAAGCAATGTGTACATTTTACGCTTGACCATAGTGAAGCAACTGAGTGCAGGAGGCTCCTGGAGACTGCCCAGAGTTAATCATTTTTCAATTGTATTCTAATTTATGCTGTAGAGATTGTCCAACACTAATCAGGTGGAGAAGAGACAGTCAAAGTCTCTCTTGCTCATTATACATAATGGATGTACTTCTTAGGTGTATGTTTACGTGGCCTTTTACACCTATCCACGTACTCTGAAAAATCCTCTGGGAAACCGACACAAGGCCCCAGATACTTCATTAGCAGAGTGGATTCCCCAGCCCTGTTTCTTAATGGTATAGCAGAAGATGTGCTTGGCAATTTAATTGGATGGCTGTAAAGCTGGAATCCTGACCACTAGTGGTCACTGAAGATCCCAGGAGACTATCCTTATGGCAGGTAGAGTCCTGGACAAATTCCAACTCTGATAATTAA
Source organism: Chlorocebus sabaeus (assembly GCF_047675955.1). Classification (NCBI taxonomy): domain Eukaryota; kingdom Metazoa; phylum Chordata; class Mammalia; order Primates; family Cercopithecidae; genus Chlorocebus; species Chlorocebus sabaeus. The sequence continues at coordinate 22,298,621 of NC_132910.1, forward strand.
ATTACATTCTGCCCAGCTTCCCTGTACACTTTCAACTGGACTCTGTTCCCTTTCCATCCTTAATTGCGGAGGACATACACTTTAACAGAGAACCACTAGTTTCTAAAGATGCCTACAATTATAATAACCATGTCCGGTAACTTATGGAGTGAGATTCACTGGGTTAGTGGTCTAGCGGCACATTTTAAAGTGGCACATTATGTACAAAGGGAAAATTACTGGATTGGTATCCAAAGAGACATGGATCACTCCTGAAAAATTAAGTCTGTTAAACATTTCAGTATATATTAAAAATGCATGTTCTATTAGCTTTTAGAAGCCATTTTTTCCTGTTTCTTTATGGGAGATGTCTTTCTATAACCAAAGTAATTAGTAGTTATATCTTATTAGCAGAATAAAACCCATGTATTTTTTTTTGAAAAAAGCAAACAAAACAAAAAACCCAGCTGAGCTAAGTCAATAGAATAGAGGTAAAGGTGAGAACAGTGAGACATACTGGGAATCAATTTGAAGACTTGAAATTTGTTGATGTAGAATTTGACCTAATGTGTGTCTTCATAATAAACAATTAGTCTGGTTTTACTCTTCGACTATGTTTTTCCAAAATGGTTAAGTTTAGAGGGCAATCTGCTTTCTCTTAACAGTTAAATTTTGTTATTTTTACAAATTGCTTTACTAATACAGATTTTTTTTAAACAAATGAGAATTTAGTAAACTGCAAATTTACTGAGAACAGAGTGCTGTTATGTAAGATGAACAAACTTTAAATTATTATTCAGCAGGCTCTGTTTCTTTGAAATAGAATTCTAAAATATTTTAAATAGATGAATAAAATATTATTTTCTCATCGTAGATAACTTTCCATTTAAAAAGTATTTAACATACATTCTTTTTATTTTATTTTTTGTTTTTTTGAGACAGAGTTTCGCTCTTGTTGCCCAGGCTGGAGTGCAGTGGTGTGATCTCGGCTCACTGCAACCTCCGCCTCCCAGGTTCAAGCGATTCTCCTGCCTCAGTCTCCTGAGTAGCTGGGATTACAGGCATGTGCCACCACGCCTGGCTAATTTTTGTAGTTTTAGTAGAGATGGGGTTTCACCACATTGGTCAGGCTGGTTTCGAATTCCTGACTTCATGTGATCCACTGCCTCGGCCTCCCAAAGTGCTGGGATTACAGGTGTGAGCCACTGCGCCCGGCCTATTTCACATACATTCTATTAATAAACCAAACGAGCCCATTATTTGGTATCCTGATTAACTCATATATATTTAGGAAAGCAAAATGTACTTCCTAGCTTATGTGGTTTGTCAACACATTTGAGAATAAGTCCAGTTGGAGATTGGTTTTGTTTGCTTTCATTATTATTGTTAAACTAACTTTCTGTTTCAAGTAATATAACTAGCTTAGAATTTCCTACCTTTAATACAAAAGGAGTCAACACATAGCTCCCGCACACCTACACCCACACAATGCTTAAATTTTGGAATTCTGTAATCGTTTTCTGTGCATCTTCTTTCTAAGCCACACTAAATATTGCTTTACTTCAATTAGATTAAGGAGAAAAAATAGAGATCAGAAAGCAGACAACAGCTGGTTTTCATTGTAAGGAAGCTGGTTAATTACCTGGGTTAACGTGAGGAACGTGTTTGAGTGTGTATTAAGAATGCCTGTAGGCTGGGCATAGTGGCTCACACTTGTAATCCCAGCACTTTGGGAGGCCGAGGTGGGTGGATCACCTGAGGTCGGGAGTTTGAGACCAGCCTGACCAACATAGAGAAACCCCATCTCTACAAAAAATACAAAATTTAGCTGGGCTTGGTGGTGCATGCCTGTAATCCCAGCTGCTCAGTAGGCTGAGGCAGGAGAATGGCTTGAACCTGGGAGGCGGAGGTTGCAGTGAGCCAAGATCACGCCATCGTACACCAGCCTGGGCAACAAGAGCGAAACTCCATCTCAAAAAAAAAAAAAAAAAAAGAATGCTTGTAATAATTATATATTTATTTATTTATTTTTGAGACAGGGTCTCACTCTATTGTCCAGGTTTGAGTACAGTGGCGTGACCATGGCTCATTAAAGCCTCAACCTCTTGGGCCCAAGTCATCCTTTCACCTCAGCCTCCCAAGCAGCTGGGCCTACAGATGTGCACCACCATGAGTGGCTAATTTCTTTTTTATCTTTAATTTAGGGAAAGAGTTTTGCTATGTTGTGCAGGCTGATCTCGAAATCCTGGGCTCAAGCAATCCTCCTGCCTTGCCTCCTAAAGTGCTGGGATGACAGGTGTGAGCCACCACATCCCACCAAAAATGTTTTAAATATAAACATAGTCCTGTAATGAAAAGAGGGGGAAGTTTATCTCAGAAGGTCTCTGAAAACAGGAAAAATTCTCAGAAATATAGATGGTTTGTGAATGATTCTGTCCTGTGCTTGAAATAAAGTAAATATAGGTAGAGATTTTAGGTTTGTTTTAATGGTAAATTTTAAAATTCTGAAAGAAAGAAAAAAAGAAACAATGTATCAGATTGTGCTATTTTTTATAGACGTTTAAAATGACCTAGTGAAACATGTGGCTGATTGAAACGTGTTCATCTCCCTTTCCTCTAGAGACTTCTCTAAAGTGAAAGTAAAGAATAAAAACTCTTTATAGTCACAATGTCAAAGAGAAGGAAATAAAAGCCATTATCTTTTGGGAGAATTTCCACATTATCAATCTGGCATAATGATTTATCCTTCTAAGGGTGAACTGTTGACCCTTCCAAGATGGAAGGTGTTCTCTCTCTCTCTCTCTGTATATATACATATAGTCAATTATATTGTAGTTCAAGACATTTTATAATTTCCATTGTGATTTCTTCTTTGTCCTATGCAAAATTCAGAAGTTTATGTCTTAGTTTTTAAATACATTTTCTTTTTTTTTTTTTTTTTTGAGATGGAGTTTCACTCTTGTTGCCCAGGCTGGAGTGCAGTGGTGCTATCTCGGCTCACCACAAACTTCACCTCCCGGGTTCAAGTGATTCTCCTGCCTCACCCTCCCGAGTAGCTGGGGTTACAGGTGTATTTCACCATGCCTGGCTAATTTTGTATTTTTCGTAGAGATGGGGTTTCTCTATGTTGGTCAGGCTGGTCTGGAACTCCCGACCTCAGGATCCGCCCACCTAGACCTCCCACAGTGCTGGGATTACAGGCATGAGCCACCATGCCCAGCCTTTTAAATACATTTTCTAGTTATCTTTTTCTTATTGCTTTTTACCTTAACTGCATTTGGATATCATATACTCTATTTCTATTTTTTAGTGGTTTCCCTGGAAATTCCAACATAAGTATTTATCAAAGCCTAAAATAAATCAATACCTTTATCCTTTTTTTGGATGATACAAGGTCCGGGGGATACCTTAACCTCCTATACCTCACTTTCATCTTACATGATATTTTTGGCATGAATTGACTAACCATAGGGTATTACTATTGTTATATTATACAGATAATGTTTATTTAGATTTATGTACTTATCACTTTATTTTGCTCTTTATCTTTTTCTGTCTCTTTAGCATTCTGTCTGGGAGTACTTTCCCTTTGCCTTAAATATACCCTTTAGAATTTCCTTTACTTGAAGGTCTATTTGACTTTATCTTTGAAAGATTACTTGATGTAAAATTCTAGTTGTTAAATATTTTAGCATATTAAGGACAGTATTTAATACATTCTGATTTCTTCTTCATTTAAAGAAGTCATTATTACTTTATATTCACACTCTGTAACTGCACAGGACTTCAGAAGAGGGAGATATGGGAAAGCTTTATAGCATAATTTGGATTTTATTTGTTACAGGGAAATAGACCAGATATGGTTGGGAGAGCAGACAGTGACTTGCAGGGAGATGGAATGATTTGTACAAAATGAGAGTGGGGCACAGAGGACTGTTAGGACTGTAAAACCATTCTATCTGCTACTGCAATAGTGGATACATGTCATTATGCATTCGTCTAAACCCATAGAAAGCACAACACCAAAAGTGAACTCCACTGTAAACTATGGAATCTGGGCGATAATGATGTGTCGATGTAGGTTCACCGAGTGTAAAAAATGTACCACTCTGGTATGGGTTGCTCATAGTGGAAAGGCTGCTATCATGTGTTGGGGCAGGGGGTATATGGGAGCCCCCTGTACTTTCAACTTTGCTGTGAAAATAAAGTTGCCCTAAAACACAGTCTATTAAGAAATGTATCCCACTGTTTTCTGGCTTTCAGTGTTGCTGTTGAGAAGTTAACATCAGCCTATTACTCATTTGTAGTTAATCTCCTTTTTATCTATGAGTGCACTTATGCTTTTTTATTGTTGTAGTTGGGGGTTTTACAGTTTCTTTTTCCTGTTTTTTTAAGTGTTGGGTTTTTCTCCGTTGTTCAGGCTGGAGTGCAGGGGCACAGTAATGGCTCACTGCAGCCTCAAACTCCTAGGCTCAAGTGATCCTCCCACTTCAGCCTCCCAAGTCGATGGGACTACAGGTGTGTTTCACCATGCTCACCTGGCTAAGTTTAATTTTTTTTTCTTTTTTTTTTTTTTAAGAAATAGAGTCTTGCTATATTACCCAGGCTGCACAGTTTCATCATGATGTGTATTGGTTTGAATTTTTAAAAATTTATCCTATTTGGGATTCATTTGGCTTGAATATGGCTTGAAATCTTTCCTTAGTACTGGGAAGCTGTTACTTGGATACTTTTTCTCCTTATGAAACTTCAATTAAATCAATAAAGTGAGACAAGCTCACTTGATTCTCCATGTCTCTCAAATGCTGTAGTATGTTTAGTCTGTCTTTATATTGTGCATTTCTTGATTGTTACTTCTGATGAATTCTCTCTTCAGTTGTGTCTAATCTGCTATTAAACTGGTTTGTTGAGTTTTCCATTTTATTTTTTATTTTTAGAAGTTGTTTGTTTCTTTCAAATTTTTATTCTGTCACTTTGTGTGTTTTCCTCTTTCCTGAAGATATTTGCAAGCTTGTCTTTTATGTTTTTAAACATATTGAATTTTTTTTATCTCTGTGTCTGATCATATTGGAAGGTTTTGAACTTGGTTTTTATGCTTGTGGTTTCTACTGTTTCCCTCTCATGGACCTTTTTTTTTTCTTGTGTCCTTTTATTGTGGATTGTTTATATTAAAAGTTTATTTATACGAATATAAATTGAGGTGTAAAATTAAGGTGCCAGCTCCCGAGAAGTTTTACATTGCTTCCGTCAGGCAGCAGCAAGTACCAGTCTGGGATCACCTTAACCATGTTCATGGCTCCAGGTTTCTTGTTCCACCTGGGTGATAATGCTTCACTGTTTTCTGAAGTTACAGACCTTCGGAACTCCAGCTTACTGAGGAGCGCTTTTCCTAGTAGGATCTCCGCAGTGTGTGAGCCTTGGGCTTTGATTTTATTCTCCTGGGCTGCCAGATGCCATCAGGCTTCTGTGCTGGCTTTTCCCTCTAAGTCCCTATTTTTCCTTCCATTTTGGCCTGGTAATCGCTTCATATCTTGGGATCTTTTGGATGCTTTAAAAAATATTGAAAAATGGCCGGATGCGGTGGCTTGTGTCTGTAATCCCAGCACTTTGGGATGCCGAGGCGGGAGGATCACCTGAGGTCAGGAGTTTGAGACCAGCCTGGTCAACATGGTGAAATCCCGTCTCTAGTAAAAATACAAAAATTAGCCGGGTGTGGTGGCAGGTGCCTGTAATCCCAGCTACTCAGGAGGCTGAGGCAGGAGAATTGCTTGAACCCGGGAGGCAGAGATTGCAGTGAGCTGAGATCACGCCACTGCACTCCAGCCTGGGCGACAGGAGAAAGACTCTGTCTCAAAAAAAAAAAAAAAAAAAAATTGATCTGACAATTTTAGTCACCTTCAGTGAGAGGGTGATCTTAACAACCTTTTTAGCTGTTGTTGGATGCCAGAAAGATCTTAGCAAAATCTGGAATCAGAAAGTAGTTGAAATAGAGATGACTGATACAGCTATGTGGTAGAATTCTACCACTGAGCATTTTCAGAAGAAGACTACAGAATTATAAAAATTTGATTGACCCCACAGAACTTTATGAGACTTCAGGTTCAGAGATGCCAGTTTTTTTTTTTTTTTTTTTTTTTTTTTTTTTTTTTTTTTAAAGAGTAGAGATGAGATGTAGGACCTAAAACAGACTGTATAACGCTAATAGTAGGTGCCTACCCTTGGGTGGCAGGTAGGTTTCTACTCTGAAGAAATCGAACTGTCTCAGGCTTCCACATGCTGGCCATAGAGTTTCTCCCAGACTATCCCCGCTGGGCATCTCCTTGCATACCCACCACAAAGTGAAATCTATTGATTAAAACACTGTTCATGTACACAGGACTTTCAATCATTTTATGTGTGTGTCTGCCTTATGTCAATATGAACAGGTGGCTAAGAAACAGTAAAGAAGTGTAGACAATTTTCTTAAGAGATGGAAATAAACAAACACATAAATGTGGAGGAATCAGGGATAGCACAGATAATTTTAAAAGGTAAAACAAAACTCTCTTATCTCTTAGAGAGAGAAGAAGGCTGTTATGCCTATAAAACAAGAACAAGATAAAATGAAAAGATAAAAGAGAACAAGAAAGATCTCTTGAAAAGCAAAAATACAATGCCTGCAAAAAGCAACAGAAGATCTTTAGATGGTATAATGAAAAGTTTTAAGATATGGAAAATAGGAGAGAAGATAAGAGACTTAAAGAAGCAGACACCTAAAAGGTGTTCTAGGAAGAGATAAAGCAAATGGAGAGGAGGACTTTATAAAACAATGTAAGAGCTAACCATGGCAGATTTCTAGATCAAAAGGGCACCTTGAATGCATATAAAATGAATGAAAAAGGCAAATCGTCATTACATTGCAATATGCTAGGGGAAAAGAGAGAAAGTTTCTAAAGAGAAAATATAGATTACTTTCAATGAAGAAAAACTCAGCGTTGTCATCGGATTTCTCAAAGCAACACTGATTGTTGGGAGACAATCAAGGAATCACCCCAAAATTTGAAAAAAAATGAATTAAAACCCATGTAATTGCTAAATTACCTAAATATGATTATAGGGATAAGAATGGGAAGCCGAGTATTTGTAGGGCAGGAGAGTTTTTATTAGAAGACTTTTATTTCATATTTTACCTGACGTATATACTAATTTGAAAAAAATTAACAACAGTAAAATAAGTAAGTGTAAAAAAAGAGGGCTTCGTAATACAGACATTTTTGGAACACTGTGAAATGGTATTCTTCCTCATTCTGTCCTGTCGTATTTACTGCTGTGGTCTGTGAACAAGGAGAATGATCTAGGTCACTATTTGAGAACATTTTTTTTTTGTTTGCACCAAAACATTCTATACATCTAAAACTTGATATAACCTTTGGATATTCTATCTGAGGTGGTTTTAACTGGTGTTTAAAAATTTGCTAATTTTCAGATATTCCACTTTGAGTATCTAATTTGATGCTTACTTCTGGCAGTTACTGAACTCTTAACAGTTGAAGCTGCTGTTGGCTCACTAGGATTTTAATCAGGCAGCTGAATCCCATATGTTTATGTGCACTGCTTTAATTTCTCTAGCATGCTTATTTGGGTGGTTGTGGCACTTTAGCACCCTACCTTCCCAGGGGACACACAGACAGTCTGATGATTTGGTATATGATGTAACCACAGAACATATATCAGTTAATCAAACACCCTAGGCCCACACTGTTTTTTTTTTTTTTTTTTTTTTGAGACAGAGTCTTGCCCTGTTGCCAGGCTGGAGTGCAGTGGTGCGATCTCAGCTCACTGCAACCTCTGTCTCCTGGGTTCAAGCGATTCTCCTGCCTCAGCCTCCTGAGCAGCTGGGACTACAGGCGTGTGCCACCATGCCCGGCTAATTTTTGTATTTTTAGTAGAGATGGGGTTTCACCACGTTGGCCAGGATGGTCTCGATCTCTTGACCTTGTGATCCCCCGCCTTGGCCTCCCAAAGTTCTGGGATTACAGACATGAGCCACCACGCCGAGCCAGGCCCACGCACACTTCTAAAACCTAAATGTTAAGTGTTGTAAATTCTGTACACTCATCTATCAGGTCTGTTGCTCTTGTTCCTTGTTTCTCATTCTCATTTCAGTACTAATTTTCATTCACATCACCTCTTTAAAAATTATTGCGCTCACTTCCTAACTCTTTTCTTATTTTTACTTTCAATCTCTAGTGTTCAATGCATCTTGAATAGCATTGCTAAAATTATTTACCAAAAATATTGCTTTAATGTCTCTCTCCTGCTCTAAGATATTCAGTGTTTTCTTTTTTTCTTATTTCCTTTAACTAGGGAAATAATCTCCAAAGTAAAGGGGATGGACCCAGGAGATGTGAAGGACAATCCATGTCCTAGGCAAGAATGTAGCCAAACTTTTAATTCCTATTTCCACACTATGTAAATAATTATATATGTTCTAACTAAAAAGGAAGAAAAGTTAAACTTTGCTAATGTTTTCTACACAGATTGATACAGGAACTATCTTTCAGACTGTACGTCAGATGATCATGTATTGCTTATGGTATCTGAGATATCTTGAATTAATGGTTGGAGTTCAAGTGCTGAGAGGATAGCACTGGCACTGCATTTTTTTTTTTTTTTTTGGATTAGCTTCTAGCATATTGTGATATTTTTCTATTTACATGTATCTGGTTATGGACTTATCTGATTTCATATATAGGCAAGTGGCTTACAAAGATTTCAGGAAAGAAAACACAGATTGTAGAGAATAGTAATTGCAAGTATAAGAGAACAACAAAAAGGTCAAGATATTACTTTTATTCATAGTGTGAAAACTTTGTAAGCCACATTATATAGTAAAAAGAATGCAACTATGACCGGGCCCAGTGGCTCATGCCTGTAATCCCAGCACTTTGGGAGATTGATGGGGCTAAATCACTTGAGCCAGGACTTGGAGGCCAGCCTGGCCAACATGGCAAAACCCCGTCTCCACTAAAAATACAAACAAATTAGCTTGGCAGGGTGGCACAGGCCTGTAATTCCAGCTACTCAGTAGGCTGAGGCACAAGTATTGTTTGAACCTGGGAGGTGGAGATTGCAGTGAGCCGAGATCACGCCACTGCACTCCAGCCTGGGCAACAGAGCCAGACTCTCTAAAAAAAAAAAAAGAATGCACCTAATCAGGTCTGACAATGCTTTGGCCAAAAGATTCAAAATCATTGAAATAACAATTTGAAATAGGAATTCATCTTATATTTAATAATAAATTTCACTTTAGGCATGTATTGTGCTTGAGATTTTAGTGATAGTATCAAGGCATTAAATTAGCAAGATATTAATAAACTAAACACATGAAAAGGACAGATTCAGGTTCTGAGGAGCTTGAATCTGTGCTGATTTTGGAGGACTCTAAGAGAAAAAAATATAAACTTGCAAATGCAAAATCAGATGAACATCTATTTAGAATAAGAAATCACAACAGATCACTCATTTTAAAAAGCAGGAAATACTACAAACACAGGATCCAGAAAAGTAGCAATATTTTTATAAATCAACTGCGGACATGCCTCTATCATGCCTTTTTTCTATATTTTGTTAGTTGCATCTTCTTTGATTGCCTTTTCATGTGATGATTATTTTACAATATTTTCTAAAGATAGGTAATTTCTTTAGCATGGCTGATCAAAATCTGTTCATTATTATTGAAAATAATTTGCTATTAGTACTGTTATATAGATTTTTTAAATTGTCAAATTTTGGGAAACCTCTATCATGTTTATATATGAGCTGGAATATTTCAATGATGTTCATATTTTATCCTGCAAGACTAATTTTAAATCCTCTTTGAACTGATAAATACTAGTCTGAGAAAATCCAAATGTATTTAAAAATTGCTGTTATTTTGTAGTGAGGTACGTAATTATATAATCAAATTATTCTCATGTTATATTTTGACTTATGAATAAATATGTGCAGGAATTATGTCATAGGAATGCTTGTTTCTTTTATTTGTTCTGCTATTTGGTGGCAATTTTGTATACCATGTTATGTAGAATTGCCAGATTTCACCAGGACAAGTTACATGAGACATCCAAAGATGTGTTCTGATAAGTTAGGACACATAAAACATGTGACTTCGCAGATAGACATACTTATTGATTGTAGTAGTGCTACAGGTTTGTGACAAATTACGAACAAAGGAATTATAATAAGTTCTGTTTTATGTGATTACAATAAAAGTAAAACTAAGAATTTATGGTTTACTTTGAATACGATGACTTAAAGTGTGTAATTCATATTTACTTAAAATATGAATATGAGGAGAGAATTTCTAGTGAGAAACAAATCTTTTGCTTATAATTTCACATATCTGATGACGCAAAACATTTTCCACAGACTAGCTTCTGGTTCCATAATTTCAAACCTTGTTTCCTATCCACTTCCACATACTTTTGGTTCTGCCTGCCATACAACACATTCATATATGAGATGACCTTTGCTTCTGCACCTTTATGTCACCACCACAGGTGACTCAGACAGTGGGCAGGAGTATTCCTGGAAGGCGTCCTCTGCTGGGATGGCTAATGATAACCTAACTACACATGGAAAGCCTAGAAACCGCATAAATATATCCCACTAAACCCAAACTAAATATATTCAAAACTCTACTTCCTCTTATTCAGACCCCAAAAATGCTTTCAGCTGCTTATATCCATCATACTAACATCATATTAACATGAAGGGAAGTGTAAGGAAGGAAATCAAAGTAGAAAGGAATTGTAGTCAAATGATCTTACCTTAATCTCACCTTTGCAGCCTTTGTAGAAACATATGGCCATATGGATACATTCCAGGGGATATGCGCTTGCTAGGGAGGGGTCCTGAACTTAAGTTTCATGGCAAGTGTGTCTCTATCTTCAGAAAACGAAGTCCAACAACTACACATATTATAATAATGTTTAGAGGTATTTGGTGCTTTATAAAGTGTAGAATGTTGCTGAACTTAAATTCATTTGAGAGGGCTTCCTTATTTAAAAGTGAACAAAAATCCCACTCATATATCTTTTGGTACCTATGTCAGTCACTAAAATCAACTATCGAATTAAAATAAATAAGCCAGACTTTTGAATCACATTGTCACCAAGTGTTATATAAAGATTAACAAAAAGTATATTAAATCATATTGCTCTCATTAAAAATATTTATTTTTTAAAGAGATGACCAAAAGGACTTTGTACCGCAAATACATAAAGATATTTAAAATAATTTATATTTCACTTTTTAAGATATGCTATATAAAGTATGTAATGTATCAGTTTGTTATACATATATGTATGCTATATATGTACCTATGACCATACATATGTACATACATACATTCACACAGACTGGGGTGTATGCTCAAAAGTCTTTACTGATAAGATGTACAATTCAAAATATTTGAGTATCGGCTGGGCACAGTGGCTCACACCTGTAATTCCAGCACTTTGGGAGCCAAGGCGGGAGGATCATTTGAGTCCAGAAGTTTGAGGCCAGCCTAGGCAACATGGTGAAATCCAGTGGTGCAGGACTATAGTCTCAGCTACTCGGGGCTGGTGTGGGAAGATCGCTCGAGTCTGGGAGGTAGAGGTTGCAGTAAGCTGTGATCGTGCCACTGCACTCCAGCCTGGGCGACAGAGCAAGACTGTATGAGTCCGTTTTTATGCCACTAATAAAGACATACCCGAAACTGAGCAATTAACGAAAGAAAGAGGTTTAATCCACTCACAGTTCCACCTAGCTGGGGAGGCCTCACAATCATGGTGGAAGGCAAGGAGGATCAAATCACATCTTACCTGGATGGCAGCAGGCAAAGAGAGCGCTCCTGTAGAGAAACTCCCGCTTTTAAAACCATCAGGTCTCATGAGACCCGTTCACTCTCACGAGAATAGCACAGGAAAGGCCCGCCCCCATGAATCAGTCATCTCCCACTGGGTCCCACATGTGGGAATTATGGGAGCTACAAGATGAGATTTGGGTGGGGACATAGAGCCAAACCGTATCAAAGACCCTGTCTCAAAAAAAAAAAAAAAAAAAAAAAAACTGGAGTATCAAAGACAGTCAACTTTTTTTTTCCCCCTAAGACGAGTCTCACTTTCTTGGCCAGGCTGGAGTGCAGTGGCATGATCTTGGCTCACTGCAACCTCTGTCTCCCAGGTTCAAATGATCCTTCCACCTTAGCCTACCGAGTAGCTGAGATTATGGGTATGAACCACCGTGCCCAGCTAATTTTTATATTTTTCGTAGAGATGGGATTTTGCTATGCTGACCAGGCTGATCTCAAACTCCTGGACTCAAGCGATCTACCTGACTTGACCTCCCAAAGTTCTGGGATTACAGGCATGAGCCACCACACTCAGCCAAAGACAGTCAAAATTTGACCTAAAGTTCTCCATTCTTAAGCTAGCCTGAATTATTCTCAATCCCTAAAACAAGTCTTTATATTTCTACCCTAGTGTCTTAGTATCTAAGTAAATCCTGCCCTAACTTTCAACTCAGGGTGTCTCCTTTTTTTCTGGGTTACTCAAATATTCTCCATCCTCTGAATTAAAGACTTAAATGTAAGGCCTAAAAACTATAAAAACCGTGGACGATAACCTAGGAAATACCATTCAGGACATAGGATCTGGCAAAGATTTCATGAAGAAGATGCCAAAAGCAAGTGCAGCAAAAACAAAAATTGACAAATGGGATTTAATTAAACTAAAGAGCTTTTGCACAGCAACAGGAACAATAAACAGAATAAACAGACAACCTACAGAATGGGAGGAAATATTTGCAAACTATGCATCCTACAAAGGTCTAACGTCCAGAATCTCTTAGGAACTTAAACATGCTAACAAGCAAAAAACAAGTGACCTCATTAAAAAGTGGGCAAAGGTCATGAACAGACATTTATGAAAAAGAGATATACATGTGACCAACAAGTATACGGAAAAAAAAATGCTCAACATCATTAATTATTAGAGAAATGCAAATTAAAACCACAGTGAGATACCATCGCACACCAGTCAGAATGGCAGTTATTCAAAGTCAAAAAATAACATGCTGGCAAGGTTGCAGAGAAAAGGGAATGCTTATACACTGCTGGTGGGAATGTAAATTAGTTCAGCCATTGTGGAAAGCAGTTTGGCAATTTCTTGAAGAACTCAAAATGGCATTACCATTTGACCCAGTAATCCCTTTATTGAGTGTATGCCCAAAGGAATATAAATCATTCTATCATAAAGACAGATGCCACATGTATGTTAATTGCAGCACTACTCACAATAGCAAAGACATGGAATCAACCCAAATGCCCATCAGTGATAGACTGAATAAAGAAAATGTGGTATATATACATCATAGAATACCATGCACCAAAAAAAAAAAAAAAAAAAAAAAAAAAAAAGAAAAGAAAAGAATGAGATCATGTCCTTTGTAGCAACACAGATGGAGCTGGAGGTCATCATCCTAAGTAAACTAACACAGGAACAGAAAACCAAATATTGCCTGTTCTCACTTATAAGTAGGAGCTAAACATTGCACACACATGGACACAAAGAAGAGAAAAACAGACAACAGAGCCTACTTGAGGGTAGAGGGAGGAAGGAGGGTGAGGATTAAAATTACTTATGGGGTACCATGCTTATTACCTGGGTGATGAAGTAATCTGTACACCAAACCCTTGTGACATGCCATTTACCTATATAACAAACCTGCACATCCCTAAACCTAAAATAAAAGTTAAAAATAAATACTCTCATCCATCTTTAGGGACCTGTTCTTCAAAGATTCCTCTGACCTCTTCAATTGCCAGAGTTCTCTTGTAATGTTAATTAATTTTTTTTTTTTTAAGAGACAAGATCTTGCTCTATTGCTTGGGTGGAGGTGCAGTAGCAAGATCATAGTTCACTGCAGTCTCAAACTCCTGAAGTTGAGCAATTCTACCACCTCAGCCTCCTGAGTAGCTGGGACTACAGGCGTGTGCCACCATGCTGGCTAATTAATTAAAAAAAAATATTTTAGAGATGGGGTCTCACTTTGTTGCTCAGGCTGGTCTTCAACTCTTGGATTCAAGCAATTCTCCCACCTCGGCCTCCCAAAGTGCTTAGATTACAAGCATGAGCCACAGTGCCTGGCCTCATTTCGTTAAATGAATGTCACTTACTATTTGCAATATGCTCTTAGCACTTAATGATATCATACTTATTTTGTTAAATGAGTGTCACTTACTATTTTCAATATGCTCTTAGCATTAGGTGATCTCATACCTTAAGGCATCACTTTTATTGTATTATTTGTTGTTATGCATATGTATCTTATTTTTGCAGCTTCTCAAAGGCAAACCTTGCTCATATACTTTTGTATCCCTCATTGCACCTAACATAAGTCTATGCAAATAGTAGATCCTCTGTGAAGATTTGTGGAATCAATACCTTTTTTGGAAAACTCAAGCTGAGGGGAGATATCTTTGTAGTTCGGAGAACTGTCTGTGAGAGGAGGATGTGTGAAGGCAGTCATGGTGACAGCCTTTTCTTTCCAGTGACACAGTGGGAGGAAAGTTCTCCCCTGTACACGTCTATCCCGTGCTGAGAATGTAATCCCCATGATGAATATCAAGTAAGTGATACACGCTAGAATCTCAAACTATGACACTAAAGGGAAAGAATGACGAGATAATTTTATCTTCTCAACCACTTACTTTTCTGCCTTATTCATCATGAGATCATGTTCACTAACAATGGTGGATGGGAGAGTGGGGATGTATCTGTCCCTCTCATACTAGTTTGGCATCTCTGTAGAAAGAAAAAAATTGACAAAAAAAGCAACTGTTTCCTTTTTAAGTATCCTTCTGTTTGCTTCTTTCTGTTTTGTCTGTTTTTGAAGTGCACTTTCGCCATCCCTCTAAAGATGTTGGTTCTTTTATAACAGCAGAGGTCCTCCTTGCTCAGCAGTCCTCCAGGATCAAGAAACTACTCATCCTAAAAGCTCGAGATCATTGGGAACTGCGTGACTTAAACAGATGATTAAAGACCCATTGTCTGTGCTGTAGCTGGGTTTATGATGCCTTTTCATCACGACACCTGCCAACATTTCAAGGTTCTAATTAGCTGCCAATCAGCGTAAAAAGCTCAGAATAAGCAGCATTGTGCCTGGAATTACTATGTGGAAGTATATGCAAATTACTTGGGTTAAAGATAAAGAATCTGCGCTTTAGAGAATGAAATCTGTATTAATCTAGGATTATTAAACACTGGTAAATGCATTATTGACCCTGTCAGGATGCCAGATTGTGATCGAGAGCCATCCCAGATTCTCTGGACAGTGGTAAACCATGCTGGGTCTGGCCTGGCTAGTTCCATTTGAATAGCAGGGAGCAGAAAACCAAAGCCTACACTAATCTGAGTGTGTCTGGAGTCCCGAGCCCATGAGATCGGGACAAGCTCTACCCTGTGCCACCCACCTTTTCCCATCTGTATCCATCTCCCACTGTGTTATCAGACACTCCAGATGGAGCTTCCTGTACCATTGTTAATTATTATTATTATTTTTATCTGTTCACCCATAATGTCTCTGAATCCACTGGCGCTGCAACTGTTGTCTTTGTTGGAAAGAAATGATAGCCTTCCGAAATGGTGATGGCGGCGTGTCTTTGTGAGCTCTAAGGAGCAATGTGCATACTATTTAAGTTTTAAAAAATAATAATTATGTCCTGACACTTTAAAAAAGTGAATTTCTTTATAATTAGTTCCAGTGTTTAGGATTGCTTTAAAAATCACTAGTGTTTTTTACTTTAAACAAGAAGAAAAGATTCAGCTTGTTTCTCTTGTTTGGTTTTTTTTTTTGGATGAAAAGCACTATAGAAATGTAAGCTATTATTAATCCGCCCCTTCTCCAGACAATGTTGACGGGGACTCTAAAATGTATATCAGCTAACGGTGTGTCTCAGCTCAAAGAAAGCTGCAAAATTATCTTAAGCATGTTCTTCAAATTTGCCCAAAGCCTCTCTATTTCCATGGAAATAGAAGTGGCATCCTGCAGCTGAGGCTGCTGTTGGTTTTAGCAGCTATTGCAGGTTTAGCTGGATGGATACTACCTCCCGGACAATACTTAATGCTTTTGCCTAAGTGCTTTTTATAGCAAGGGTAGGGAATGAGTTAAATTGTGCCTGGATGCGGAAGGACAGACAGAGAGGTCTTGTAGATTTCCTCCAAAGCCTTGCATATCATAATAAGATCTTGATGACTATTACTTCTGTTGCAACTGCCTGCTTACTGGTATTGCATAGTAAGATGAAGAAAAAAATCATCATGTTTTGCCCAATAGCTTTACTAGCTCTGTGCCTAGTTGGAATTTTCTAAGTAATACTTCCTTTTGCACTATTGGCCACAGTTAGTGTTAACTGACCCTAAGCAATACAGAAATCAAGGTCTCTGTTATCATTGTCCTCTTTGGGATATTAAGTTCATGCATGTGTGTATCACTATGTTGGGCACTGCATAGGCCAGACAGAGACAGCTCAAGCCCACTCCAATGCAGTGAACATGTGGAGGATGTGGTGGGAACTAGCAAGCCCCAAACACCGTTGGAGTTGACAAGCCTACAGACTTGCATTGAATGATAATTAATTGAAATGCATTTGGTGAATTACCATTTTTTTTTTAACCAGGGTGAGATTTGTAGAAATTTGTGCAAATTTGGAATATTTTTATTGTAATTTGGAAATGAGTGATAGTACTGAGCCCTTCTTAGTTTCCTGTCCCTGAACCCCTCTAGGAGAATTTTAGGAGCCTTAGGTTGGTAACATGGGAAACATTAAGACATCTTCTTTAGGTCTCACTTGGATCTTATTTCCTGAATAGCTCTGCGAGGCTAAGCTTTACCGTATGTTTTGGTTATCTATTCACCATGAAACTCAGTGGTTTAAACAACAATCATTTGTTTGCTTATGATTATTTAATTTGGCTATGACTCAGCAAGGACAGTGCGATTCTGTTTCATGTGGTATTAACTTCCAAGGTGGCTTGCTCACATAGCTGGCAAATTGGAACTCAGCTGGGGGAGTCAGCCAAGGGTGCCTTGGTTGGCAGGATTCCCAGGTTCTTCTCTGTGTGACCAGCATGGGCTTCCTAACAGTAAAGTGGTCCAGGGTAGCCGTGTTCCTTACATTATGGCTACCTTCCTCCAGAGTGTGAAAGCAGAAGTCCCAGGCCTGTTTTAGGCTAGTCTTGGGAATTAGCGCAGCATCACTTCTGCCAGGTCACAAGGGTGGCTCACTTTCAAGGAGAGGGACTCCACAGATATGAGTCCTAGGAGGTGCAATTCAATGGGGGCTATTGATGTAATTATCTCCCAGTTTGGTCCCCTCGTTCTTATGGCTGTCACTGCCCTGACACCAAACTTGGCACGCCCATTGCTCAAAGTCTTAGGGACCTGCCCTACTCTTTCTAGAACTTTCAAGGACTGAAATTCTTCTTTTCAAGCTTTGTCCTCTTGGTAGCTATCAAATACTGTGCTCTGCCTTGCTGGCACAACCATTGATTTCCCCATGAAGTTTTCTGTCCTGGGCCTTTACTAGCTTCTGACTTGCAGACAGAGTCCTGAATGCATTGAGGTATACAGGACGGTGTGCCAAGGAGGGTGTGGAACTGTGAGACATATACATGATTCATCTT
Source organism: Chlorocebus sabaeus (assembly GCF_047675955.1). Classification (NCBI taxonomy): domain Eukaryota; kingdom Metazoa; phylum Chordata; class Mammalia; order Primates; family Cercopithecidae; genus Chlorocebus; species Chlorocebus sabaeus. Next base: position 22,316,311 of record NC_132910.1, read on the forward strand.
CCCTAAAAGTAGATTTTACCTGAAAATACAGATTTTTAAAATTCTCATTTCAATCATTATATTTTTATATGAGTTAATGTGAATAAATTATGAAATAAAATACAAGGTTCTATTGCGTTTTCAAGATAAAACACAAGGCTTCAAGAATATTTAATGCTTAGTAGGGCTGCTTGAAACTATAACCCCGGGTTCCTGGGCCAGGGGTATGTTCTCCTATGTCACTGGTGGCCTGTTCAGTTTTTGTATCAGAAACTCTCCTACTGGTCTTGCTTATAATGCCATCCATCCATGTCTAGATTAGCCTACATTGTGGCCTTGGCCTTGGCCATAGTGCTTATGAGGCTTGTTGTCTATGACCAGCCTTCCTGTAAAGGGAGAAATCTCTTTGGTGAAGGAGGAGGAAATGTACATCGTTTCTGTATCCTCATTCTGGGACTCAAATCTCTCTCTCTCTTTTTTTTTTTTTTGTGAAACGGAGTCTCTCTCTGTTGCCCAGGCTGGAGTGCAGTGGCGCGATCTCCACTCACTGCAAGCTCCGCCTCCCGGGTTCACGCCATTCTCCTGCCTCAGCCTCCCATGTAGCTGGGACTACTGGCGCCCGCCACCATGCCTGGCTAATTTTTGTATTTTTAGTAGAGGCGGGGTTTCACCATGTTAGCCAGGATGGTCTCAATCTCCTGACCTCGTGATCTGCCCGTCTTGGCCTCCCAAAGTGCTGGGATTACAAGCGTGAGTCACCGCGCCTGGCCTGGGACTCAAATCTTATTCTAAACTTTGCTTCAGTAAAACCAGACCCTCCTACTTGCTGTGTGTACTTCTCTTGTCATTTGCTTTTCTAGCCTTTTAATATCACTGAATACTAGAGTGTATTGCTTCGAATAGAAGCCCTAGAGGCCAGGGATTCCCTCCTCTGTTGCTGTCCTTAGCATGGCTGAGGGCCTCAGTGGTGCTGAGCTTTGGCAATTGCTCATTTCTAAATCTCTGGTCTTTTGCAAAGTCCACAAGGCTGTACTACTCCACAGGCTGAGTCTGTTAGTGTGGACCCCACTCCTACTTTTTCAATTGGGAAAGGGTAGTGTCTGGAGAGCGCAGTGCTGAATTTTAGGCAGGGCATTGGGAGTGCCAGCAAGGTGTGTCTCCTCTGTGCAGTTAAGAGCTGACCTTCAGCTCTAAACCAGCGAGGATGATGGAGCTTCCTCCTGAGGAGGATGGCATATGGCATAAACCATGGTTAGTGCTTGCTAGGGGTTACAGTTGCCATGAGTCCATTGCTGGGCTCCGATAAGCCTTTAAATAACTGCAGAGGAATAAAGCTGCTCTTTAGCGTGCCTCGAATCTTAGCCTAAGTCCCATGGTGTGTATGTATGCATATATGTATTTTAAATTCAATCTTCTTTTAACTATTAATCTATTTTTAGTTGACAAATAAAAATTGTGTATATCATGTACAATATGATGTTTTGAACCATATATGCATTGTGGAATGGCTAAATTGAGCTAATTAACATATGTATTACCTCACATACTAATTTTTGTGGTAAAAACACAATCTACTCTTTTTTTTTTTTTTTTTTTTTTTTGAGACAGAGTCTCGCTCTGTTGCCCAGGCTGGAATTCAGTGGCACCATCTCGGCTCACTGCAATCTCAGCCTCCCAGGCTCAAGATGTTCTCCTGTCTCAGCCTCCAAAGTAGCCAGGACTACAGGCCTGTGCCACCACGCCTGACTAATTTTTGTATTTTTATTAGAGATGGGATTTCACCATGTTGGCCAGGCTGGTCTCAAACTCCTGACCTCAGGTGATCCATCTGCCTTGGCCTCCCAAAGAGCTGTGATTACAGGCGTGAGCTACCACGCCTGGCTCACAATCTACTCTTGTAGCAATTTTCAAGAATACAATACATTGTTATTAACTATAGTTGTCACAGTTTACAATAGATTTCTTGAACTTACTTCTCCTAACTGAAATTTTGTACCGTTCGATTGACATAATCCAATCCCCACCACCCCAGCCCTGACAACCACCATTCTACTTTTTGCTTCTATGAGTTCACCTTTTTCAGATTCCATGTTAAGTGACATCATGTGGTATCTCATGGTATTTAACTTCTGTCCCATCCCTGAAACTCAGGGATGAATACTTGTCTTCTTTGAGTTGTTGAAGCCTTCTCTAGCCAGTCTCCTGAAAGAACTCAGTATTTCAGACTTAATTGAAACCCTCAGCACATTTGATGTTGTTCTGATTAAGTTTTAAAACCCTCTGAACTTCTCTCCTAGAGGTTCGCAGTGCTGCAGAGAGAGAAGAACCATAAGAGCTTAAATATTCTTTTCCCACCCATAGTCCTGTCCCTTTGGATGGGCAGCTTTAGAGCCAAGCCTTTTATGAGCACAGGTTCAGGTGTTTACCACAAACCCTGTTTTAATACTTCTGTGTCTAGCATTCATTTTATCTCAGGGCCTTTAGCTAGGTGCTCTGGGGCTAGGGAACTCAATACTAAACAACATGTCATTGACAAACCAGAGACCAGCAGAACTGGATTCAAGCCTGATGTAGTTACAGAAGAGCCCTCATGCATAGCTGAATGCTTTTCTCACTAATCTTCTATAGGAATGTATGTTTTGAGTTCTCTTGAGAGAGAGCCAGAAGTTCACCTGCCACTTGGAACAGATTTAGAGCAGAGCTAATTTTTGCCCTTTAGTGACCACTGAAGAGTCAGTGTTAGTGTGGGGTTACCTGTTAACTCCATGTGGTGATGTACAGTGTTGTCTGAGGAGCCATCTTGCAGGGGGCATGTGAGATTCTGAAAGGACTCAAGACTCAGTTATGGTTTTATACTTTCAAGGATCAGTATATTGTAAGAGTAAGTGTTTTGCTGTCAGACGAACTGGTTTGAGATAGCATTTCCCCCATGCATTAACTATGTGACTTTGAGCAAGTTACATAATCTCTTGAAGTCTCAGTTTTCTCATTAATACATGTGTGGTAATAGTAGTACTACCTCAAGGAGTGTTAGGTGGGCTAAATGAGATGATGAGTCTGGCATCCCTCTATAATCCCCAAAATAATAATAACAACACTAGCATTTTTTGGGTGCAACTTGGTGTAAGTTTGGCCTAGTACTAAGCACATTACATGCTTTACATACAAAGAGACTGTATTAATATCTCCAGGGTAATGTTAGATGAAGAAGCTGAAACTTTTGCCTAAATCCAAAGTCTATGCTCTTACTCTTGACCAAAGAAGAGGTACCTCTATGTCCTGGTAGTTCTGTGCCATAAAAACTGGCATTATATTTTGAGAATATAATATCATGACCAGTCTGGCTCCCTTACCAGTTTGTTCACCAACTTTCCGAGGTGGAGCAGATCTCTATTACTCATAAGATTAGCTCTGCCCCAGACTCCACTATAATCAAGGAGAAAATAATTAGCTCCAAGCCGAGAGACATCTGCCCACTGACTCCACTCTGACTCTATACCGAAGTTGTGATAGAAGACCCCATCTTTCACCCAAGTTCTGATAACTGGATCCCCGTCATATTTCCTTTTGTCCCTACACCAAAGTTCCTCAAGAGTCATCCTCCATTGATTACCAATCCAAGAAACTTCTTGATCACTTATGTATCTAGACATTAATCTGCCCAGCATTTCTCCTATGGCATAGAAAATGGTGCTTAGATTCTTAGCCTGAAGTGACTTTTCCATCCATTAATTAATTAATTCATTAAATAATATTTAGTGAACATGACCACTGCATTCCTGATCTCAAGACACAAGGTCGTTTTAGAACTGTCTTTTAGAACTGTCTTTTATAACTCTTTTAGAACTGTCTTATAACTTGAACAAACCTTTATTCTAAGTTCCTGGTTCTGCCACAACTTCATTCTTCCCTTTGCTTTCTGCAAATTTCATGGACAGCCGACAATCTTAGGATAGAAAATTCTCAAGTGGTTACTCCCTGTCCACCTTGGAAACTTGATCTCTGAGGGCAGCTCTAATCACTGGTTCCATCAGAAAAAAAGAAGTGGAGCAGAATAAAGCGGCTGAGGTTGAAGTCCATTGTGTTAACTCAAGGAAAATGTTTTTTGTTTCTCGTTTGTTTTGTTCGCAAGTATAAAGACAAAGAACTACTTTAATAGGAAGTTTCAGTCACAAAGAAATTTCACAAAGAAACAAACCCAATACTGTACTTTGGTTGACAAGAGAGGTTTCTAACACACAGAGAAAATGCACTGGGGGCTTCTCTTTTGTTGATATTGGGCCCTAATGAAAAGATCTTGTTAGATTTTCAGTAAGAATGCTTCATGGATATATTTGCCAAATTCATTTCTATGTTTAACAGTGTCATAGCAGGTCTCCAAAAGATAGACTTCATGCAATATGTTAGTGTGCCCTTGGAATGACAAACCAGGTAGTTAAGTTGATTAATGGAGGATATGTTTATTCACTACTTTGAATAAAACACAGTCAGAGGGGTCAATAAGTGAACTCTTCGTGGAGGCCAGTGTTATCACCTCTATTAATATATTAATACTATCCATTCCCTGCTTGCCTCACTAATCAATTCTTTTTTTTTTTTTTTAATGTTAGTTTTCAGGCCAGGCTTTTTCTCAAAGCTTGTCCAGGCAAACAAGATAAAGCACAGGTTCCAATCAAGTGACGATCATGGTTGGCGTAAAATCTCTTGCAACATGTTAAGCAGAGACCATGGGAAAGAACTTGCTTAGTAGGAAAAGAAAGGTGCAGCCAAGGACACACCAAGCCTTTCTGTCCTTCGGTTAGAGAAATTCGTGCATTGTTACATCTCACTCAGTTCATATTACCTTCAAGGATCTGTACAGTCAGTGAACAAAGTTCTCTTGAACAAGCTAATCTCAAGGTTCACAGATTATCCAAACACCATTTCTTTTCTGGACTGACCGTATGCTTCTACCTTTATCACAGTGATTCACACGTCCCTGACAGTGGACTTGAATTCTTTATTTTACAGGAGGGAAGAAGGCTGGTTGGGTATGTTGGGGACCAGGTAAAGAATCAGTAAGTCGGCCGGGCACAGTGGCTCATGCCTGTAATCCCAGCACTTTGGGAGACTGAGGAGGGCTGATCACAAGGTCAGGAGATTGAGACCATCCTGGCTAACATGGTGAAACCCTGTCTCTACTAAAAATATAAAAAATTAGCTGGGCGTGGTGGCGGGCGCCTATAGTCGCAGCTACTTAGGAGGCTGAGGCCAGAGAATGGCGTGAACCCGGGAGGTGGAGCTTGCAGTGAGTTGAGATTGCATCACTGCACTCCAGCCTGGGCAACAAGCGAGACTCCGTCTCAAAAAAAAAAAAAAAAAAAAAAAAAAAAAAAAAAGAATCAATGAGTCAACAATGCAATAATGGATCCTTCTTTATTTAACCACAAGGGATCATTCGGTTGGAAGGGTAGTGGTGATTAATCAAAGTCATCAAACTAAATTCCCTTTTCTCTCTCCCTCTTTCTGTGTGTGTATTTGCGGCAGCACTGGACCTCACTCCCACTTAGCAACCACTGACTTTTGATGTGAATTGGCCACCCCCTGTGGATGCGGCTGAAATCCTCCACTTTTCTACAATCTTCCTGCTTATTACTATCCCACTCCTGGTCCTATTCATCCATTTACAACACCTGCCTTGCCCCACATCTGGAAACTGTGAGGCTGTTCACTCCAGCTTTCACACTAGAACCCTGGTGAGGTTCTATCAGGCCAACATCCAACTTTTAGGACCCTAGAAAGTAAGATGTTCATGTTGGAAGTGCTTCCAACCCTGTGGGCATCCCTAGCAGTTGGTGATAAGCCCTGCCCATGTGCCTGGCAATTTTCAGCATGCCCCAGCTCACATCCAACTGTGAATATCTCCATCTCTGTACCCGTGGGCATTTTCTTTCAGATTTGTATAGTTTGCTCTGGCCATTCACATACTAATCTGCTTCTTTTTTCCCTATTTCAATTTTATTTATTTAACTGATACATAGTATTTGTACATATTTATGGGGTACATGTAGTATTTTGTTTCATGCATAGAATGTGTAGTGATCAAGTCAGAGTGTTTAGGATATCAACCATCGAGCATTTATCATTTTTATACGTTGGGAATATTTCAAATTCTCTCTTCTAGCTGTTTTGAAATATGCAATACATTGTTGTTAATCATGGTCACCCTATTCTGCTATTGAAAATTAGAATTTAATCCTTCTATCTAACTGTATATTTGTACCCATTATCTTCTCTCTCTTAATCCTCTCTGTTTCTGTTTGGGATGGTCAAGGTGTTTAATTTTCTCTTTACAGCTTCTCCCTTTTCTTGGATTTTCTAGTGAAATTATTTTTAAATGGGTTGTTTTGGACACATAGCATCCAATTGGAATAAACAAAATCTCTGCTGGCCAGGCATAGTGGCTCACGCTTGTAATCCCAGACCTTTGGGAGACCAAGGTAGGCAGATGGCTTGAGCTCAGGAGTTCAAGACCAGCCTGGTCAACATGGTGAAACCCTGTCTCTACAAAAAATACAACAAATTAGCTGGGCGTGGTGGTGCACATCTGAAGTCCTGGCTACTCAGGAGGCTGAGGCAGGAGGATTGATTGAGTCCAGGAAGTTGAGGTTGCAGTGACCCATGATCGTGCCACTGCACTCTAGCCTGAGTGACAAAATGAGACCCTGTTGCAAAAAACAAAATGAAACAAAACAAACAAACAAAACCTCTGCTAATGACTTCTAAATGTGTATCTTCAACTGTGACTCTTTAATATCCATACTAATATATTTAATTGCCTTGAATTTCTAGTTGTATTCATCACAGGCATCACAAACACATTATTTTGATTCTTCCTTCCAAAGCTGCTCTGCCCCAGCCCCACTCACCACCCCAGCCTGCCTCATCTCATTAAATTGCACCATTTACACTGCATTAAGTTACTCAGATCTCAAACCTAGGACTCATTATTGATTCCTCTCTTCTTTCCTTCCTCGTCGCATGATGATCTGTAGGCTTACTTTCAAAATATGTGTCAAATATGACCACTTCTCATCTCCTCCGCTGCTACACCTGTCATTCAAGATACCATCAATCATCTCTCACTAGGATAATTGCAAAGACTCCTAAGCTTCCACTGTTTTTAAAAATTATAAATTGACAACTCATAATTATATAAATTTGTGGGATACAAAGTTATATTATAATATATGAATATAATGTGGGATAATTAAATTAAGCTAGTTAACATATCCATTACCTCAAATACTTAGCATTTTTTGTAGAGAGAATATTTGAAATTTACTTTCTTATCAACTGCAAAATGTACGATATTCTATTATTAACTACATTAATCATACTGAGCAATAGAACTCAAAAAAGAAAAACAAAACATATTCCTTCTGTCTGATATTTTATACCCTTTGATTCTCATCTCCCCATCCTCCTCATTCCCCAGCCTCTGTAATCACACTTTTCTTCTATGAGTTCTATGAGTTCATGTTTCAGCTTTCACATATAAGTGAGAAATTTAAGCTTTCATTCTTGCCCCACTTTCAGTATGATCCTGTAGCCAAAGTGATCCTGTCACCTCTTGCTCAAAACCCTTACATCACTTTCTGTTACATATACAGCCATGTTTGCAAGGCCCCTATGATCTTTTAAGGCTCATTTTCCACTCTTCTTTCCCTCATTCATGCTGCTCCAGCTACACTGTCTCAAACATTTCAAGATTTTCCCATCTCAGGTTGTGTGTTTCTTCTTTTGGGCACGTTCTTCTCTTGGGCATGCTTCTTTTCTTGGTGGTCTTTCCCTCACACCCTTGCCTGACTTCCTCCCTCTCACTTCACCTGGGTCTCAGCTCAAATGTCTTCACTCTTTCAGAAATGTCTTCATAACCACATTGCCATAAATAAATATGTTGTAAAAACTTGTTTATATTTTGTTTTCCCCATGGAAATAAGTCCCAAGAAGTCAAAAACCTTGTTTGCCTTGCTCATTAGTATCCTCAATGCCTAGAACAGTGCCTGGAACATATTATGCTTAAAAAATATTGGATGGATGAATCAATTCATTTATATATACTAAAGGAAGAACTAAACTGAAGTGAATTAAATCAGCAAAGCTCTCAAGCTTGGGTTGAATCAATGTTTGGAGAATAGGAGAATGAATAAGGAAGAAGACAATTTCATCAGCTCAGGTAGCTACTTTCTAACCTTTCCCATCTTTTAATTGAAAGGCTGACCCTACAATATAATAGCACTTATTGATACCTTATTATATCCAGAGCATGGGAGTGGGGAATACAAAGTTGCATCAGACCTGATCTCAAACTTTTTGTGTATGTGTGTATGTATACAACAGGGACAGGTTTAATCAAAGAGGAGTAAGAAAACTTCTGATACAAACTATAGGTACTCACTGCTCTATAATTAGATCTAATTCGTAAAAACCTATAAGATATTTTGTGGTGAGCAGTATAGCTTTAGGACAGAGCTTCTCAATGAGTTTGCTAGTTGCAAGGTTGCCTCATAGGTAGCCGCCTTCTTTTACTAAAATTTACACAAACATATTAAAACTAAAATGAAACACTGCATATAAAAAGAGTGGGAAGCAATGCAGCTTCAGAGGAGAAAGAGTTCTGCTTGGGCATTGGCTAAGGTAATCTTTCTGGGACCTTACAGAGCTACTTCAGGCATCTATGGCATTCAAACTCAACCATGGCTTTTGCTGCTCCCTGTTTTAGGAGAAAATAGTGCCTCAGTGATGCTACCTTAAATTTCTTTCTTGCTTGCTTTTTTTTTTTTTTTTTTTTTTTGAGGAAGGTCTCACTCTGTTACCCAGGCAGGAGAGTGATGTTATCAATGTCAGGTATCTACTCATGACATAGCGGAGGCTACCTCCTGTCAGAGGAAATTCACCAACCTGAGTCTCAGGCTTTTTGCAGCATCTTTCTGTTGTTCTTGGAGATGCTGTCTAGCAGTTGAAAATATAGTAGAGTGAATGCAACTCTCTCCAGCCATTTCAAAGGCACAAACTTTCCTCTTTTTCTGAGAGAATTACACAGGGAATTAGGAATTATATGAATTTTGTTGTTTAACAAGAAGCCCTTCCCTTTCTCTCCTTTCAAATTTCTCCTCTTAAATTTCTTTATTTTTCTTCCTTCTCCTTTATGTTTGCCTTTTCTCTCTTCCTCCTGCTCTTCCTGTCTTCTTTTCATCCTCCTCACCTCTGTCTGCCTTTTTCCCAACTCTCCTTGGAGGTGGTGGTTCATGATGGTCAGTGAGTAATAGGCAGTCAGAGAGAAGAATTCCAAAATCAACTGTGGCAAAGCAACCCACACACCACAGTGATGCTTTTCCTTCCTTTCTCCTCGCTCTTCTCTCCTGGATAAACCAACGACTTGGGTTTTTCTGCCAGTGCTCTGTGATGGAGTACAATAGTAAATAGGAAAGAAATGGGGCTTGATTTAATCACACCAGGGGTTCATCTGTCAGTATATCAAGCTAATTTATAGCATCGTGACATAGAACATCATATTTCAGAACACAGAATTAAAATCAGTAGGGTCTCATGGTTGTCCAGGTAGGGTCTTTCTGAGGAGGGGACCTGAGGGGGCCATTGCCACCACCCATCTGTATTGTTGCCAGAAAAATGGCTGTTTACCAGATTTCTAAGGCTGAATTTGTTTTGGTTGAATTCCACATGCCTGGTAAATGTACTGGTCTGGCCTGGTTGTCCCAAGGGAGGACAGAGCACACTCCATAAGCTGTGACTCTAGAGGGAACTGGGCTGGTTTCAAGAAAGTCCTGGGCCTGACCAGTGAGTGAGATTTAGTGTTTTCTTCCATGTCCTTCCTTGCCCTCCAAAGTTCAGGTAAGTGACTAGATTCACAAACTTATTTCAGAATGCCAGGAGGAGACACATGGAATCACAGAAACTTAGGACTGGAAGGGACTTTAAAGATCACAGACCCCACTGCTGACTTATGTTCCATCTTTCTTCTCTACTTTCTGGCCTCTACTTGAACAGTGACAGGGAACTTCCAAGTTCCTGAGATAGCACATCTGATATTTAAAATTTTAGAGACAGCTCTGACAATTGGAAAGCTTTTCTTCATATTGAGTCAACGTTTCTCTGGGCTAAAGTTTTTCCCACTCGTCTCTCTCAGAGCTCTTCTGGCACCCTGTGAAACAAATCCTGGGTCTGTCTAAAAAGAAACAGGGTCTCCAAACCTTCCAAAGAAATTAATTTTCTTTCTTTTTTTAATTTAACTTTTATTTTAAGTTTGGGGTACATGTGCAAGTTTGTAAACTTGTGTCATGGGAGTTTGTTGTACAGATTATTTTGTCAGCTGGGTATTAAGCCTAGTACCCAACAATTATTTTTTCTGATCCTCTCCTTCCTCCCATCCTCCACCCTCTGATAAGCCCCAGTGTGTATTGTTTCCCTCTTTGCATTCATGTGTTCTCATCATTTAGCTTCCACTTATAAATGAGAACATGTGGTATTTGGTTTTCTGTTTCAGTGTTAGTTTGCCAAGGATAATGGCCTCCAGCTCCAGCCATGTTCCCGCAAAGGACACGAGCTTGTTCTTTTTTAAGGCTGCGTAGTATTCCACAGTGTATGTGTACCACATTTCCTTTATTCTAAATACCCATTGATAGGTATTTAGGTTGATTCAATGTCTTTACTCTTGTGAATAGTGAACATATGCATGCCTGTGTCTTTATATAATAGAGTGATTTATCTTCCTCTGCATATATACCCAGTCAGGACATTGCTGGGTTGAATAGTATTTCTGTCTTTTGGTCTTTGAGGAATCGCCACACTGTCTTCCACAATGGTTGAATTAATTTACATTCCCACCAACAGTGTATAAGCATAAGCATTCCTTTTTCTCTGCAACCTTGCCAACATCTATTATTTTTTGACTTTTTAATAATAGCCATTCAAAGAAATTAATTTTCTAAGGTCCTCTCTAGAAACAGCCTTAGATCTTAAAACCGACATTAAACAAAGTAGTTGAAGCCAGGTGTACTCAGTGAGTTTAATTAGAATGGCATGATTCTCTTTCTTGAATGTTCTCATTATTTTTTAGAAGATGGCATGAAGGCACTCATTATTATTATTATTATTATTGGTTTAAAACTAAAGGCCCCAAAATAGATTCAACAGAGAAAAAAAATTATAAGAAGATTCTCCAAATGATAATCTTTTTCTGGGCTCCTTTCTGATATGATTTTGGGGCATCGATTTAAAAAGGTCATGGAAATAAGACACAGCTCTACTTGAGCCAGGAGCAGAAAGTCATACATTTTGCATGTTAAAGGCATTGGGTGTGAGAGGATTAAATTCCTTCAGTTACTGGATCAAACTGGAGGGGAGAGCTCTAAACACCTTTCAGGTGTGAGCATGAAATTTTGCAAGTTCTCTTAGGTAAGGAGGAACTTTCTACTTTATTTCTCGTCATTATTTGTTCAACAAATATTTGTTAGGCACCAATCATATGTTGGGCTCTGTGCTCCATATATGGAAAGGGGGCTTGAGGGGGGCCGTGTTCTCCTTTTACCTTCTGAGGCTTAACTTGAAACCAGTTTTGTCAATTCTGCTGATAGGTTTGGATGAGATTCACTGTTTACTAATGGTTTTTCTCTTATCACTGTGAAAATGCAGCTGGAGCCAGAGTTTCACTGGCTTACTTTCAACAATGGCATTATTTTTTGATTCATCAAATGGAGCCCCTAAATCCAATTATCCATCTGGCTTAACTTAATTGTTCATCAACTTAAGTGTGAATTCCTTTTTTTAAACTAATATTCTTTATTTATTGTTTTTTTAATTTAAGCTTTCATTTTAGGTTCAAGGGTACATGATTAGGTTTTTTATATACATGTGAATATACCTGCTTATAATTGCTTATCTGTAGTATATGTTCATAAAACCATCTTTAATGCTTCAATACCCCTTGAATTCTATGACTGAAAAAGAAAATATGTTATTAATCTTGGGTATTGTTACAAAAATAAATGTTGAGCCTTGACAATCCTTGGAGCATCAAAGCAGTGAGTTTCTGTACACATTGATGTTGCCTAGGGAAACAGAGTATCTGGAAACAGAAATTTGGGTTTGGCTGAAGGTAGAATGGGGGAGGTAGCAACTGGGTTCTGGGGAGAACCAAGAGCCATATGTTAAGATGTGGTTAGGGAAACAGATGCCCTTCTCATAAATGGAGATGGTCTGCAAGTTGCCTTCCTCTGGGAACCAAGGTTTGGTTTCAGCCAGAAATAGTGGTATGTAAATAGCCTGATTCCCTCATGTGCGGAGAGAGAACTGAGCCAGTAAATACAGAGCCTTTTTTTAGTCAGCAGAAGGCAAATGAAGGCTCAACTGAATGTGTTACCTAAATGGAAAGGTGAATTCAGTTTGCAAAATGCTATAATTGTGCTGCCATTCAGCATGACAAGCAGAAAAGATGATTTAAAAAATGAAATCCTTTGCTTTATTCCATCAAGGCATCCAACTAGCAAACTCTTCATTTAAGTGTGCAGGGATGAAAATGGGAGAAGTGCAGGTGACAGTGCTTGGGATTTGTGACCTGAATTCGCCTTTGGCAGCTTGCGGTCCTTCAGTTGGCCAAGTGTTCTGGGACCACTATCTCTCTATGGCCTCCCTTCCCCTTTCCATCCGCTTTCCACATTTTTCTTATGCTTTTCTTCTATGCGCTCAAAGGTCTGGAATCTGGGGATGTTTGCAGAAGAAGAGTTATGGTACAACCAGATATGCTGGGGAAGAAATAGTTTGCTATTTGAAAGACCCTGCCTCAAATTGTTCGTGGATTATTTTCATTATTAATTGTTAGGACATGAGAATATCCTGTGCTGTTCAATACCGTAGCCACTAGCCCCATGTGGCTGTTTATATTTAATTTTAAAGTCATTCAAATCAAATTAAAATCTCAGTGCTTTGGCCACATTAGCTACAATTCAAATATTAAATTGCCACATGGATGGTGAATATTTAGAACATTTCCAACATCACAGAATGTTCTGTGGCACAGCACTGGTAGACTGGGCCTACTGGTTTGCTGCCAACCTCTTTCAATGACTAACATTTGTTATGTGTGTAACTTAAACATGTATTCCTAATAACAAACATCTTACTCATTTTAACGACATGTAAACTATATCAATGGTCCTACTCCTTTAGAGTACTGGCCTGAAGGAACTAATTCAATGCATTTCTCTGGTTCTGCTAACCTGCTGACCTCTTCTGATGGTCCAAGGTGATTTCTCATGACGTCTTCATTTTCTCTCTCTGACATAGCCTTTGTCAGTTTTACCTTTAATGACATTTAATGTCATTTTAACCTTTACTTATTTACTGTTTTTTTACACTATCTGTTCTTTCCTCTGTTTATTCTTTTTCATCAGCTTTTTAGGCCTTTTCTCTCTTCTGCATATTCTTGTGCATATTTTTACAAGTAAGAAATATTTCTGTCTGCTCATGGTGGCTCACACCTGTAATCCCAGCATTTTGGAAGGCTGAGGTGGCAGGATTACTTGATTCCAGGAGTTCAAGGCTAGCCTGAGCAACATAGGGAGATCCCATTTCTACTAAAAAAAAAAAAAAAAAAAAAATTAAGGCAGGCACAGTCACTCACACCTGTAATCCCAGCATTTTGGGAGGCCAAGGAGGGTGGATCACTTGAGGTCAGGAGTTTGAGACCAGCCTGGCCAACATGGTAAAGCCCCATTTCTACTAAAAATACAAAAATGTTTAGTAGAGGTGTGGTGGTGCACACCTGTAATCCCAGGTATTGGGACTACAGTGAGCCATGATCATGCCACTGCACTCCAACATGGATGACAGAGCAAAACCCTCTCAAAAAAACAATTTTCTTTCAGAAAAGTTTAAGAACTTTAAATATATAAAAAAGGTATATATAATGTGTATCTATATGTAATTTAAGAAAATAATATAAAGTATACTTACATTCTTATCAGCTAGCTAAAGACCTGGAAGACTACCCCTATATTACATGTTTTCTGTATGTCTCTCCTTCTGTAGTCCCTTCTTACCAAGGGGTAACCATTATTCTAAATTTTGTGTTAATATTTCCTTTGATCTTTAATACTTTTATTACGTATATGTTTATCTCTAAATAATACAACACAATTTTTGCCCATTCTTGAACTTTATATATGTGGAATCATGCTGTGTACATTTTTCTATGACTTGCTTTGTTGGCTCAACATTACATTTGGGGGATTCTTTCACTTGCAGTTTTATTCTATGAGACTTAGTTCTTTCACTCAAGATTATGTTTTTGAGAATAATTCATGTTAATACGTGCACATGTAGCTCATCATTTTTGTATCTATATAATAATCCATTGTTTGAGTATATACACCAACTTATTTACTGGTTTTACTCTTATGGGTATTTGGGTTCTCTGCATTATTGCTCTCACTCTTATGACCTGAGGTACTAGGGACACACTTTCTTTTTTCCAATCAGCTCCCTCAGGTTAAAGGACATTCTTATACATCTCTTGATGCACATGTGAAAGAGATTCCTAAAATATTTACCCAAGGATAGACCTGCTTCACACTTTCTTTGATCTTTTTTCTATGCTTATTTCACCTTCATTTCTCCCCTCATCTCTACACTGCATAATACTCTCCATTTGCTCATTCGCTAAATAAAAGGAAGAATTATTTATCCTCAGAAAAGTGTCATTTTGGATGAAAAGGACTGGTATATTAGGGTTCTCTAGTGGGACAGAACTAATAGGATGTGTGTGTGTGTGTGTGTGTGTGTGTGTGTATCTCCTATGTATGTATCCTATATATATATCCTATATCTATATCTCTATATAAAGGGAAGTTTATTAAATATTAATTCACACGATCACAAGGTCCCGCAATAGGTCATCTGCAGGCTGAGGAGCAAGGAGAGTCCCAAAACTGAAGAACTCGGAGTCCGATGTTTGAGGTCAGGAAGCATCCAGCACAGGAGAAAGATGTAGGCTGGGAAGCTAGGCTTTATATTCTAGCCAACCTGGCAGCTGATTAGATGGTGCCCACTCAGGTTAAGGGTGGGTCTGCCTTTCCCAGCCCACTGACTTGAATGTTAATCTCCTTTGGCAACACCCTTACAGACACACCCAGGATCAATACTTTGCGTCCTTCAATCCAGTCAAGTTGACGCTGAGTATTAACCATCACAACTGGCTTCCTGGAAGTACTAGGGAGTGATGAAAAGACAGACCTGGTTTTGAAATCCAGCTCTCCTCCTGTTAGATGTCTCCGGTCATTGGCTAGTCGTTAGTTAACCTCGTTGAGCTTCACTTCCTTCATCAGTAAAATGAAGGGTTCTAAAATGTTTTTTCAGAGAGTAGCGTGAGGATTAAATGAAATAACACATGAAAAGCTTTCAGCACTTGGCATGGCACATAGTAGGCACTCAGTATGTCTTGGCTTTTTTTCTTCATCTTTGTTAGAAATAAAATATTTCATTATCCACACTACACTTTACAAGCAAAAGGCCAGACTCCCTGTCTACTTCACTGATTAGTAGCCAGCAAAGAGACAGATGGAAATATTTTAGGACTTCTACTCATTCTCTCTCAATGCCTCTCATTGGCCCTCTACTCCATGCCCTTGCTCTTGTCACCAGTGGGCTGGAAGCACATAATCAGGGTCATCAGTATGTGATGCAGGAGCATCAGTAGTCACCAGTCTAGTCTAGCATACATGAGTGATGAGGCAGTGAGGTGAACAAAACAATGTCATACAGTCTTGGATGTTTGTTCAGCCCTATCATAATTCAAAATATATGCGTATTTGGAGTAGATTATGATTGGGGAGTTCCTTTCAGGAGAGATGACCTCTAAAAGGTCTATGTTGGTCATCAGGGCTTGAAAACAGCCAATGTGAGGGTCACTGACAAGGGTTTGCATTTGTTCAAGGAGCTTTGCCTCTACAGACTTGGAAACCTTTCTATCTTCCTGGAAATGAGCTTATGGCTATGGCTCTTCAAAGGCTTGGTATTATGAGGATATGGTAGCTCTGGATAGAGGGGTGCTGGCTCTACACTGGGAAGCACTGCCTCATAGGCATGCTGTGATGAAGGAACCTGGTCACAGGATTAGAGTGTAGATGCTTTCATTGGAAGAAAGTAGAGAGATGGGGCAAACAAAATGAGCTGTGTGGGATACACAGCATAAGAATATGCTAGTAAAATATATGATAATTTTAGAGTAAGGAAGAAAGAAGATGCTTGAATAGGATAGATACAAGAGAGGATGCAGTAAAGAATTACCTGTCCTTCCAGTGTGCAATCAACAAAGAATTCTGGTTCGTTAACAATTGGGGTTGATAGAATCAGGTAATTATTATGAAAATGTATGTTGGAGTTGGTTTAAAGTAAAATAGAAAGAAAGAAATATTGTTAAGTATTAACACCTGGAGGCAAAATAGAAATGCTAAATAAATTAGTGACAAAGTCAGGAGAATAAATGTCATAATGCTACATTTAATAGAGTAAGAAGAAACTAGAAAAGAAGCAAATCTATGCCAGTTAAGGAAAGAGGATTGTAAATAATTTACCGTCATTATTTCTTATATTTGTGAAGGAAAATTTGATGATCAGTGTTACAGAAAAGATTCACATGTACTATGAGTTCATTTTGTGTATCATTTAAAAATGAAAAAAAAAAAAAAGAAAAAAGTTCATTCATAATTCCTTTTATTCTTGTAAGTTACCAAAGCGACAATACGGCCTAAATTTTCAAACTGTGGGTTGCAACCCACCTAGTGGGTCACAAAATCAATATAGTGGGTCACAATGAGCATTTTGTGATATTTGCTTTTATTTATATGAGGGTGTGTGTGTGTGTGTGTGTGTGTGTGTGTGAATTTGTGTACAACGGGTCTAACATTGAAAAAGTTTGAAAGCCACCAATCCAGATAATTTCCCAGGGACCTTTCTAATTCTGGTGTATAATAATTCTGTACGTTAAACAATTTGAGATGAAAATAATTTTATAGGAGTTCACATGGTTCTTTTGTCTGTGAATAGTACTAGTTTCTGCTGAGTGGAATTTGAATTAAGCTGTCTCCATTTTGGACTGCAAAAAAGAGCACTTAATGATTAAAAAAACAAATAAAGAAGAAACATCAGTGGTCTCATCTTTAAGACAGTCCAAAGGTGTGAAGCTGGCAGCCACAATTAAGGGGAAGCTCCATGTTATGAAAATTTTATTCTTTCTTCCTTTCTAAGATATAGGCTCTTGTTCTGTTATCCAGGCTGGAGTGCAGTGGCACCAGTATAGCTCACTGCAGCCTTGAACTCCTGGGTTCAAGTGCTCCTCCCTGCTCAGTTTCCTGAGTAGCTGGGACTATAGGTGCTGCACCATGCCCACCTAATTATTATTTTTGTTTTTTTAGGGATGGGGTTTCACTGTGTCGCCCAGGCTGGTCTTGAACTTCTGGGTTCAAGTGATCCTTCCGCCTCAGCCTCCTAAAGAGTTGGGATTACAGGCATGAGCCACTACACCTAGTGAAAGTTTTCCCCTATATTTCTGTCTTATTATTTTTTGTTGTATGAATTTATCAGAATAGCCCAATTAACTGGGGGCACTCTAAGTGCATAAATTAGAATAAATGTCTGTATTTTTTTGAAAAAATTCATTTGATATGACAGCTATTGCAAACATTTCTTTGCATTTCTTAGTAATATACATATGCATACACTTTGCAAGTCATGATTCTTTATAGAGCAGACCATACCAAATTTACAAGAATACACATGATTGCTGCTGGCTTTTCATACATGAATTTAATAAAAAGGAACTCAGTCTGTTCTTCCTTATTATGTTGTTTTGCTATTATACCTAAAAGCCCAGTTTTGGACTTGTGGGAATGATGATGCACTGCATCACCAGACCGACTCTGTGGCATAGAATTCCACAGGCTGCCGCCAAGGAGGCTGTGGTGGTGGGAAGTGAGTTGGGTTTCCATATTTCCTGTCTTGCTCATGCATTGGCTAGAGGTTTTGGTGAACCTCAGAAAGGTTTTTTGATACCTTATCACAGTCTGGTGAGGTAAATGAGTTTTTTTTTTTTTTTTGATTTGCAGCCTTCACAAAAATTTTATTTTGATGATGCTTCACTCTGTGCACACTTAGGTGCACACCTCAGGTACACATGTCATGCTTTTGATAACTTCTTATAGTTCAGCTATTCTACACTCAAAAATGTTACAAATAAAAATCGCAGGACTTTGACTACAATGGACTCTGATACAATTAAACTTATTGGTATAAAGACAGTAAAATTATACCTTGAGAGAAGTTGGCTTATGTCCAAACAAGTGCACACACACACACACACACACACACATTGTGGAGATGTAACAGGGGATGAGGAAGAAAAAAAAGATATAGAACAGCCCTTGAAACAATTTGAGACTTACAGTGAAGCCATCTTTGCTACCACTACTATTTTCCTCTCGATTTCTTGCATTTCATCAGCAGTAGTTTTTGGCCTCATTTCAGCAATGCTGAGGTGACAATTCTTTTCTGCTCTGAACTCTTAACAGCTTTAATTAATAGCACTTATTCAGCTCATGCTTAGCAGTTTTGTTTTTACAAAGTGATTTATGATCATTTTTATTAGTTATTCTAAATTGAGATTTAGAATGGCATGTCATAAAGAAAATGTTTCATGTTTGCGAAAGGAGACTATTCCTACCCAGCATTTGTCTAAATCGCCTAATTATGGCTGGATTACTCATAGATTGCTTAATTATTTCTTCCTTAATCTGTAAATGTAAATACACGACTCCAACCTGCAATTACGGAAGGTCTGCAAACCTGAGTTGTGAAGTTCAACTGATAGCTGTAAGAATTCTCGAGGCAAAGTTGAGTGTGCGTCACTACTAAAGAAAAAGGAAATTGGAATAATGATATAAATTATTAGGCACTAATGCAATCCAAAGTTAGTAGTGTGTGTAATAAAGCCATGCCACTTAGAAATCAACTATCAGAATAATGTTATCATTTTTATTCATATAAAAGTAATACATATTAATACAATATATATTAATGTGCTTGTAACAAGATCAAACTGGTAACTGGAAAATCTTTTCACCTGATATGAATAAAAATTGTCACTAAAATGTATATTTCTGAATCAAATTTTAAGATTTTTTATGTGTAGATCTTTTGCATACCCAAATGATAAAAATTAGCATAAGCAATATTTTATCATTGGCTTTGCACTTATTACTTTTGAATACATTATACAATATAATGTACAAATTCATAGCTCTGAAATTAGGAAATTTGAAAGGACGTTTACTATTCTAATTACATTAACTTAGTACATAATTTTCAACCAGTTTTTGATTATTCAAAGACCTTCTGATCTTTGGATTATGTGTACCTTAGTTTGCCTTTAGTGTCTGCCTTTTGGATATTACACTACACATGTAAGAATCTTTGTAAGAGGAGGCCTTGAGAAGGGAGAAATGATGAAACAGCTACCAGTTTCTTTGCTTGCTGGCATCTCTAACAAGGAAAACAACAGTGGGAAGAGGAAAATAAAACCAACTAAGAAACTCTATAGACCAGGGAAATTAACACCCACCTGCCTTAAAGCCATATTTTCAGTTAAAATTTCCAGGCTATCAAATGATGAAAAATGAATTTCATGAGATATTCCCTGTTTGCTATGGTGTTTATAAGAGGAAGAAACTATGAACAACAACTGAAGTTTATGGGAAAAGACCCAATTAAAAAATGAGAATGTCAGGCAAACACATCCTTGACTCAGTGTGTGTGTGTCTCTCTCTCTCTCTCTTTTATTTTATTTTTTTAAGGAATGAGTAATATAAACATGCAGCCACACAGCATCTGCATAAATATTAAATATGATAAAAAGATTTACGAATGTACAACTGTGACCTGAATGAAAGGGCATGTCCGAACACAACAAATCCAATTTTCTTCTTACACTGGCAAAGAAACCAACTACTGTGCCTAAAAAAACAGTTTATTTTATCAGCTAAATAAACAGACTAATCAACACCACTGATCCTCTGCTCCCACTTACGCAAAGCTTTTTGAAAAGTTGGAATGTTTCTCAAAGGCAAACTATGGATTTCAGATGCTGAAATGAGGTTTTAAATACCCCCCAAATTCAAGTGATGGTTTCTATGGTGACTTTCCCTCAGCCACTTAGAATGGCAAAGTGCCTCCTTTTGAAACATCAAATTCCCAAGTCCCTTTAGCCTTGTAGCATGAGCCAAAAAAGGAATGACTGATTTTGAGCAGGGTATTTGGTGTTGGCAGGCATTTCTTACATCAATATAGATTTTGATTTCCCATCAGACTGGTTTCTGGATATTCTACTAGGACTTCATCTTTCTTTGCCAGTCATTGTGTTCGTGTTCTGGGTCAGGGCAGAGGAGAGTACACGTAAAGTATGTGTGGGCCACCAGCAAGAGATGATTTAGCTTGTGTGTGCTTTTCAGAGTGCAAGTATTCCACGGAGAATGGGATGTGAATTGGAGAAGAGACTGCTGAAGTGGCATGTCCCGTTATTTTCACCTGGGACACTTTAAGAGTCCAGTCTTTTTGTTCATGAAACACCTGAGTGGATTTCACAGTACTTCACTCGTGTTTTATTAAAAATATATGTTGTTTATTTAAAAAAATAATTAAATGAAAAGGAAGAATTATAATTATAAAAGAAAAATAGAGATACAAATGTGTGTGTGTTCATATATGTGTATATGTGTATAGCTACATATCTATATCTAGATAATTAAAATGGTTTCATGCCTTGCATATAGTGCTCTTCTGCAACTTACCCACTTTTTCCTAACATTGCATTGTGGATAGCTGAATGGATAGACCATAGAGTTTTAACCAATTTCCAAGGGGTTTTTCAATTTTTTAATCTTACAACTTCAAACAATGATGCAGATAATATGTTTGTATAAATTTTTCTTTCTCTCTCTTTCTGTTTTTATTGACTTGGGTAAATTTTTTTAATTTTTGTCTTACTGAGACAGAATCTTGCTCTGTCACCCAGGCTGGAGTATAGTGGCGTGATCTTGGCTCACTGCAACCTCTGCCTCCTGGTTCTCTCACCTTGGCTTCCCAAGTAGCTGGGATTACAGGCATGTGCCACCACGCCTGGCTAATTTTTGTAATTTTAGTAGAGATGGAGTTTCACCATGTTGGCCAGGCTGGTCTTGAATGCCTGACCTCAAGTGATCCGCCCTCCTTGTCTTCCCAAAGTGCTGGGGTTACAGGTATGAGCCACAGCGCCCAGCTGACTTGGGTAAATACTTTCTAGGAGACATTCCTAAAATGGAATTGCTGGGCCAAAAGTATTGCTTTTATTATCATTGTTTTCATTAAATGTGAAGATACAATACTTTTTGTAGTGTCCTGTATTGCTCAGTGATTATCAACTAGCCTGTATAAAAATCTGAGCATAGTTTCCAATGCATTTGGTTTGATTTTTCTATAGTATTCTAAAGTTCTATTCTATAGTTCTATAGTATTCTATAGTTCTATTCTATAGTTTGATTTTTCTATAGTATTTATCTATAGTATAGTTCAGAAAAGAAAGATGTGTATTTCTGCAATTTGCAATCTGTCATAATGATATCTAACATTTATTGAATGCTTACTATGCCAGACTTTCCAAGAACTTTACATCTATTTAATTCATGTACTTTTTACATCACCCTGATGAAGTAGAGACTTTTTGCTAATGCAAAAACTCAGCCTTAGAGAAGTTAGGTAACATTAACCAAAGATATGCAGCTGGTAAATGAATGTGCCAGGATTAAAATCCATGTAGTCTGATTCTACAGTTAGTAATCTTACTCATGACCCAATACTATCCTTTTCTTGTTGACAGTCTCTGTTTAGGAGGAAGTAAATACACTCCCTATTGTTTTATCTTTTTTTATGTCTTGGTAAGTGTTAACTTCAGGCTTTTTTTTTTTTTTTTCAAGAACACAGGACAGCCATTATAAATGCCAAATTTTGTTCAATGCCATTTGGGTACTTGATAAAATTGTAATTCTTCTGTAATACATTGAGCTATTCTCATGTGGAACTCTTTCATTTCTTTAACAGTTTAGTAGGAATCAAAGGAACACTCACCTTACAGATTCAGGAACCAGCTTAAATAATGAGGAGAAGAAAACAGAAATAAGGGGAAATGTGGACAGAGGGAAAGGGGCAGTAATGTCATGGAGTTGAGGAGGGTATTATGAGATGAGAGATGGACTAGATAAGGGATGAGGAAAGGTAGGAGCTGAGAAAAAAAAAAGGAATGATAAAAAAAAAGCAAGCAAGCAAACATTAGTCTAAAGAAAGCAAATAAATGAAGAGGACTTGACTAAAAATATCTCCTCTGAATAGAGTCAAAACACCATCACTACCACCACCAACCACCACCTTATAATTAAAAACAAAAGGCTTTGCACTAATTTCTCTTTACTGGCACACATTCCTTTCATATATAGACTAGATTATAAAAATGAGGCTTCGATAAATTCTGAGGGAAGATCTATGTGTTGGAGAAGTAGGTTACCTTCAATAATAAATATTTATCCTCCAGATAAATATAAAAATCTTTAAGATGAAAAACATTGCAAAGAAACCGTATTTTCACAGTACTGATTAGGGCTCTATGCCTGGGGGCCGGGGTATGTCTGCTGAGGGCCAGAGGGTGGAGGGACTTCCAGTGTTTCCAACTTGACTTTCCCTTAAGAAGATGAGTTACGAGTGAGCCCATATGAGACGAGATATGGATTCTGATAGACATTAACCCGAATCCTTCTCCACAAAGCAAACAGGCCTCTCACCGTGCACTAAGTAAATAATTGGTGCGATTTCCCTAAAGGGAAGTATAGTGTTATGGAGTCAGAAAAGGTGTCATGTGGCAATATGATTATTTCATTAACTCTACAAGAACATTTATTGCCCTAGCCAAGCATCATCATCGATATCCCATTGTTGTGTTTTACTGAGGGGATGTTGTCAGTGACAGGGAATGTGGAGACAAGTTGTCTCCAGTTGCCATCCATTAGGTGTAGAGTTGATGGTTCACCAGACTTCCATAGGGCAGGTCTCCATCTATTCTCTTTTAATGATGACTGTTGGCTAACCTTATTTGTAACTAATGAATTGCCTGTGTGTGTATTCATTTAATATTTATCTTCCATAGGAACTCTTCAGTAAGCTTCATGAAGACAAAGATTATATCATGTTTTGTGAACTGCTGTTTATTTCCACTACTGAGCAGTGTTTGACACATAATATGCTATTAACTATTGAATGAATGAATGAATGCTGCAAAACAGTGTAGGAGCCTGGCAGGTGATAAAAGACAACTAAAGGCTCTAGGTCTAACATTGTGTGCCAGGATAACTTTGTCAAGACCTTTTAAGAGACGAAAGACAACATGATGCTGACAGGGAACAATGTATACCTACTTGGATTATTTAACCTGGTCTCTGAGTTTACGAAAGGAATACAATGGTGTAGAAATGGACATATTCCTCTCCTCTCTAATTCTGACCATACTCCTATCCCAATCTACTAATTGGGTATAGGATTACAGTGAGTTTTCCAATTCCATAAGAAATAATAAGATGAGTGTGCTTATTTTCATGCCAAGCAGTGACCTCAATTCAATCAACATCACTTTGAAGAGGTCATATTCTTGCTCACCCCAGTTGAAGACAGAATATAGACTGAGGCATTCAATATGTTTGGTGGACTGAGAGGGTTATTTACAATTATTTCGGTGCTGTAAATCGTGTCTTTGCACGGTCACTGAACTACTAGTAATAGCCTCACTCCCCCCAGCAGCGCCAACATTGCCACCACAGCCATAATAAGATCAGTTACTGGATAATAAGTAGGAGAGCCACGCTTTGAATCCAAGGTGGTCTGACTCCAAAGCGCATGCCCATTCTGTTTTGCTCTTGCTTCAAAGTATAATCTTCATAGGCAAATCCTCCTACAGGGAGTAGGACAGTTACATCCTGTTTGATGGCACCACTGTCAGGTACTCTTAATCAGACAATTCCAAGGTTTTTGTGGTCTCAGTTCAAGCCTAAGCAGCAGAACTCCTGAGTTCAGTCTCTGCTAACCTTTCCCTAATCTCTTATTGCTCCTTGTCCTTATCTTTTAAATGGATTCATAATTCGTGAGAGAGGGGTGTGAATCACTAATGAATGTAGATAACAGGGGAGAGTCGATTAAAGAGATTAGCTCAGGAAAGAACGACATATTATCTCTATGAAAGAACATTTTATCATTGTGTTTGATTTTGGGTCTAGGTGTATTAAAACCCAGAAAAAGAAAAAATAATTATGATAATTCTTTACGGCTACCATGTGTGGTCAAACTTTTATCATGTAAGGTTAGAGAAACAAGACACTTAAGGACCCATCAAACACATTTATTTGCTATTTCAATTCTATTTTTTTTTTGCCTGCTCTATTGCTTTTGATTTTGTTGTATATGCCATGTTTGGGAACATTCTTTTTCACTAAAACCATGTTCCTAAAATTGTACTATGGTTCGTCATGAGGAATAATTCAATCTTTGACAGACACTGGGGGGCAGGGAGCTAGAAATCAGAATTATACAGGTAGAAAGGAAAGAACTTTTTAGAAAGTGATTGGTTGCACAAGCTGGCAAGAAAACAATTTTAGGCCAGGTTGGTAACATCAGATGCATTATTTGGCCACAGGAGTAGATAGGCTTGTTAATACTTTTTTATGAAGTTAATCTTCACTTTTACTTCATAGTGAGAGTAGTTAGGGTGTGGGCTTTATTTTTGTCATTCTAGTTTTATTAGGTTGTCTACTGTAAGTGAAATGGGAGCATGCACTTCATGCTGTGTGGCATTAGTGCTTCCAAGGAGTGTGCCCCAAATCAGCCACATTTTAATTTAGATGTGTCTGTACAAAGTAATAGACTGCTTTGCTAGATATTCTAGTCCTAGTATTTCTATACTTCTCTTTAACTCCAAAATACCAGATAAGAGTCTTTGGTCTGTTTTTTTCTGCTGTGATGTCGCAGAGCAGTTTTGTTGCAGTCCAATCATTGATATAATGTAATAAGTGACTTATTCGGCTTCAACACAGAAGTTTGGGCAGCGTGAGGAGGCATGGTATAGACTACAGTAAAACAAAACAGTAGGTATATAGACTTACTAAGAAGACCTAAAAGAGATATTTTCATAAATAAATGTGATTCTGCTTCAATATATTTTTATTAATGTAGTCTGCCTTTAGTCTAAACCAGGGGTTGGCAAAGTGTGGCCCTCTGTGGCCAAATCTGGCCACATCCATTATTTGCGTATCACCTATAGCTGCTTTCTCACAACAGTGGCAGAACTGAGTAGTTGAGACAAAGAATATATGGCTGGCAAAGCCCAAAACATTTGCTATCTGACTCTTTACAGAAAAAGTCTGGCAACCTCTGGTTTAAACTAATTTCTTATCCTATTTTATAACAAGCCCCTATATTCAAACTCTTCAGAAAAAAGGAAAAGCAGGCCGAGTGTGGTGGCTCACGCCTGTAATCCCAGCGCTTTGGGAGGCTGAAGTGGGCACATCACTCCCATCAGGAGGTCAGGAGCTTGAGACCAGCCTGGCCAACGTGGTGAAACCCCATCTCTACTAAAAATACAAAAATAAGCTGGGCATGGTGACGCATGCCTGTAATCCCAGTTACTCAAGAGGCTGAGGCAGGAGAATTGCTTGAACCCAGGAGACAGAGGTTGCAGTGAGCCAAGATTTTGCCATTGCACTCCAGCCTGGGGGACACAGGGAGACTCTGTCTCAAAAGAGAAAAAAAAAAAAAAAAGCATATTTTGAAATTCCTTTTGTTATAGTACATCATTAAAACATGACACAGTAAGTTCCAACATAAAAATTTCTATATAGCAGCTGGGACATTCTAAGGCTTTAAATACTAAGTATGTTAGTTTACTTTGTGGAAAGAAATGAAAAAAACAAAACAAAACGAACAAACAAAAAAACCCCATAAGACCTAAAACCATAAAAATCCCAGAAGAAAACCTAGGCAATACCATTCAGGACATAGGCATGGGCAAAGACTTCATGACTAAAACACCAAAAGCAAGGGCAACAAAAGCCAAAATTGACAAATGGGATCTAATTAAACTAAAGAGCTTCTACACAGCAAAAGAAACTATCATCAGAGTGAACAGGCAACCCACAGAATTGGAGAAAGTTTTTGCAATCTATCCATCTGTCAAAGGGCTAATATCCAGAATCTACAAATAACTTAAACAAATTTGCAAGAAAAAAACAAAAAAATCCATCAAAAAGTGGGCAAAAGATATGAACAGACACTTCTAAAAGAAGACATTTATGTGACCAACAAACCTACAAAAAAAAAAGCTCATCATCACTGGTCATTAGAGAAATGCAAATGAAAACCACAATGAGATACCTTCTCAAGCCAGTTAGAATGGTGATCATTAAAAAGTCAGGAAACAACAGATGCTGGAGAGGATGTGGAGGAAAAGAAACACTTTTTCACTGTTGATGGGAGTGTAAATTAGTTCAACCATTGTGGAAGACAGTGTGGAGATTCCTCAAGGATCTAAAACCAGAAATACCATTTGATCCAGCAATCCCATTACTGGGTATATACCCAAAGGATTATAAATCATTCTACTACAAAGAAACTTGCACACATATGTTTATTGCAGCACCATTCACAATAGCAAAGACTTGGAACCAACCCAAATGCCCATCAATGACAGACTAGATAAGGAAAATGTGCACATATACACCATGGGAATACTATGCAGCCATAAAAAAGAATGAATTCATGTCCTTTGCAGGGACATGGATGAAGCTGGAAACCATCATTCTCAGCAAACTAACAGAGGAACAGAAAACCAAACACCACATGTTCTCACTCATAAGTGGGAGTTGAACAAAGGGAACACATGGACACAGGGAGAGGAACTTCACACATTGGGGCCTGTCATGGAGTGGGGGCTAGGGGAGGGATAGCATTAGGAGAAATACCTAATGTAGATGATGGGTTGACGGGTGCAGCAAGCCACCATGGCACATGTATAGCTATGTAACAAACCTGCACGTGTATCCCAGAAGTTAAAGTATAATGATAATGAAAAAATAATAATTTAATAAAAAGCATTATTTTGAAGTTCTTCTTGTTATAATACATCATTAAAATATGACCCAATGAGTCCCAAAATAAAAATTTCTATATGGCAGCTGGAACATTCTAAGGCTTTAAATACTAAGTGTGTTAGTTTACTTTTTGGAAAGAAATGAAAAAAAAAAAAATAAGGTGAGCACACGTAGTTACTGTTTTTTAGGAGCTTCCAGAATCTTAACATTTCGAGCAAGTACCAATATTGGTTTATCCATAAAGCTTAATAGTGAAAGCAGAAGTAAAGCCAAGAGCCTTGAGTCCAGTTGTTTTGTCCATAAAAATAAAAGTTTCCTATTGATAATAGATCTGCAAGTGTAATAAGATCTTATTGGTTTACTAAGGAGTGAAATGTTATTAAATAGCAGGCCTGTTAGAGCCAGGAGGCAGTGGCTAAAAATACTGCTATTTTGGGAAATATTGTTTATTGTTAACATTTGCTGTACTCACCCATATGAAGGAGTGATCAGTCACTAAATATTTTTGATTGTTGTAGAGGCAAAACAAATTGACTTTATTCACTCAAAGGATAGCAGGTCCTAATTCCTAGGAAAATAATATACTTTTAAAATTTAGTATATTGCGTTAAAACAGTTTTCAAATCAAGGTATTCTTTTGCAAGAAATATCCTAATAACGAAGTCCAAATTCTCCTAGTTCACAAGTCTTGTAAGAAAGGTGAAGAGAAAATATTGGGTGTTAAGAAAAGAAAAAATACAGAGGATTGTTTCTGTAAACAAAGCAACTTTGTGTTCCAATGCCCTGTTTGGCATACATAATAATTTTATCCATAAGCAGTCTATTTTATTTCTAGCTCCACTTATGTGAACTTAGAGATATCTTCAGGAAAACTGCTTATGGAATGTAAATGAAATCATGAGATTTGAAATATGCATCAGGGTTTTTAAATTGTCTTCCTTTGACTCTAGCTTTTATGAAATTTGAATACACAGTACTATCCAACTTAATTTTTCCAAGAAGAATTAGGTGCCCAATTTATGTCTGAGCTTCAGGTTCCTTGTCTGTCTCATAGTTACCATTAACACAGTTATTTAAACTTCATTTGGGTAAGTGAAATGACATTTAGTTTAAACATTTTGTTTGGAGATTGCAAGCTCCTCTAGAATGTACGATTGAACAGTACAGGCAGATAGGATTATAGTTCAGATGTATTTTTTCCTTGAATGTTTGAGTAACTGGCTGATCTGAATACCACTGCTGCTTGATGAATATATTACAAAACTTAGTAGCTTACAACAACAAGCATTTTATTATGTTCACAGATTCTGGGGGTTAGGACAGGGCACAGCAAAATGGCTTGCCTCTTCTTCATAGTGGTTAGGATTCCAGCTGAAGAGATTTGAGGGCTGGAGTGATTTGATGGCAGGGAGTCAGAATCATTCGGAGGTTCCTTGACTCACATGTCTGGTGCGCCTGTGTTGGGAAGACTTGAAGACTAGAGCTGCTAACCAGACTACCTACAGATAGGTGTCTTCTCCATGTGGCCACTCCAAGTAGCTTGGCTTGGAGCCAGGCAAGGCAGCATTAGGACAATTGGGTTTGTTATACAGCAGCTCAAGGCTCCAAGCATGACTATTCTGGCAAGTAAGGTAGTAGCTGCACCATCTATGCCACATAGCCTTATTCCATTGTGCTGTATTGGTCAAAGCGGTCCCAAGTACATCCAGATTTAAGGAGACGAGAATTAGACTCTGGCTTTTGAAAGGGGAGTCGCGAGGTCACACCAGAGAAGAGGATGTGGAAGTGGAGATGTTAGGGAGACCCTCTTTGGGAAATATAATCTGCCACATTGACCAAATAAAAAGTGAGTACACAATCAGGAGAATGTAAGTGTTATGTTAAAAGTGAAATGCTAACATTTTTGTGATGTTGATTATTTATTAGAATTGGATATCTAATAGACATCTCAAACTTATTATGTTCAAAATAGTGTTTTTTCTGTCTTTCCTCAAAAATCAAAACAGTGATTTCTGTCTTCCCCAAAGTTGGTCTTCAAGTTTTTCCATCTTAGAAAAGCACCGTTTCCAAAACAAAATGTAGGAGTCACCTTTGATTTTTCTTGTTCTTTCAACTCTTATATCTAATGTGTCAAGTTCATTTAGTTCTACCTCCAAAATGTCTTTCAAATTTATTCACTTCTCTCCATCTTCAGTCCTCACCCCTGCCTTAGTCTGTTTTGTGCTGCTAAAATAGAATACCTAAAGCTGGGTAATGTCTTTTTTTTGTTTTTTTAAATTATTTGTTTTTAAATTTTTTAATAATTTTTGTGAATACATAGTAGGTGTATATATTTATAGGTTACATAAAATATTTTGATACAGGCATGCAATGTATAATAATCGCACCAGGGTAAATGGGGCATCTATTACCTCAAACATTTATCCTTTGTGTTACAAACCATCCAATTATACTATCTCTTTTCTTTTTGAAATGGGTTCTCATTCTGTCGCTCAGGCTGGAGTACAGTGGTGCGATCTCGGTTCACCGTAGCCTCTGCGTCCTGGGTTCAAGCGATTCTCCTGCCTCAGCCTTCCAAGTAGCTGGAATTAGAGGCACACACCACCACACCCGGCTAATTTTTTGTATTTTTAGTAGAGATGGGGTTTCGCCATGTTGGCCAGGCTGGTCTTGACCTCCTGATCTCGGGTGATCCACCCGCCTCGGCCTCCCAAAGTGCTGGGATTACAGGCGTGAGCCACCGCTTCTGGCCTCTTTTAAATGTACAATTAAATTATTTTTGACTATAGTCACCCTATTGTGCTAGCAAATATCAGGTCTTATTCATTCTTTCTAATTTTTTGTACCTATTAGCTTTCCCCACTTTTCCCACACCACTCCCACGACCATTTCCATCATCTGGTAACCATCCTTCTACTATTTCCGTGAGTTCAATTGTTTTGATTTTTAGCTCACACAAATAAGTCAGAACATGTGAAATTTGCCTTTCTGTGCCTGGCTCATTTCACTTCACATAATGACCTCCAGTTTCATCCATATTGTTGCAAATGACAGGATCTCATTCTTTTTTAAGGCTGAATAGTACTCCATTGTGTGTATGTAACACATTTTCTTTATGCATTCATCTGTTGATGGACGCTTAGGTTGCTTCCAAATCTTGGCTATTATGATCACTGCTGCAATACACATGGGCATGCAGATATCTCTTTGATATATTGATTTCCTTTTTTTTTCTTGTGAGTATATACCTAGGAGTGGGATTGCTGAATCATAAGGCATCTCTGTTTTTATTTATTTATTTATATTTATTTTTTGAGATGGAGTTTCGCTGTTGTTCCCCAGGCTGGAGTGCAATGGCACAATCTCAACTCACTGCAACCTCTGCCTCCCAGATTCTCCTGCCTCAGCCTCTCAAGTAGCTGAGATTACAGGCATGCGCCACCACACCTGGCTATTTTTTTTTTTTTTAATTTAGTAGAGATGGGGTTTCACCATGTTGGTCAAGCTGTTCGTGAACTTCTGACCTCAGGTGATCTACCTGCCTTGACCTCTCAAAGTGCTGGGATTATAGGCATAAGCCTTGTGGCAGCCTCTATTTTTATTTTTTTGAGGAACCTCTAAACTGTTCTCCATAGTGGTTATACTAATTTACACTACATAAAAGCCATTTTAATTGGCGTGAGCTGATATCTCATTGTGGTTCTGATTTGCATTTCTCTGATGATCAATGATGTTGAGCACCTTTTCATACACCTTTCATATACCTTCTTTTGAGAAATGTCTATTCAGCTCCTTTGCTCATTTTTAAATTGGATTACTCGAGTTTTTTTCTTACAGAGTTGTTTGAGCTCCTCATATATTCTGGTTATTAATCCCTTGTCAGATGGGTAGTTTGCAAATATTTTCTTTCATTCTGTGGGTCATCTCCTCACTTTGTCAATGAGACTGGGTAATTTATAATGAACCGAAATATATTATCTCATAGATCTGGAGGCTGGGAAATCCAGGATTAAGGTGTTGGCATGTGGCAAGGGCCTTCTTGCCAGTTCAGTTCTAAGAATGAACTTTCCGGATTCTAAATTTGATCATGTGACACCCTTGTTTATAAATCTTCAGTAGTTTCTGATTGCATTTGGAATAAGATCTTAATTCCTTCCTAGACTTACAAAACCTTGCAAGATTTGTCTCTTGCCTCCTTCTAGAAACCTCAGTTCATCACTACTCTCTCTGCTTATTCATTGTGCTCCACTGTCACTGATCTCCTTTCTTTCCTCAACCCTCAAGCACCTTCGAACCTGCTGTTTTCTCTGCCTAGAGCACATTCCCCAACATGCTCTGCATGGCTGGATCCTTTAAGGTGAACTGTTGCCTCCTTAGGCCTTCCCTGACCAGCCAATCTAAATATTCTACCTCATCACTCTCTCCTTTATCATCCTATTTATTTCTATAGTATAAATTATTATTTTATATGTTTGTTTACTTGTTTACTGCCTCTCTTTTCAACCAGAATTTAAGCTTGCTGAAGACGGTGGCCTTGTCTATCTTGCTCATCCCTGTTTCTTCAGTACTTTGCTGAATCTTGTGTATAATAGGCATTTCATAAATATTTTTTGAATGAATAAATGAAAAATGGTTTAAAACAGAAGAAAATTACATGTTTAAGTCTAATTTCTCATGAAAACTTACCTATATTTTACTCAAGCCAATAACTGAATATAAAAGATGACTTTTACATGACTAGCCACAGAAGAATGAAAACTTACAAGTGTTTTGGTCTCAATATTACCTATCAAGGGGGCCTTTACTATAATTGAACTTGTAAACATTATTAAGTTCATTTACTAATTGTTTTATTTATTCATTCAGCTTTTAGTGAGAGCCTACTATACGCATAGGACTGTACTAGAGGAGACAATGTAAAAATGTATAAGTCACATTTCTTACTTTCACAGAGCTTAAAATTTAGTGGGGGATATAAGAAACATATATCAAAAGCCTCAATACTGGTGATGGTGTTGGTGACATGTAAGTGGCACAGTCTCAATGCTATCAGTATAGAGGAGAGAGGTTTTAGGGTTGAACTAATCAGAGAATATGGATTAAGCCAGCATTTAAATTGGATATTTTAAAATAAGGCTTTTAATAGGTAGAGATGAAAATTGAGGAAACAAAGACATTCCTGGTAAAATAAATGGCATGAGCAAGGGACTGGGACCAAGAAAATAAAATACCTGTTTAGAAAATGGTGAGAAATCTAGGTTGAGTGGAGCATCAAACTGTGTATGGAATCAGTAGCAAATACAGCTGGTTGAAGCTAAGTCATGAAATGCTACTAATTCCAAGCTAAATAACATGGATTTCATTCAATAGCTGATGAAGAACTACTGAAAAGTTTTTGTTTTTGTTTTGTTTTGAAGAACAGTGGGAGGTTCATCAAAAACAGTGCTTTAGGAAAATTAACGTGGCTTTGTGTGCAGGCTAGACTGCAAATGGAGAGTGTGGAGAGGATAGTGTGGATGTTGGGAGGCCATACTTCACCCACCAAGGACTAAGTGGCGCCAACTTTATGTGCCTCCTACGGGTAGATTGAGAAGGCACAGTATAGTAAAAAGAGCATGGACCTAGGCCTAGTTACAGAACCCTGGCTTCGTAACTTTGGTACTTGTGTGACTTGAGGTCAGTCACTTGATGTTTCAGAGCCTCTGTTCCCTCAATTGTAGAACAGGGGTAACTTTTATTCTGTTGTCTAGTTTCCATGGGGATTAGGACATACTTGACAACAGTAGCTACATAGTATTATTAATGATTGAATGCAGTATTGAATTCATTTGCTTAAACTTTTTTAGTATTATGTGGGGCGACTTCCATTTGCTTTGACTGGTGGTCTATGCTAAAGCAAGATTATGAAAGCAGTTTATTAGTACAGCACCACTATACCTAGTATGTAAATTTTCTTTTGTATTCTCTGAAAAATCACCTCCATCTACTTGATTACTCTGGTCTTTATTCCAAATAGTAACTGCAATGTCAGCAGAAGCTTTTGAATAGTTGTTTCTCTAAATGGAATGTCTTTTACTCTTGCCAGGATAGTCAAAGTGTTAAATAAATACTCAATACTTTCTGTATTTTAATTTAATCAAAGAAGCAGTAATGGAATTTGACGGCTACTGGTGGAGGCAGAGAGAGTTGTCTAGAACTCTTCTACTTTGTTCTGTTTGTCTCTTATTCTTTCTTCCTTATTAGAATTTATTTTAAGTAACTTCTCTGGACTAGGATGCCAGGCTATTGGTTCCAAGACATTACTACACCTATGAAAAAATTTGAGTATTGAGAAGTAATTTGGGGTTACTTTCCTTGGATCAAAGTTACTTAAACACTTAGATGAAAGTTTGAGACAAAAGGAATTTACCTATAAATAATTCGAAAACAATCTCCCTCTTCCAATTCCTGCTTTGCCATTACATATTCTAGCACAGATATTTTCCTCCTTCCCTTCCCTTCCCTTCCCTTCCCTTCCCTTCCCTTCCCCTCCCTTCCCCTCCCTTCCCCTCCCTTCCCCTCCCCTCCCCTCCCTTCCCCTCCCCTCCCCTCCCCCCTTCCCTCCCCTTCCCTCCCCTTCCCTCCCCTTCCCTTCCCTCCCCTTCCCTTCCCTTGTCTCTCTCTCTCTCTCTCTCTCTTTCGAGACGGAGTCTCACTTTGTCACCAGGTTGGAGTGCAGTGGCGTGATCTTGGCTCACTGCAACCTCTGCCTCCTGGGTTCAAGTGATTCTCCTGCCTCAGCCTCCTGAGTAGCTGGGATTACAGGCACATGCCACCATGCCTGGCTAATTTTTGTGTTTTTAGTAGAGATGGGGTTTCAACATGTTGGCCAGGATGGTCTTGGTCTCTTGACCTTGTGATCCTCCTGCCTCAGCCTCCCAAAGTACTGGGATTACAGGCATGAGCCACCGCACCCAGCCTAGCACAGATATTTTCTGACAGATGTTTG
Organism: Chlorocebus sabaeus; assembly: GCF_047675955.1. NCBI lineage: Eukaryota > Metazoa > Chordata > Mammalia > Primates > Cercopithecidae > Chlorocebus > Chlorocebus sabaeus. The sequence continues at coordinate 22,350,541 of NC_132910.1, forward strand.
CAGAATATGAATCTTCTTTAAGTTTAAGCAAGTAAAAATTGCTGAATGAAAAGAGATATGTTGGCCTTTGCCACTAATTTCTGTGTAATTCTGAGTAAAATGTTAGTTTTTTTGTAAACAGAGATAAAAGTCTCAAAATTTAATTTAGGAATGAAGATTACTAGCATCAGGCTCAATGCCTAGATACCAAACACCAGCACCACCATCAGAACACCAAGAAAAAGATTTCCCTCCTCCACTTATTTTATAATGAAAAATCAAGAGATGAAGGTCACAGTATCAGTAGTCCTCCCCTTACCCACAATGGATACTTTACAAGATCCCTAGTGAATGTTTGAAACTGTGGATAGTACTGAGCCTTATATATACTATGTAGTACTTTCTGTACTATGTTTTTCTATATAGTACATTATAAACAAATACCATAGTGTTACCAGTGCCTGGGAAATTATTAATGACTTTCAAACCTATATGTTGAATTTCTACTGTGCACCCCATAGGAAGGACTGCAGACAGAAAGCACATACCTGTGACTGAAGGTAGAAGAAAACACCATTGAAACACTCATGTGAGACAGCAGTGGCAAAATGTAGTCAAGATGAAAAAGAAATAAAATCAAAGTCTAGTATTTTCAAATTCCAAAATTCTGTTTTTGGATAGCTGATATCTCAGAAGTATATGTGGGTATTGATATCAGCATATATATGCTCTGTCAGGTTCAGTTGAAATGAGAGAAGTAGATGTAATTTAGGTGTTCTACTATGTGGATGTCCCCAACAATTATCTTTTATTATTAATTAATTAATTAATTTTGAAACGGAGTCTCCGTCTCCCAGGCTGGTGTGCAGTGGTGTGATCTCGGCTCACTGCAACCTCTGCCTCCCAGGTTTAAGTGATTCTCCTGCCTCAACCTCCTAAGTAGCTGGGCTTACAGGTGCGTGCCACCACGCCAGGCTAATTTTTGTATTTTTAGTAGAGACAGGATTTCACCGTGTTAGCCAGGTCTCAATCTCCTGACCTCGTGATCTGCCTGCCTCGGCCTCCCAAAGTGGTGGGATTACAGGCGTGAGCCACTGTGCCTGGCTATCCCCAACAATTATCTAACCCTTCTGGACCAGATGTTTAAATTGACAGAGAAAGACCAACCCAACTCAACTCCAAACTTCCTCAAATTTTTAGTACATCTGAAACAGTTGACCATGTATAAAAACGTAGGGAGTTCTGATAGCTTCTTGTGAAGATGAAAGTGATACCACCAAAAAATAAATAAATAAAACAACAACAAGAAAGAAAGTGATACCACTACTAACAACGGGGTTTTTAAATCAAGATTAAATGAGTTAATTTACTAGAACAGATCCTAAAACATGATAATGGCTATGTAGGTGCTGGCCATATTATTATTATTACTGTTGTTAGTGAGGCTATCAGTATTTTAATTGCCAGATAGCAGAAACTGTCAATAGACAACTTATTTCGTTGGAGTTTTCATAAACAGAAGGGAAATTCTGGAACTGTGTTTAGATAAGAGGACAACAGCTATGAACTGGGTTTGACAAGATTTTTTTTTTCCCTAGCCACATCTCTTAAAATTTGTGTTTTATGACAAAAGAGATTGTCCTTACTCAAAATTAGGTTTGACGACCATACACCTTTTTTTTTTTTTTTTTTTTTTTTGAGAGAGAGTCTTACTCTGTTTCCTCTGAGCACAGAGATATGATCTCGGCTCACTGTGGTCTCTGCTTCCCGGGTTCAAGCAATTCTCATGCCTCAGCCTCCCAAGTAGCTGGAATATATTAGGTGTGCACCACCATGCCCAGCTAACTGTATTTTTAGTAGAGACAAGGTTTCAGGATGTTGGCCAGGCTGGTCTCAAACTCCTGGCCTCAAGTAATCCACCCGCTTCAGCCTCCTAAAGTGCCGTGAGCCACTGCGCCTGGCCCACACACCATTTTTTTAATACAGTATGGTCAATCAACTGGAAACCAAAAATCTAAATTATGCAAAGGAAATATGTAAAAATATGAAAGTCTTCTCTGAGACTTTTTTTATTGCCACTCCACCTATTTTTCTCTATTTATGATGATTTAATAGCAAAACTACATTGCTTTTATAATGAAAAAAAGCAACACATTTTCTTTTATTTGTTTTTGAGACAGAGTCTTGTTTTGCCCAGGCTGGAGTGCAGCGGCATGATTATGGCTTACTGTAGCCCAGGCTCAAGCAATCCTCCTGCTTCAACCTCCCCAGATTTTGAGATTACAGGCATGAGCCACTACACGTGGCCCGATTTCATTTTTGAAAACTAACCCTTCTAATCAAAGTTACAGCAAGATGCCTGATAAAATGTTTTTTTAAATTTTTTTGCTTTTTTTTTTTTTTTTAAATTTGCCAAGGTGCAAGAAAAGCAGCAATTTCCTTTCGAAAATCTTTTTGTACTTTTTTGACACTGATTTGAATGGAGCCCAGGTCGAAAGTGAGCAAATACTTTTGGCACTGAACAACATCCAATAACTATGAAAGGGGTTAGACATTTTAGTCTTGTCACTGGTGTCTCAGTAGCCACTGTGTCATAGTTTGTAAAAGTATTCATCTATCAGGTAGGCTTCTGTTTAAATTATATACTTATTCATATGGAAAATTATAGGCAGATAAATGGAATTATTTATAGATTTTAAATCCAAATTTCATTTAAAAATAAGCAATCTCTGTGCAGAGCTCAATTTTTAAGAAGTATGAATGATTTGGTGAAAAGTCTTCCTCCCTATGTCTGCTCTAGTTCTCCTTCCTGGAAGCAAATAGTACTTTTAATTGCTGATGTATCCTTCAAGAGATGCTTTATGCACATGCAAATAAATACACAGATATAGTCCCAATGTTATTGTGTAAGAAGAATGATGTCATAGGTAATTTGTGAAGCCTGAAATCTGTCTTAATAGAAATATATTCTGGGTAAGTAAGCTTCTCTATTTTTAATGTTCCAAAAAAGAAGGAATGCCATCAATCATTCTGTAATTACTGAGTTCCTACTATGTGTAAGGCACCATGCCAGATGCCGTTTGTACTGTCAAGTTGCCTTTAAAATTTTTCATATTTATGTCTTGTCAATTCAGATCTCTCTTCAAACATTCCTATCACAGAAAGGCCTTCCTTGACCCCCCCCACTTGAAAGCAGCTCTCCCTTGCCTTGTCAACTCCATCACATCTCTATGATTTATTTCTTCTAGGGCTAAGGGGATTCTACAATTTCTCACTATGTCTTCCTTTTGAGGTGAAAGGGAGTGCTGTAACGACAAGGATAACTGGGGTAAATTGGCAATGTAACCTGGGATAGTTGGTCACCCTCTTCATAGCATTTATCAGTTCATTGCATTTAGCATTCCAAGATAATAGACATTATTTTGTCCACTTATTTGTTTACTTGTAAGTTCCATGAAGCAGGAACTTTTCTTTTTCTAGGAATCCATCACCTAGAAGATTCTTGACACAAAATAAGTAGGTTCTTAATAAATATTGGTTGACTGAATGGATAACTCAAGCATTCCCCATATTCTGTGTAGAACTGAGCATCTTTGGTTGGTACTGGGAAATTGAAAAGCCATGAAGGTACATTTGCTCAGAGTGCTCTTTCCCTAAGCAGAGAGGAAAAGGGAGCCAACTTTTAATATTGAGATTTTGATTTGCCGTGTTTTCCGTGAAGACATGAGTCTGGTAGATGAATATTAGCAACATCAACTGTTTTGCTACTTGCAAAGAGACTGAGGTGCTGTGGTCTCCAAGACAGGCCTGGTCTGAAGAGCAGACCAGTGGGATGTGAATGGTTATAGCCCAGTTGGATCTGGTGGTTGGTTAGTCCATGGGGAAACCTGTCTCCAAGCAATGGAACAGCTGAATCCACATGACTTAGTCCATAGGCCAAAAAGGAGGAGCAGCTTTTAAGTGGCCTGCCATGTAGGCCCATTCATTTCCCAAGGAGGTGGGAAGCCAGTGGGATACAAAGGAAAAAGCACCTTTCTGTGTCTGGGAAGTGGCTGGTCTGATCACGCACATGTACATTTCACACACACACACACACATGCGCATAAACACACACTGACACTCACATTATCAGAGTCCAAGGGCCCCAAGAGTCTGCTCTGGTAGGGAAGTCTAACATAATTCTCTACCATCGTGCCTAAAACCAGACCAATCTTTTAAATCAGGGGCCTGGGTTTTAGTGGCTTAGTAGCTCATTTTAAGTTTTCCTTCTCCTTCCAAACGGAGAGGCCTGTGTCCTGTGTTATGCTGATCTATGGGAGAATTCCTGTAGGAGGAAGGGACTGAAACATTGGCCTAAGGTTATTAAACAGAACTTTCATAATAAATATGTTGATACCATTTCTGAAAGATTTGCGTATTTCTCTATTACATACTGTTCAATTTTATTAGAGGAAATCATTCTGGTATCCTACTGGAACTGTTGAATTTTGGGGTATTATCTTAAGCCCCTTGATTTTAATGCTGTGGGAACTGAGACTCACATTGAATAGCTTGCTTTCCTTGACATTAACTGAGATAAGTTCCTGTTTTCAGAAGTTAGAACCTCTTCTGATATTTGACTTTAGGCATGTGTTTTAAAAATGACAGTTGGATACGGTTGAGAGCTCAGTGGCTAAAGCTGTGAAGCAACTTGGGACACATGTTTAACCAAATAAAATTATTTTCCCCAGCTCATGCTGTGCTGACAGCTTCCAAAAACTGTGTTCACCTTCATTCTCTCCTCATAAAAAGGGGCTACAGGTATTTTTAAACCTGGGGTTTGAGGAGAGAATGTTAATTATAAATCTAGGTTAGGTGAATTTATTCAAGAACTTGCCAGACTGAATATGAATACTCGTGGAGTGTAAGTGAAACAAAAATGAGGCCTTTGGTTATCTATCTGTTATCTATCAATCCCTATCTATCTATCTATCTATCTATCTATCTATCTATCTATCTATCTATCTATCATCTTTTCATCCTAGATTGGTTTTAGAATGAGAAGGAAAAAAGTGCTTTTTCTCATTTCTTACTCTTACACCACGAAGTGGTTAACTAAATTGATATAGAGTGACAACTTTAAATGATCATTCTGTTGCAAACAACTACAAGTCCAAACAAATATCAGCACAAAGAAAATCTCTATTCTGTGCAGCAAAATGTTGGTCAGACTTTCACCAATGAGCCACCTATTTTAAAAGGACTTGATATTGACAAACATCTCTGATCAGTCTTTGACATTTGTAGTAACAAGCTATAACGTTATCTCCTACCACCTTTCTGTTTAGGCCACAATATGAAATGCGTATGAATGCTATAATTTTGTTTAACTCCAGGAGAAACATCCAACAATATTTTTCACTTTTTCTTCCTAATAGTGAAAAAATCCAACTATAATAGTTAATTTAAGGATTCTGCCCTTTGTTGAACACAGTGCTTTACAGATAACATCTGGTGACAAGCCATCACTCTTCCTATTTTATGTAATGAGGAAACTTAAATACAGAGTCTTTAAGGACCTATTCAGTCACACAAATACTGAGAAAATTCTATGCTAATAATCCTATCTGCAGGTCACATCTGCACCTTACTTTCAACAGTCAACATAGGGCCGATCAATTGCATTGTTCTACTACATACAACTTCTTGTTTCAGAATCAAAGAATGTCATGCCTATATGCCACCAGGAATGCCTGGACTACCTATTCAAAAACTTTCATCTTCATTTTTCTTAGACATTATGTCGTCATCACCTGCTGCCACTAGATGGTGCTTGTCATCGAAACAAAGGTCCTTCTTTCTATTTTCTTTAGATGCCTATTAGGACCTTGATGGTATGAAAGAAACTTGATTAATAAGCTAAGCACTGGGCGGGTATTCTAAGAAGTCATTTAGTACAGAGAGTTATTGATTAAAAAGTAAACAAATCATTATCAGTAAAGCTTACTTACACCATTTTTCTAATTCCATCAGTTTCCTGCTCATTTTTCTTGTCACCAAACCGTGTGAACCCCAAGACAAAAAGAACTAATAAATCTTTCTTTGGGCTTATGAGAATCAGGAGACATAGCATATGTTTTAGGAAAGGTGAACAAAAATCTCAGGATTCATTGTTATCACCCAGAAAAGCAATCGAAAGTGATCACATGCAGAGTTTATAAGAAAAATTAATCAATGACCTTTCAAAGGAAAACACACATATATCTCAACTACTGGACACTAATCAATAGGAAAGGAAATAGAACACGCTCTTTTATTGGTGGGACAGCAAACATCAAGTAATGAAAATGATAACAGAGATTGTCAACCCTTTGCCAAACACAACTCTTTTTCTCATTAATTTAAGACACACACCAAATTTGTCTCCCTGCCTCCCACCCCACACACCAACTTTATGCTCCTTTCAGGGTAAATTCTTGCCAATCTTTGTACTGAAATGCATTCAGGAGTTACCTATTCAACTTACGTGAAGGAAAGTTTGATATATTTTGCAGCAGAATGCTTGAAAAATGTGTTTCTTGGACTTTTTCCTTCTTATTCACCAACACTGACTGTTCATGGCTGCTTCACCATTATAATGAGAAATTGCCAGCTATGTTGAAATACATGATCCACAGTGTGAAAAACTGCTGAACAGCAGTGGCAAATTTTTAATACAAAAGTGACTTCCCTTTGCCTGTTAGCTTACTTTGTGGTTGCTGATTCTTGCTCACTGCCTGCTCAGGGAGTGAAAGTTAATTTTAACATTCGTCTAGAAACAGAATATAATCATTTAGGTGAAAACTTTAAAGCTAAATTTTTGTTTTACCTTTGGTTTTGAGTTTCCCATTAAAAATTCCCAGTGATACTCTGATGAATATCACTGCAGTGGGTTATGTAGAATGTGTGAACATGTATGTGAGCCAGATGTGACGAGACACATGACAGTACATTTTCATTTCATACATCAGACTGACTGGGGTGGTTCCTTGTGCCTTCTGAGCATTAACTAAGGATTTTAAAGGTACAAGCTATTTAAAAGACATAAGCTCCATACCTGCTTTCCAAGCACTGGTGAGGCACCATGGATCCCTGGATCTCTTCCAGTTTTGAATACTAGAAAGAAAAGCCTCTGTCCTCAAATTATTTCCTCCCTACCCTTATTTTTTTTTTTTCCCCTTGGAGGTCCTATTAGCTATAGCTTTGTATTGAAGAAAGACTGGGAACCAGGAGCAGCTGGTATGTGAAATTATTTCTCTTGAGCTTTATGCGTTTTGGTGGCTACTGTTGAAAACACAGTTTGGTCAGTGATGTCCACATATACATTACAAATAATATGTATTACTGGAAAATGATATACACTTGTATGATATACCATGTGGTTGAAATCCATTAAGTGACTACTCTCTAGCAGTACCCAGAACAATATATGGTATGTCTGTGCTGACAGTCTGTTCATATCTTAATAGTTTACTTATGATTCAATGGTTTACCGATGGCAATGGTGCTGGGTCATTGATATATTACTTGCTTGGCAAACAGTACTTGAACCTCATTAATTAGACTTAGGAACAGAATAAATACAAATAATCACTTTGCTAAGGCTGTTTTCTTAACTCCCAAGGAAGACAGAAAGGCATCAGTGACCTAAGTGAAGGACACAGTTGACAACCACATTATCTTCAGACATCTTTTGTTAAAGGTGAACAATGACTTAATACTGTGTTACGGCAGCACTCTATACGCCCCAAGTTTTATAAAGTAGAGTCAAGAGTGATCTGAGCTGGGAAACGCATGCAATTTTAGGTCTGCATGGAAGCACAGGCTCTCCCCACGGGGAACTCTTCTGAGTAGGACAAAAAGCTGGACCTAGGACCCAGCCCAGGGCGTGAGAAAGAAGGAACCCGGGAGGCAAGAGCGGCTGGTCCGGAGCCGGGTCCTCAGCCAGCTCCGGGCGGGCGCTGAGCGCAGAGCTCAAGCCCCCGGCGGAGGCGGCGCGGCTCGAGGCCCCTCCCCGCCGCGGATGCCCGGGCTGCTGACGCCGAGCGGCGGCCCAGAGCGGTGGGGGCCGGGCGGGCAGGCGCGAGCGAGGGCAGGGCAGGGGGCCGGCCGAGGCCACTTACGGCTTTAAATATGGATCGCAGGCTCGCGCTCGCGGCACAGGCTCCGCCGCGGCCGCCTTCCTTGAGCCCCCGCACCCTGGCTTGCTCCCGAGGGGCGCCCGGGCTGGGCTCCACTGCTGCAGCGTTAGTTACTGGCATCAGAGATCCCCATAAATATGCAGGAGCTGCAGGAGGCAAACTAGAGTAGACGCCCGCGCTCTTACACACTCGCTCGCCGAGCAGCACGCGGGCTGTGTAGACATCCCCCCTGCGCCACCTTTCTCCCTCGCGGGCCCTTCAGGTTCCAGTCCTGCCTGTTCCGAAGACCCTCCCGCCCCAGCACCTTTGCCCCGCTCTCCCGCACTCGCCTCTCTCCGGAGCGCGCACCCACCCAGGCGGCAAAGTTGTGACTACTTGGGCGCGGGTGACTGGCGCCCGCCTCGCTCCGCGCCCCGCGCAGACAACTTCCCGCGGCTCGGCCCCGCCGCGTCCCGGGCTCGCGCCTCCAGGGATTCCGCGGCCCCCCAGCCTCCAACCCCGGCGGCGCGCCGGGCAGCGCTTCGGTGGCGGCGGCGGCCGCGGTGGCAGCGAAGGCGGCGGCGGCGGCGGCAGTGGCCGCTGCAGCCCCACACTCCGCCGCCAAACTGGAGGAGCGACGGAAGCCGGACCCTAGGAGGTGAGCGCCTGGCCCCGGCAGCTGCCGGGAGGGTCGATGGGGTCCCTCGCTACACGGCGGGGGCGGGCGCGAGCCCGGGTGCCGATCCAGTGGGGCGCGCAGGCGGCCTCAGCGCGCTCCTGGGAGGGAGAGAGAGGTCAATTGCGGGCCGGGCATCCCCTGAGCTGGGCGCGGGCGGTGTGTGGAGGCTGCTTCCGCGGAAAAGTACTTTTTTTTTTTTTTCCTTCTTAGGGTTTAGAGGAAAAGTTTGGGTGGTCCTCCTTCTCCCTCACTGCTAAGTCCCCTGCGCGCAACTGGGCGTCTTTACGAGGACTGCGGGGCCAGTGTCTGCGGCGGGCTGGGCTCGGGCTCAGTGACACGTGTGTTGCTGTGAGCCTGGGTGGTCGCCCTGTGACCAGGCACCTGCTTGAGAGGAACACATCCCCAAACCCATCACAGGGGGAGATTTGGGGACTCTCAGTGCTACCGAGGCCGCGGCCCCCACTTCACTGCCCGCTCCAGGACGGAGCATTTACATCTCTCCCTGGCACGCCGAAGGCGGGGGGTGAGTCAGGCAGATTCTCTGCAAGTGGCACACACACATTTATTTGCAATGGATTTGGATAGGAGAGGCAGAGGTTAAACTGGAATTTCTTTTGGCCGGCGACAGCGGAGCTCTTCCTCAGGTACTGGGCAGCATGTGCGTCTTGGCAAGGAGAGGTGATTTCTTTTTTCTTAAGTGCATTTTACTCAGCCGTTGCCAGTCCGTTAATAAGTCACCAAAGGAAGGCAGGAGTTGGGAACTACATCAGCAAACCGCAGCAAGCACCATAAAGACAAAAGTTCTTACAGAACAAAAAGAAAAACTTGAATTGACGTGAAAGTTGGAGAAGGAAGCAGTTCTACCTCTGTCCTGTCACTTTTTTCAGCGCCCTGTAAAACTGTTTTCTCTAGCCTTCCTTCCCTCTCAAGGCCCTACCTTCTCAGCATAATTGATCACAGCAAGCTCTTTCCAACTTGACACTGAAGAGCAGCGACCCCTTTGGCTTACCCTCCCCATTTCTTTTCCTAGTTCGCTTCAGTGCCCTGGAAAGTTGCTCCTAATGAGAAATCAAGAACACTGGGCTGTACTAAACGCTCATTGTCTCAAATCCTGGAACAGTTCCTTTCCTAAGAGACACTGTATTGTACTGTAGTTCTCTTTTTTCTTGTATCTTGGGACTTGGAGTTGTAATATTACCTGAATTAAATTAATTAAAGTGTACATTGCTCATTTGGGCCTATTTTTTTTTTTCATTGTGGTTTGAGTAGATTCGTCAATGGCTTTAGAACAATATTCAGTACCTTTTTATAGCCAATGTAATGTCTTTTGTAAACGTTTCTGACTACAACTGTCTTTCTTGTGTCTATCATATTAGTATGTAAATAATTTATATGGTGATTTTAGTACTTAGACTGAAAATATTAGTATAACTTCATTCAAAGGAAGTGTGCCTGTTTATTTTTCTATAGCTTTTATAGCTGAGAAAAAACTTTTACTTTCATTTTAAGTTAAAAGTACTGATAGGATTCTGGTCTTTGTGGTAGATCTTGAAATTGAATGATTTGTTTTAACTGTATCCCACACTGTCAAGTAAGATGACACAGAAACTCTCATGTATGTAGATGGAGACATGAAAGCAGTACCACTGCATTATGAGCTGTTGAGGCAGAGAGCATTTGTAGGAGTGGGGGTGACAAGGACAAGATGGGATATTTTGATAGTCCCAGCCATGCTTAAAAGAACTGAAAACTAAGAAACCCCCAACATTTTGGATTTAACTGTTCTTCAGGATGAGGGTTTTGGTGACATTTGCTCTTTTGGGGTCATTTCTAGAGACTTACAAACATACATTAGACACCTTACCCAATGAGACTGGCAGAATGTACTCTCAGTTTAGATTAATGTATTTCTTTTAGTTCATGTAGTCAATATTAAATAATTTTAGATGTTTGAATGTTAGTGCTATGATTTCAGTCTCTTAAATGATTAAGAGACATTTTGGATTTACAAAAATGTTGTGTGAAAGAAATAAAGGCAATCAGATTTAGAGGAATAATGCGATAGAAATCGGGTAACCTTTGGGACAACTTCCAGTAGGCCCTGATGGTAATCTCATTTTTCGCTGAGTGCTGGCAGGTACAGTTTTGAGGTTCTGATCCCTTGTTCTGATAACAAAAGTGGTATCTGGCCGTAGCTTACATCTTAAAGGAAAAGACAACACTTAAAGAAATGCACACTAGCTGGTGAATCATGTAAATAAACAGGATTCCTTGCCTGCCTCTGAGAGTGCTGTAGACCATGAGGACTGCTATGTTAGGGGAGAAGAGTCCTGAGATACTCTGCTGGACCTAAGTGTGGCGAGATACATATTTGTTTCTTGGAGTTTCTTTGTGTTTATTTAAAATAATATGAATGAAATCTAAGACTGGAGTTGATAAGATTGGGAGTGGAAAGAACAAACTGAGAAGAGGAAAATCTAATGATGATTAAAATTTCTAAGCGGTTTTTTCTTGATTGCTAAATGGAAGGAATCAGAATGCGTGATTTGATGGGACAAAGGAAGCTATAAGCAGAACATGGATCTCAGTTGATGCTGTTTCCAAGGACAACCTGTGATTTATGAAATTTATGTATTTTTAGGGAGTCATTTAGCAAAATGGATAAAGAACATCCAGGAAGCTAGTAAGACTACAAAACTGGATCTTACTACTTTTACATAATGTAGGAATCTTAGAGAAAAGGAGGATAAAATTTTAAGGTCAGCTAAGTTGTATTCCAAATACATTTTGCCTTTCTCCCAATATTTAAGCTGTTGATACATTTGGGTCACAAAAATGGAAAATATGCTTCTGTTCTTCTGACATGGAGATGATCTTTTTATCCTCAGTAGTGCATACCTTTGGTTATTTTTCCAGCAATAGGGATGGATTCCCCTTTACTCAGTTCTGCCTAATATATGTTTACATACACACACACACACACACACACGCACTTTTGTAGAGGCTGATTTAATTTTGTCAAAAGCCATATTAACTACTTTCATTTTTATTTTTTATTTTTATTTATTTAGTTTTTTGAAATGGAGTCTCGCTCTGTCGCCCAGGCTGGAGTGCAGTGGTGCGATCTCAGCTAACTGCAAGCTCCGCCTCCTGGGTTCACACCATTCTCCTACCTCAGCCTCTGAGTAGCTGGGACTACAGGCACGCACCACCACGCCCAGCTAATTTTTTGTATTTTTAGTAGAGACGGGGTTTCACCGTGTTAGCCAGGATGGTCTCAATCTCCTGACCCCATGATCCGCCCGCCTCGGCCTCCCAAAGTGCTGGGATTACAGGCGTGAACCACTGCACCCAGCCACTTTCATAATACTTCTGTGGCAATGGCTTTTATTGCATTTGGTAGTCTCAGCAGTGCAATGACATTTCTAACAAGACATTGAAAATACAATGAGAGCCAGGTGCAGTGGTCCCAGATACTCTGGAGGCTGAGTTGGGAGGATCACTTAAGCATGGGAGTTCGAGGCTGTCATGTGCTATAAAATTGTGCCTATAAAATTGCTATAAAATTGTGCCTGTGAATAGCTACTGCACCTCAACCTGGGCAACATAAGGAGATCCTGTCTCTAAGAAATGAACAAGTGTATAAATGCTAATGGCTTTATTTACTTGCTGTGGCAAAAGAGAGAGAAAACTTTTTCTTCCAATCTTCCTAATGATGCCAATAATTTTATTCCTTAATGATAATGTCTTACTTGATGCTGAATATAGACAGTTCTAGACTTACTATGTTCGAGTTAAAATTTTTCAGAATTACAATGGTGTGAAAGCATTCACATTCAGTAGGGTCTATACTTCGAGTACTGATAACAACTTTCTGTTTTTCACTTTCAGTACAGTATTCAATAAATTACATGAGATATCCAATAGTTTATTTGTAAAATAGGTTAGGCTTTGTGTTAGATGATTTTGCCTAGTAGGCGAATGTAAATATTCTGAACACATTTAAGGTAGATTAGGCTAAGCTATGATACTTGGTAGGTTAGGTGTATTAGACACATTTTTGACTTGCAATATTTTCAATTTATGATGGGCTTATCAGGACATAACCCACCGTAAGTTTAGGAGCCTCTGTATTGGAAAAAGATAGTGGTAGAAACAGTAATGTTGAAACTATGTGACTCTGTAGTTGTTTGCGTAAACCAAAACATCATCTTGTTCTTCTTTCCTGAAAACTAAGTAAATGTAAGGGATTGTTATGCTTATTGAGAATAAGAGGAAACTATGTCAGAGAACCCTATGCTTTTCTTAAACTTAGCTGCAAATTATTGGTGGAGGTAGAAATGAGTATTTTATCTTTTGACTGGTGATACATGTTTGTCGAATCACTGTCAGTGAATGGGTGAATGTCCTTTTAGTCACAGCAGAAGATACTAAAGCAGATAAAAGTTTATCCTGTTTTAAAGTGACGGTTTCCATTTTCTGTTGGTAATTCCGCTCAGTAGCAGTGCCCACTTGCCGCAACTTTATTTCAGGTTCTGCAATCCAGGGAGTGTTTCATGAGAGAAGAATTTTCAGTTTGGGTGTGCCAGTTTTAGCTACCATCTTGAGAGCTAAGTTTTGTTTTTCATGTAGAATGAACACAGAAAGAAATTAAGTGAAATTAGGATATTAAAGGAAATAAATAACCACCAACTGATATTTTGGAGTTTTGTATTTTTACTTTGTGGATAATTGTGTGGAAAAGGTTTACTCCTTGACTTGAATTTAACTCGAATTTCTGTATTAGAAACCTTAAGAAAATTTTAAATAATAGTCCTAGTATGCTTTTTGGGGGATGAAAGAAATCAGTATGAATAAAAATGCAAAATGAGAAAGGAGTATGTTTTGTTTAACACCGCTGTAATAGTCTATGAGTGACACAACTAGAAAAATCTACTCTTAATATTTTGAAGATACCTTCTTATTTAAGGAGATTTTGGTGATTTATTTTTTTAAGTATATTCACTGGTTAATATTATTCTTAAAACTATTTTCAAGTAAATAAGCTTGTGGGATATGGACTTCTATATTAGTTAATTCTAGCTTTGGCCTGGAGATCTAATATTCACTGATAAGATCTAGTAACAACTTCATCTATTTGAAACTCCTACATTTGGCATGTTCCCCAGCAAAAAAAAAAAAAAAAAAAAAAAAAAAAAAAGCCTCTGAGCAGGCAAAATAGAGGGTAAAAAAAGAAATACATTATAAAGAATTCACTTTATTCCTAGGACATCCCTCAGAGTCAGTTTACTTTTAATACACATACTGTTCTATGATTGATTATAAAATGTCTAATCCCATAGCAAACAGTAAACTACAAAGTAGAAGACTAAAATGGGCTTCATTGGCAAATACACGGAAAACATTGAAAAGTACCTGAAAACAGCGTGGTAGTAAAGGAAGAGGGAGACAGAGGTAAGAACTAAAGCAAGCACAGTGGTTGAGGACTATTTAGATGTGGACTCTGATAGCCTCATTCATTACACCCCCTTCTCCCTCCCTCACTTTCTCCTTTCTTCCTTCTTTTCTCTTCCCCTCTTCCTTCTGTTCAGTTTTATTGAAATACATTGGTCAGAAAATTGTATGTCATCATACCATCAGTAGACAGCTCAGCAATTTACCTAAGTGAACACATCCATGTAACCAGTGCCAAGACCACAATATAGACCATTGCTGGCATCCAGAAGCCTCCTCTAACTCCCTCTTCAAGTCATTACTTCCCCCCAAGGTAACCGCTCTCCTGATTTCTGAGACAGTAGGTTACTTTCACCTATCGTTGAACTTTCTGTGAGTGAATTACATGGTATGTATTCTTGTGTGTGGCTTCTTTTGCTCCACATTATGTTGTGAGATTCATTCTTGTTTTGTGTGAGGCATCAGTTTATTCTCATTGCTACATAGTGTTCTACTTTATAAGAACGCCACAGTATATTTATCCATTTTGTTCTTGATTTACTCATTTTATTTGGGTTGTTTCCAGCTTTTGGCTATTATGAATCGTGCTGCTATGACCATTCTTGTGTATGTCTTTTGGTGAACATGTGGGAATTTCAGTTGTGTGTTTTGCCAGTTTAATTGATGGGACGGTTTTAGTAGATAGTACCTTCCTTTAGAATTGGTACGAATTCACATTTCTACCAGCATTGTGTGAGAGTATTGTCTATACCACATCCTTACAAAAGGGGTTTTGTATGTCTTTTTTTAAAGCCATTCTATTGGATGTATAGTTGTATCACATTGTAGTTTTAATTTGCATTTCTCAGAGTACCTTGTCTGTCTTTTCATATGATTATTGTCTACACTTTTTTTGTAAAGTACTCTTTCATGTTTTTTGCTCATGAAGTTTTTATCCAGTATCTTTTCCCAAGTAAGGATGATTTTAATACTTGGGGAGTTAACTTCTTTTATTTGTTTAGAAGACTCAGCTAACCAGGCAAACTCATTCACCGATGCTTCCATCTAATAAGTAAATTCATGGGATAAAGAGATTACAAACATTTTGAACTTGTAAAGATGATAGTCTGAATCTTTGAAACTTTATCCCTAAAAAACAAAAAACCCAAACCAAAACAATATTAAATAACTTTAATACAGCACTCAGAAACATGCAGAACTTCTCCTCAATGCTTTATGTAAAAGCACAGCATCTTGTAATTTTGTATTGCCCAATGACCGATGGAGATTTGTATTTGGAAGGTATGAGTTGAACATCCAGCTCTCTTACTTATATTTGATTTTGAGAATTAAAAAAATCATCTGTGTCTTTTTTCTTATTAAAATAATTATAAAACCTCATTCACAGAGGAGTTATGAGGAACAGATAAAGTGATCTGTATGAAATCTTGTTCAGCAGTGTAAATGGCCATACATGTTAGTTATTATTATTGTTATTGTATTCTTCAACATTCCTTATTCTTGAGTTGAAGTGTGCCAGCACTGAGAACAGTTCCTGGCATATTAATGAATGTTTGTTGGCTGAATGAATGAACAACACATTTAAGCATTTTTCTTAAGCTGTTACTCTGAGTGACTCGAGCTGTGCTTTATATATATTTTTTTCTCTAGGACTTTTACTTTTTATTGCTAAAGCTGAGTTGGAACCAAGGTTCATCAAGCATCATATTGAAAAATTGAGTCTAATAGCCAGCAGCTTGAGATCACCCATTTCACTATATAGTTCGTATTAAATTTATGCCCCCAAGTAACGCACACGATTTGGAGAACCCTTGAAAATGATTACACTGCTCTTCACTCCATGAGTGATCCCCAAAGCTTACACACTGAATATTTTTAGCTTCTATAATTAGAATGGCCACAAATTTCCAGATTTAAATTATTACAGTGGGTTCTCCAGTGCTAATACTTTGGAAGCCATGTTTTGTGTAAAATTGAACATTTAAGGATGAACAATAGCTGAAAACTGGAGCTTTTATAGTCTCTTTTCAGCTTAATATGAATAAGGTGTTTCACAGATATGTTGATTACAATGTGAAAGCAAACAACATACACCTTATACACATTTGTTGTAAAGCAACAATTCTTAACCCTTTAATAGGTCTGATTTTCAGCTGTTGACTTGATGTTGTGACTCTATTCAAAAAGTAGTTTAGAGGCATATTTTTATTTTTAGATTAAATAGAATTAAAATTTGTATGATTTTTATTTTGGGGAATTACATGATCTTCCTTTAAATAATAGTAGGTATCCCTTTGAAAAATCAGGCTTGCAGCAGAAGAAACTTGAATTTCTACTTAGAAATCTAGTTAGATTTTCTTACCCAAAGACTGATGTTCTTTGCCTTTTTTCTTGTATTTGAGGTTTTTTTTTTTATTTTTTTTTTAAGAGCTTATGGTGTTAAGCAGCCATCATTTAAGTATAGCTGTTCTGTGGTACTCAGAATACTGAGCATGAAACATTTTACTTCAGAATAACATAAGTCAGTGTACATTTTATAAGGACTTTTACATATTAGGTAGTATACCTCATGTGTGCTTGACGCAAATGTGGCCAATTTAGGGTGATTTAGTGGAAAATAGAATCATCTGGTATAGTAAACAGCTTTTATTTTCTGTTGCAGACATAATGCTATGGAAAATTGAAATAAATGCAAGGGGTAGTTATGGTGAACCCTGTTAAACTACTGTTTTAAAAATAGTGAATTTCAGAAAAGTCTCATCTTCTGAGTGATTTCATTCCTTTGAGAAGTTAAACTGGCTTTTTTTTAAAAAACAAATGCATCCAGGCGTGCCTGGTTATTGCTGTATTTAAAACTGGAAGCAAGGCTCCTCCTTTCGGTTCTCACTTGACACGTGGGATTTAAAAAACAAGGGTATACTATGGATTTAGGGAAGGATACTTGTTTAACAAATAGGATTATGACAATTAAAGTAGCTAAACTGATCTCCCAAGGGAATGGGATTAGCTCTTCCATTTTTTGTGCTCTTCAGCATGGAAATCTGTTGGCCTTATTGAAATATTCCTAATGTCTCTAATACAAACCAGGTTTTTGCACCTTCTACCACAGAAGGATCAGGAATGAAGTCCTGAAAGTGAGACTTGGTGAAATATGTTTTGTTCTGAGTGAGGAATCAGTGGGACCATCAGTTAGGCTGAAAGTTTCATGGGATCTTGAGTGTTGATGGCTGCACTCCTGAAACTCTCTCCTTGTGTATTGCGTGACCACAGCTGTAGTGAGACATCACAGTTGAACTGCTTCACAAATTCCTTCGATTCCTTTGACCTCTGGAGACTCTGTCCTTAGGAATGTGAGATGAGCACTCGCGATGTTAGCAGAAGGTAGGGCCTCATGGTAGGGAGTTTGCTAGAGTACTGATTACAATCGCCTTTGGAAAATGGCTGAGCATTAACAGATTAAGCAGAAACATGCAGCTCACACATTTGCACTTTTACAAGTTGAGCTCCTTTGCCAGGGAATGGGAGAAGGTGGATAGGAAATGTCTCAAAAGATTTAGATAAACTAGATCAGATAATTTCCCTGGAAAATATATTAAGAAATGAAATAAAAACACCACTCCAAAAGCATCAGAATAAAATATAGTTCAAACACTTACGTATTTTTATTGGCAAAACCTTAGGCAGTGAAAGCCACACTTTAATTGATCACTTTATTGCTTACTGCTTTGCACTGCCCTTTAATTGTTTCATATGTGTTCATGTTGTCTACACAGTATACTTCCCCATGGTCCTCATAGTGGCCAGAAAATGCTTATTTAATGGAAGGATACTTACTATTTTAAAAATATGTACTGGCCGGGTGTGGTGGCTCACACCTGTAATCCTAGCACTTTGGGAGGCTGAGGAGGGCGGATCGCCTGAGATCAGGAGTTTGAGACCAGCCTGGCCAACATGGTGGAACCCCATCTCTACTAAAAATACAAAAATTAGCCGGGTGTGGTGGCTGGTGCCTGTAATCCCAGCTGCTTGGGAGGCTGAGGCAGGAGAATTGCTGGAACCTGGGAGGCAGAGGCTGCAGTGAGCCAAGATTGCACCACTGCACTCCAGCCTGGGCAACAGAGCAAGACTCCGTCTCAAAAAAAAAAAAAAAATGTGAACAGACCAGAGATCCCAAATCATCTTATCCAACTTTATTTAAACTGTATTTCTGGCTGGGCACAGTGGCTCACGCCCGTAATCCCAGCACTTTGGGAGGCCGAGGCGGGTGGATTGTTTGAGGTCAGGAGTTCAAGGCCCATATGACCAACATGGCGAAACTCCATCTCTACTAAAAATATAAAAATTACCCAGGCGTGGTGGCGGGCGCCTGTAATCCCAGCTTCTTGGGAGGCTGAGGCGGAAGAATTGTTTGAACCTGGTAGGCGGGGGTTGCGGTAAGCCGAGGTCGCACCACTGCACTCCAGCCTGGGCGACAGAGCGAGATTCCATCTCAAACAAACAAAAACAAAAACAAGAACAAAAAAACACTGTATTTCTTCTGGAGAAATTCCTCCAATGCAGTAGCTGTGATCATTGCTATTAGGCTTTTTACATACTACTTGTGAAATTTGTTGTAATGAAGTTTGGAGCCCGGAGCTTTGGGGATGAGTATTTGTTATTATGATTTGTGATGTGTTATAGTTTCTTGGAAAAATTAATTAACATATTTTGATATGACTGCATTTGATCTGTTCTTTGAGTTGGATACAATTTTACCTACTAATTATTTGAGATTAAAATAAATTGTTAGCACTTTTATAAATAACTTTTTGTTTTTAAATACAGGCTCACTAGAGTTGCAAAAATATAGTGCAGAGAGTTTTTCTGTATGCTTTACTCATCTTCCCTCAATGAACACGACTTTAAAGATGCCTGAAAAGGCCTTTACCTAAAAAGATTTATAAGGAATTACAATTTTTATGCTTGCTTTGAAGAAATATGTATTTTACTGATTATATGTATAACCACAAATTATAAAAAATAGTTAGAGACACCTTCTAACTCTCTATTTTTGGGGGTTGTGGGTTTCTGTTGGAAAAGGTGCTCATGTGGCAGGCAAGAAGGAAGAGTCATTCGTTCACTTATTTATTCATATCTCTGTGAATTTGGTGTTTGCCTCATTCAAATCATTTTTAAAATATTGATCATATTGATTACATTGAACTAAGAGTTTGAAGTCTGAATGTTGTTCCTATAAAATCTTTCGAAAATATAATGCAAATAAAAGTGCATGAGAGTAGAACTTTTTAAAATTTTTGTTATACTTTAAGTTCTAGGGTACATGCGCACAACGTGCAAGTTTGTCACATAGCTATACATGTGCCATGTTGGTGTGCTGCACCCATTAACTCATCATGTACATTAGGCGTGTCTCCTAATGCTATCCCTCCCCTCTCCCCGCACCACACGATATGCCCCGGTGTGTGATGTTTCCCTTCCTGTGTCCAAGTGTTCTCATTGTTTAGTTCCCACCTGTGAGTGAGAACGTGTGGTGTTTGGTTTTCTGTTCTTGTGATAGTTTGCTGAGAATGATGGTTTCCAGCTGCATCCATGTCCCTACAAAGGACACGAACTCATCCTTTTTTATGGCTGCATAATGTTCCATGGTGTATATGTGCCACATTTTCTTAATCCAGTCTGTCATTGATGGACATTTGGGTTGGTTCCAAGTCTTTGCTATTGTGAACAGTGCCGCAATAAATATACGTGTGCATATGTCTTTATAGCAGCATGATTTATAATCCTTTGGGTATATACCCAGTAATGGGATGGCTGGGTCAAATGGTATTTCTAGTTCTAGATCCTTCAGGAATCGCCACACTGTCTTCCACAATGGTTGGACTAGTTTACAGTCCCACCAATAGTGTAAAAGTGTTCCTATTTCTCCACATCCTCTCCAGCACCTGTTGCTTCCTGACTTTTTAATGATTGCCATTCTAACTGATGTGAGATGGCATCTCATTGTGGTTTTGATTTGCATTTCTCTGATGGTGAGTGATGATGAGCATTTTTTCATGTGTCTGTTGGCTGTATAAATGCCTTCTTTTGAGAAGTGTCTATTCATATCCTTTGCCCACTTTTTGATGAGGTTATTTTTTTTTCTTGTAAATTTGTTTGAGTTCTTTGTAGGTTCTGGATATTAGCCCTTTGTCAGATGAGTAGATTGCAAATATTTTCTTCCATTCTGTAGGTTGCCTGTTCACTCTGATGGTAGTTTCTTTTTCTGTACAGAAGCTCTTAAGTTTAATTAGATCCCATTTGTCAGTTTTGGCTTTTGTTGCCATTGCTTTTGGTGTTTTAGACTTGAAGTCCTTGCCCATGCCTATGTCCTGAATGGTATTGCATAGGTTTTCTTCTAGGGTTTTTATGGTTTTAGGTCTAACAGTTAAGTCTCTAATTGATCTTGAATTAATTTTTGTATACAGTGTAAGGAAGGGATCCAGTTTCAGCTTTCTTTATATGGCTAGCCAGTTTCCCAGCACCATTTATTAAATAGGGAATCCTTTCCCCATTTCTTGTTTTTGTCAGGTTTGTCAAAGATCAGACGGTTGTAGATGTGTGGTATTATTTCTGAGGGCTCTGTTCTGTTCCATTGGTCTATAGCTCTGTTTTGGTACCAGTACCATGCTGTTTTGGTTACTGTAGCCTTGTAGTATAGTTTGAAGTCTGGTAGCGTGATGCCTCCAGCTTTGATCTTTTGGCTTCGGATTGTCTTGGCAATGCAGACTCTTTTTGGTTCCATATGAACTTTAAAGTAGTTTTTTCCAATTCTGTGAAGAAAGTCTTTGGTAGCTTGATGGGGATGGCATTGAATCTATAAATTACCTTGGGCAGTATGGCCATTTTCACTATATTGATTCTTCCTATTCATGAGCATGGAATGTTCTTCCAGTTGTTTGTGTCCTCTTTTATTTCATTGAGCAGTGGCTTGTAGTTCTCCTTGAAGAGGTCCTTCACATCCCTTGTAAGTTAGATTCCTAGGTATTTTATTCTCCTTGAAGCAATTGTGAATGGGAGTTCACTCATGGTTTGGCTCTCTGTTTGTCTGTTATTGGTGTGTAAAAATGCTTGTGATTTTTGCACATTAATTTTGTATCCTGAGACTTTGCTGAAGTTACTTATCAGCTTAAGGAGATTTTGGGCCGAGACGATAGGGTTTTCTAAATATACAATCATGTCATCTGTAAACAGGGACAATTTGACTTCCTCTTTTCCTAATTGAATACCCTTTATTTCTTTCTCCTGCCTGATTGCCCTGGCCAGAACTTTCAACACTATGTTGAATAGGAGTGGTGAGAGTGGGCATCCCAGTCTTGTGCCAGTTTTCAAAAGGAATGCTTCCAGTTTTTGCCCATTCAGTATGATATTGGCTGTGGGTTTGTCATAAATAGCTCTTACTCTTTTGAGATATGTTCCATCAATACCGAATTTATTGAGTGTTTTTAGCATGAAGGGCTGTTGAATTTTGTCAAAGACCTTTTCTGCGTCTATTGAGATAATCATATGGTTTTTGTCTTTGGTTCTGTTTATATGCTGGATTATGTTTATTGATTTGCCTATGTTGAACCAGCCTTGCATCCCAGGGATGAAGCCCACTTGATCATGGTGGTTAAGCTTTTTGATGTGCTGCTGGATTCGGTTTTCCAGTATTTTATTGAGGATTTTTGCATCGATGTTCATCAGAGATATTGGTCTAAAATTCTCTTTTTTTGTTGTGTCTCTGCCAGGCTTTGGTATCAGGATGATGTTGGCCTCATAAAATGAGTTAGGGAGGATTCCCTCTTTTTCTATTGATTGGAATAGTTTCAGAAGGAATGGTACCAGCTCCTCCTTGTATCTCTGGTAGAATTCGGCTGTGACTCCATCTGGTCTTGGACTTTTTTGGTTGGTAGGCTATTAATTATTGCCTCAATTTCAGAGCCTGCTATTGGTCTATTCAGGGATTCAACTTCTTCCTGGTTTAGTCTTGGGAGAGTGTATGTGTCCAGGAATTTATCTATTTCTTCTAGGTTTTCTAGTTTATTTGTGTAGAGTGTTTATAGTATTCTCTGGTGGTAGTTTGTATTTCTGTGGGGTCGGTGGTGATATCCCCTTTATCGTTTTTTATTGTGTCTATTTGATTCTTCTCTCTTTTCTTCTTTATTAATCTTGCTAGCGGTCTATCAATTTGTTGATCTTTTTAAAAAAAACCGGCTCCTGGATTCGTTGATTTTTCTGAAGGGTTTTTTTTGTGTCTCTATCTCCTTCAGTTCTGCTCTGATCTTAATTATTTCTTGCCTTCTGCTAGCTTTTGAATGTGTTTGCTCTTGCTTCTCTTGTTCTTTTAATTGTGATGTTAGGGTGTCAATTTTAGATCTTTCCTGCTTTCTCTTGTGGGCATTTAGTGCTATAAATTTCTGTCTACACAATGCTTTAAATGTGTCGCAGAGATTCTGGTACGTTGTATCTTTGTTCTCATTGGTTTCAAAGAACATCTTTTTTTCTGCCTTCATTTCGTTATGTACCCAGTCGTCATTCAGGAGCAGGTTGTTTAGTTTCCATGTAGTTGAGCGGTTTTGATTGAGTTTCTTAATCCTGAGTTCTAGTTTGATTGCACTGTGGTCTGAGAGACAGTTTGTTATAATTTCTGTTCTTTTACATTTGCTGCGGAGTGCTTTACTTCCAACTATGTGGTCAATTTTGGAATAAGTGTGATGTGGTGCTGAGAAGAATATATATTCTGTTGATTTGGGGTGGAGAGTTCTGTACATGTCTATTAGGTCCGCTTGGTGCAGAGCTGAGTTCAATTCCTGGATATCCTTGTTAACTTTCTGTCTCGTTGATCTGTCTAATGTTGACAGTGGGGTATTAAAATCTCCCATTATTGTTGTGTGGGAGTCTAAGTGAGAGTAGAACTTATTTATGGTACAGGTATTCGGGCAGCATGATAACACTGGATTTTATGTAAAGATGAGAGAATATCATTGTTCTGTATATCTCTATATGTTAGGTGCATGTTATTACCATACAGTATGTGTGAATGCACAATATATTGAGACGTTTTAGAACAGATGTTTCATTTATTACATATGCATAATATTTCCAGTGAAATCTCAGTGTTTCACTACTCCTTAATATATTGATAAATATTACACTTGAACATGCATTTGAATTCAATTATGTCTTAACAGGAATCTTCTCTCTCTCTCTTTTTTTTTTTTTTGAGACGGAGTCTCGCTCTGTCGCCCGGGCTGGAGTGCAGAGGCGCGATCTCGGCTCACTGCAAACTCCGCCTCCCGGGTTCACGCCATTCTCCTGCCTCAGCCTCCTGAGTAACTGGGACTACAGGCGCCCGCCACCACGCCCGGCTAATTTTTTGTATTTTTAGTAGAGACGGGGTTTCACTGTGTTAGCCAGGATGGTCTCGATCTCCTGACCTCGTGATCCGCCTGCCTTGGCCTCCTAAAGTGCTGGGATAATAGGAATCTTTAAATGCTGTATTTCTATGTTTGTCCATGTGTCTGAACTTTATGCAGTCTTATCTAGAATATTCCTTTGAGGGTTTGGTCTTGCACCTCAGGGCAGATGTAACTGGGAAGGGTCTAGAGAAACACATTGCATATCATGAGAATGGAGGATTTTTTTTAAGAGAACACAGAGAAAGTTATTTGCATGCTTATGGTCCTGAACAATGAAGTGTGAAGTCTGAAAGGAGTCCTCACCAAAGCCTGTAATGTCTTGAACACTTTCCCCAAATCCAAGAATATCAGA
Source organism: Chlorocebus sabaeus (assembly GCF_047675955.1). Taxonomy (NCBI): domain Eukaryota; kingdom Metazoa; phylum Chordata; class Mammalia; order Primates; family Cercopithecidae; genus Chlorocebus; species Chlorocebus sabaeus. The sequence goes on from NC_132910.1 coordinate 22,374,580, forward strand.
ACTAGTAGCACCACATATAACAGAGAAATAGGCTGAGTGGCTCATGCCTGTAGTCCTTGTGCTTTAGGAGACTAAGGCTGGAGAATTGCTTGAGGCCAGGAGTTTGAGACAGCCTTGGCAACATAGTGAGACCCTGTCTCCACAAAATACAAAATAATAAAAAAAAATACATAACTGAGAGAAATAGGCTTAGCTTAAATTTTTAAAACGTTTAAGTTTATGCAGTGGGTATTTATGTGAGCAGATTTTTTACCACAAGAGGAGAAACTGTATACTCTAACAGGAGAAGGTCCAGAGCAAGTCATTGGGTGGATTAAGTATTTATACAATTTGAAAGAGAAGATGGACATTTGGTAAACAGACCTAATCTTTTGGGTGGTTATTCTGTCTTTATCCAGGACTTTACCCAGGATTATCCTGTTTTCACAGAACTTTCTTCAAGTCACTTATTTTGTAGAATAATTTCCTGTTCTTTGATGTCGTCGGGTGTCACTGAAACTTGGAGAGGATTGTGGGTCTGACCACATATGACAGTTCCTATAAAGTTTACTGGCCTCAGCATGTCTTATCTCAGCTCTTGACCTTGACCAGAAAGCACTAGTGTAAATGCATTGTTACATTTGAGGTTATAAAATAGGCACTTAGACTTCCTTATAAAATTTCTATGAATCAAATCCACGTCTTGCTACTGATAACATAAAATTGGATGTTATTTCTGAATTGAAACCAACATTTTTGGTTTGGGGTTTATTTGGTATTATCTCACTAATCTGAAATAGTTTATTTTTCCAAATAAATGCAATATATTTTATTTTGGGCAAGTTTAAAAATCATCCTCTTGGATAGCTTTTTAAAACATAATGCTATGTATGCCAATTAAAGAGCTTGGAAAGTCCGGTGCCGTGTATTCCTGTTCGGCCTACAGCTTTTAGCTTCTGTGATAAATGGACTCTACCACATGGGCTTGAACAACACAGTGTCCTTTTTTTATTTTTATTTTTTGAGACAGAGTCTTGCTTTGTTGCTCAGACTGGAGTGCAGTGGCGCGATCTCGGCTCACTACAACCTCCTCCTCCTAGGTTCAGGCAGTTCTCCTGCCTCAGCCTCCTGAGTAGCTGGGACTACAGGAGCACGCCACCAAGCCCGGCTAAGTTTTGAATTTTTAGTAGAGGTGGAGTTTCACCATGTTGGCCAGGCTGGTCTTGAACCCCTGACTTCAGGTGATCCGCCTGCCTCAGCTTCCCAAAGAGCTGGAATTACAGGCGTGAAACACTGTGCCTGGCTCACAGTGTCTTTTATGTAAAAACCAGAATAGCAGAAAAAAGTAGGTTAGAGCATGTGGCCCAGGCTGCTACTTGAGTTGACAGCTGATGGACTAACTTCTTAGTCCTGTAGAGAAAGTGAAGATTTAGTCTGTAGGTGAATGTCTGGGGATGTGGAATCTGACAGAACCCCTATGGCTTGGGGAGCAGTGGTGGGATGATGTGAAAGCCTTAGTAGGTACTATGCAGGGTCTGTGGAATCAAGGAAGAGGAAATCATGTTTTGAGGAGGCTGATTGTGAGAAACTGTGAACCTGTCTGCTTAAATTACAAGAGTGGTCTGTTTATCTGCTGTCAACAGAGGTGAAGTAGTCACTTTAATTGAATTTTCTGATAATTGAAGCTTACTTACTTAGTTAAGTGTCTAAACTAAAATTGTCTGAAAATATTTTCTGATGTACATCATTTTAAAATGAATTACACACATTTATATTCTGTCTCAACATATTGAATGTAATTTTCCCTCTTGTTCATCTGTTGATATTCATTATATAATTCAGATGTGGTCTCAAGTCTGGAGACTTGTGGAGTTATTGCTCCTACACTGAGTGTTTCCATGTCATTATGCCTTAATCCTTGTTTAGACACAGCTGTGACACCCTCTTGACAACATAAAGGATAAGCAAAAGGTTCTATAAATGTATCCTGGGCTAGAAAGTGGCATTATTGACTGGCCACTGGCCATCAGCAAAAGGGCCTGAGTGGAAGGATATGAAAGGATGGGTGTAATATAGAGGACGGATTGATGGGTGCAGCAAACCACCATGGCACGTGTATACCTATGTAACAAACCTGCACGTTCTGCGCATGTATCCCAGAACTTAAAGTACAGTTAAAAAAAAAAAAAAAAGAAGAAAGGGTGGGTGGTGAGCACAGCTGACACAGCCCACGAATACCTTGGGGGCTTTGAGAAGGCTGCTGAGATCCAGCAATCATGTGGCAAATTTCAGTTATTTTTATTGAGACCTTAATAGGCTGTTGAGGTCATTGGAAACTCCTATCAAAATTGTTTTCTGAATCCTCTGTGACTGTCAGGGTTTCCCTATGCGAGCTAAGCTCTGCAGCCAGAGAGCCCGGGCTTGAATCCTGTCTCTACCATTGTCTTAGGCTGAGTTCCCTGTGAAACAGTTTCTGAGATTGTGCAAGAAGTTTACTGGGACTTGTACTGAGGGACGCTACCTGTTGGGGGAGTGAAGGAAGTTGGATTGCGAAGAGGGAGGAGCTGAAGAGCAAGGCAGTAACAGAGGCCTCCGCTGATCCCATCAGGAGCTCTGGAGCTGGGGAGAGAGTTGCCCCACCTTCAGATAAGGAAGCCAGGCCTTCTTCTCCCACATCAACTGGTCATGATATATGGGCTGCCTCTGGAGATGGGTGTGACCTTGGGTCAGATGGCTCTTTTTGGCTAAGGTAATTTCTAGAACAAGGTTAGACTGAGTGTCATCAACCAACACTCCACCAGCTGGGGAAGCACCTCTGTTCTGAAGGGGAGATCTGGGCCGCATAGCACAGCACCAAAGACTTTGTGCCTTATGACGGGGGACTCTGTGCTTCCAAGTTCTTTATCCCAATCTTCTTTAATTCCTAGGGTTTAAGTAAATTAATGAATGTGAAATGCTTAGAAAAATCCATAGCACGTAGTCAGTATGGTTTAAGTGTTCGTTATTATGATCATACCTGACTTTATCAGCCCTACCTCTCTCTTATACCATGGTTCTTCTAACATGCTGAGTCTGAAAGCTGCTAATACTCTCCTTACTAATTTTTTAAAATTTTCTTTGTAAGAGGAAAACAACTGACAATATTTTAGTAAGAAATGATTTACGTATAATGTGTTTTAGTACCATTTGTGTTTTTAATTTTTACCAGAAGAAAGATGCAAAAGAAGTAATTACTGATGATGACATTTGAAGGATTTGGACATATGGTGGATAAAAGTTTTAGGAGTATGTGTGTATTAATTGTTGGCCTCCCTCAAAGTAACTTAGATAAGCAATTTCTGAGTTAACAGAGAGTTCACTGCTGTTGAGTTGGAGACTGATGTGATAAGAGCAGTTCATAACCAGGGGATAGTGTCCAGCTGAGAAGCTCCTTGAAGTGTTGGTCTTCTCCTATCCCATCACTGTAGGCCTATAAACATTAAAACGTATAGCCAATACATATAACATTGACAGTTAAATTGCTTTATTTCTTAAACGTTTCAGAATCATTCGTTTCAGTATTTAAATTCCATAAATATAGAGCAGATCACCTGGAATGCTTTAGAAATTTGGTTTTGATTCAAAGTAATGTTCTCATGGAGATTCAGTCTCTGCCAATTCATTTCTCATTCACTTTAGGACATGGCTAATTCCCTTGGACAGTTTTTATCTCCTTCATATTCATATGGGTGGAAAACATTTTATTTGAAATGACTCACCCTTCCCCCACCTCCCCAAATATGGCAGCTATGTTGTATTCTTTATTTTTAAGGGACTATCTGATTACAGTGTGAACATTAAAGCAGGGATGGTTAAAAATGTATGCCACAAAACACTTTTAAAATATCAAGTGTGAACATTTCTTCTGTTTGTACCAGTAATCCATTATTTGTATACCCTAATAAAGTTAGCAGAGTGGAGGAGGAAATGATACAACACCTTCTTTGAAATTTTTTTTTTAAAAAGAGGGCTTCCTTGAATCCATTTTCCTCCCCAGTTTTAATTTAAATTACTTGTACTTATTCTCTATTTCTTTTAAAGAAATGAGATTATTAGAAATGAACCATGGAAAATAATTTATCTACATATTTATTATATGATGATCTGTAGAAAATGAGGATTACATGGAATACATAGTAAGCATAAAGCTGTTAACAAGAAATTTGTTTTAACTTAACTTTCTTAGACATTAACCTTGTTTCTGAGTTGAGCAATCTGTTGTGGGTTCTATGCAGAATTCCATGGTTACTTTTGTTATGTGAGCCAGGAACCTAATGGAAATCTTCTCACTTCAGCAACCAGCTAACTTTTTTTTTCCTATTGAGACTAAGAAGAATGTCTAACACATTTCAGATTTTACTTCCACATTTTGGTGGGGAGCGGTATTTGGGAAGAGTGAATATGGATAAAAGATTTGAGGTAGACTAATAGATGTGTAAAAATGTATTAATGTTTATATATGATGAGTGGTAAAAATGTATTGCATAACAAGTCCTTTCCCCTTTTAGAAAGATGACTTTTAAAACTGTGTATTTTGGGGATTAAAATACATAAACCCTCTTTTTAGAGAAACATTGTTGAGCTTGATTTAACGGGAAACAACTCTATATCCAAGACGATAATGCTAGCATAGCTTTTAATTCTCAAAAACTTGAAATTATGACATTGGTGTGTATGATCTTTCACTACTTAAGAGATAGTGAAATAAAAATAGTATTTTGGACAAAATTATGTATTGTGTCCAAAATGAGTGTAGGTGAAATTTCTACTCTTGTATATTTAATCCCAAGCTAATCAGTTACTGTGTGATGGCTTTGCAGAGGGTCTTGCTCATAACTCCCAATTTAAAAAGACACTTAATGCCCTCTTTTTTGTTAGCATGCATGTAGGCAGGTTTTTATGTGGATTTTAGTTATACCTTGGTGAAAAACATGCATTTCTCAATCTTGGGCCATTGACCTGAGTTTTTTAAATGAATAAATGCAAACCAGAATATATTGTAAGAAGCAAAATCTGTTGATCCAAAACACTTGTTTATTTATATAGAATGGCTTAGTACTTTCATTTAGAGTATAAATGTTAATCAAGTCTTGGGATTGTTCATCTAAATATATAAATGTAATATGGTCAGGGACACCTAAATAAATGTTTGCTTGAATGATAACTAGTTAGTAGAAGTATATTAAACTTGATTTTAATCACTCACAAAGTTTTACAAATGAAATATGTAGTAAACTCACTGTATATTATGTAATTTAAATAAAAGGCAGAAGAGGAAAAATACCTAATAAGCAAAACACTATAAATTCCAGAAAAACCATGTTATTGGAATTTATATTTTCTCTGAAAATCAAGTAGTTTTTCACCCAGAGGCCACTTGAAGGTTTATCAGAAGGAGAGGAAGATTCCATGTGGTGTTGGCTATTTGTTCTAATGGTCTAAATGAAATGGAAAAAGAAAACATGGCCTTATACTAATGGTTCAGTTTCCAACAATAAACCTGGTGGGTTCGCTTTAAGTGTGGTTTCCTGAAAATTGATGATGATTTTTAGCACTTAGCTTCTTATCTTCAAAGCACTTTCCAAATGTTAAATAATTAATTGCCACAACCCCCATGTGGGGGTAGAATAGCAAGCATGACTTTCCGTTTACCAGGAAGCCATTATGACAGAGTCTGGAAATGTTGATTTTTATTTTTAGAGGTGTCTTTGCTTTCCAAGGTGACCAGCATTTTAAATGATGTCCTGGTTTCCAATCACAGGGTCATGGGAAAAGTAACCAAGGATGTTGAGTACTTGAAAACTTTTTCTTCTTCTTGTTTCCATACAGATTTCACTTTTCGTCTTACTTTTGCCTGTTCATTTTGCAATACTATTTTTTAAAATGGAATATTAAATATTAGCAAGTTTAGTCTTTGCCGTTAGTATAGTCTCTTTGTACCTAGTAAATCCAGCATGTAGAAAACCTGGTGGAACTAGGAGGGATAAAGATAACTTTAAGTGGAAAAAAAAATCACATTTCAAAAACAACTTTAATATATTAAATAAATGAATCATTTTAAACAATAGTTTTCTAGCTTAACTTAACCTTGGAGTCTGAGGAATAATGAATACAGACCATATATATGCCTAACGGTGTATTATGACTGTATGACATATTGCACTGTATGACATATATTGAGGATGAACTTATATAAAACAACTAGAGAACAAGAAAGACAATGAGAGAGGCTAATGTAGACAAAATAAATATGGAATAAGATGGCTAACACTGGCGTTAATGCATACATCTTAACACCGGATTTAATGCATACATCTTGAGGAGACCGAGGTCGTGGGTGATGGTGTGACAGGACCTTTAGGAAGGAGGTGGGTTAGAATTTACAAGGTACGTGGTGACTGTCCTAGCAGACAATACCTACATTAGCCAGACTAATTCCCGGCTTGTTTGTGTTGCCAGCATCAGGATGTCTACTGATTAGCTCTCTGGAGGGATGCAGGATGAAGTCACTGTGGCAGACGCAGAAGGCTCCCCATCCCTCAGCTTCTCAACCTTTGAAATAGAATACAGTCAGGACCTTACTTTGAGAGCAGTTAATCCTTTTATGCTTTGAGAAACCCACCAGATAACAAAGAGAATTCTGTGGTGATTATTTCTGATGAACTTGTTTCTTTGCATACGATTGACATCTTTAAAGGCAGAGCAGAGTTAGATTTTTTCCATGTCATTTTAAGGACGTAAGGCCCTCCGATTCCCCAAATCAGAAGTGTCAGCTCACACTTGTCTATTGAATGCAGGTATATCTTCTTCATCGTGAAGTTTGAGACCCACAGCTGGGCTTCAGAGAAACCCCTCGATATTGTTGTGTACAGAATTTGTGTGTGTGTGTGTGTGTGTGTGTGTATATATATATATTTCTGGAGAAGTATGTCCAACATATTTATGACGTTACTGAAACTGGGGCATACACAAAAATATTTAATATTTAATACTGACTAGGGTCCCTTATGGACCACAAAACAGAATATCAGTTTCTAGCTATCCACTCCTCCAAAATTTGAATGAAAATAAAATGAGAGCCTGTCAGCTGCAAGACATCACCTCCAAAAAATCTACTGTTTTGTTTTATCGGAAAGATCAGAAAGTGCAATGATGCAGTCAAAACCAGTGAACATGGCTATTTAACTACAGTACATTAAATTTGGAAAGGTAATGATCAAGATTATTTTATCTACTTTCAGTACATGGGACTTTCTTACTATCAGATCTGAAGAGGGTATGCCCATAAGGATAAAGCAACTTTAATTGTGCATTTGTAATTTAGCTCACATTCAAACATGAATACTTCGATAGCCTTTTTGTGGGAAATTGCTCATTGACTATGTCATAGAACTCACTTGGGAAGTAGGATAGTTCTTTGCCTCTCTGTAGTTCTTTCTGTAAGCAAAGTAGTTATTTTCCTGTAAGTTTGTATACTAATTTAAACTTTGTAAATAAGACCACATTTTCTGTGAAATTTTGCAAATAAGATCATGATTATAACTCATTAGGGGAAGCTTGATATTTAAAGGAGTATTAGAATATAAGAGAATCATTAAATATGGAAAGCAAGACCAAAAGACTAGGGTTTTTAATTGAACTTCGTTGTTGATCTTTGAGGTGTGAGTGTTCAATAACCTCATGAAATTATAGCCACGTTTAAATTATATATTCCTATATCCATTTTATTTTTAGGTTACAATTCACAGTTTTCATCAGATTTCCAAAAGGCTCATGGCCCCCAAAATGTGAAGAATTATTAGCTTATAATGTCAGAATTTTGTAAGTGCTTATCTAGGGAGAAGCCTTCCATGATTTTGAGATTTTGCTCAACTTCAGTAATTTGAAAACAGGTCAATGATAAATAATAAAATAGTACAATACAGTGGAGTTCAACACTGTTTAGTTCTGAGTATAATGCTTTATGAATATATATTAGACTTGGCAAATGTGTAAGAAGATAAGCAAGAAAGATCAAACTATTAACTCTGAATTATAACTGAGGGCCTGGGACTGAATATATGGGTTGAAATCTGTCAATAAACTATGAATCTCATTAAAACCTGTAGTTGGAACCATTTCACTCATGAAATTCACATTCATTTTGATGATGATGATGATGATGATGATGATTTTAGAAGGAGAGGTTTCTGACCCAAGTGATTGGTTTGGGTTTCATTTCCTCTCCATAATCATCTACTGCAGGCAAATCATGCAGTGGTTAAGTATTCAGGCTCTGGAATCAGCTTGGACGATCATATTACTTTGCCACTATGACTGTGGTCTTGGGGAATTCACTTGACATCCATGTGCCCGTCTTCTGTAAAATAAGCATAATGGTACTAGTAATCTCATAAGGTAGTAATGGAAAATCAAATGCTGTAGTGTGTATTGAGAACTGTACCACCTGTCTCAACTGAATAATTTTAATTTTGTCATCATTTCTGAAGTGATGCCTGCTCATAAGATAGATAAGATACTAGCAGCTGAAAGGATAATAAGAAGAAATGAGGTGTTGGCTGTATTCCAAACACTGTGGTCCCTTGAATAAATGAGAATTGACGATTTGTTTTATTGACACTAGTCTGAAGTCTCCTGGAAATGTTTCATCTGATTTAGTATGTCTAGACAGATGGTCCTCCTGCATAGAATATTTCTGCGTTTATTAATTCAGAATTAGAAAAATTTAAAAAGCTGTAAGCATGTGTGAGGATAAATTTATAGCATGTGCTTCCGTATCCTTAAAGCAAAGTATATCTATAGGTACAAATTACTGTTGATCTTACAACTATGATTTCTCAACATTTGGTGAGTATTTAACTTTCTTTTGTTTACAAAACAACTAAATGAAGTCACTGACTATGAAATACACTTTAAAATATTGAAATCAGATAATCTTAGATGATGATTTTTCTGCAGTGGTAAAGGAAGTATTGGAAGTGATGCAAAATTTGCTACTTCACATTCTCCTCCATCAATTACTTCATGATCTTTCAAGTTAATTTGTATTTCTAAGAACTGCACGAAAGTTTATTTTCTTTGTGTAGAAAAATATTAATACTTGAATCCTATTTTTTCTCTTTATTTCCATTTGAGTTTAGGAAATTTTTGGAAGACTTCCCTCCTTTTTTCTCGGGGAGACCGGGGCTCATTCCATTGCCCAGATCGGAGTGCAGTAGTGCAATCATAGCTCACTGCAGTCTCGACCTCTTAGGCTCAAGTGATCCTCCCATCTCAGCCTCCTGAGTAGCTGGGACTATAGGCTCGTGCCACCTTGCCCAGCTAATTTTAGTCTCTATAAGAGACAGGGTCTTGGTTGTTGCCCAGGCTGGTCTCAAACTTCTGGGCTCAAACCATTCCTCTGCCTTGGCCTCCCAAAGTGCTGGGATTACAGATCTGAGCCACTGTGCCTGGCTGCTTTCCTCCTTTGACAAATTATAATAATATAATAATGTTACTCTTACAGGTATCCAGATACATTATTGGCTAATCATATCTCTAAAATGAAAAAATTATTGGAAACAGAATGTGGTATTACACACTTTATCACATTATATTAAAAGGGGCCTACATTAGAATGTGTAGAAACAAGCCTGTGTTTTTTTGGTATTAAAATCTCATAATTTCATTTAATGATTTATTAATTACGATTTGCTTTCCCATTATGGCCTTTGCTTTTATTGCTGTCGTCTGGACTCTTCTATTTTAAATCACCTTCATTTCTACGATTGTATGAAAAGTGAGTTAACCTAATTAAGTTGGGTTCTAAGATGCCTGAATCAGTGTCCTGCACCATTTATACCATCTCTTGAGGACGTTAGATGATATTCAGATGACCCTCACTTGAGTGTAATTCTTGAGCCAGGACCAAAGGTTTGATATGAGATGAATATTTCTCAGTTTTTTTTTTTTTTCTTGAGTTTCCAGACTTGAAGCTGGCTAGCAGTTAGCTGGAATATTTGGTTATGAGAGACAAATTTGGTTACACTAGAAACCTGATCTTTAGAATGGCTTTATGCTCTTTATGCAATGCTGAAAGTTTTCAGAAAGTTCGTGTCAAATATTCTTTCCTTTTTGGTTTATTCTGCATGATCAGAATAAGTATGGCATAAGTTACTTTATATGACAAGGGCACATTTTTTTTTTTTTCCCAAATGCTCAATATAATATGCAAATCAAAAGGACCCTCATACTCTCGGTGCTGTTGGCTACAGTGTGTTATGTCTAACTTTTGAAATGAACAGTGGCATTTTTATTTAATATTCATCTATTGTTTTGAGCACTCTATTAGGATCTTGGGAAAAAGAAGCTGCAGGGCACATTCCTCCCTAATGTGTAACAGTCTACTGGGGGAGACAGGGCAGACACATTTAGAAACAGAATTCTACAAGGATGTTGCAAGAACAGGGCCAGTGAAAGGTGTCTGAGGTTCACAGGTGCTGAGGCAGTTGAAATCTTCCTTTTCTTCTTCTTCTTTTGAATACAACACTTAGATCACATTGTTGCAGCTAATAAAGACGTATCATAAAATATGAGTATCAGTAGCTACCTGTAATGCATTTTGGAGATTTTCATTTTATTGTATCTTTCCTCAGAAAATTATGAGCATTTCAGTCTGTTAGTACTCTGCAGCTGCATGTCAATTGGACTCAAATTGCTCAATCTCTGATTTTCAGACTGATTTATTTTTTCCTTCTTGAGTATTGTGAGAAACCTAGGTTTTAAAGGTAGCTGACTTTGCTATTGCGGTGAGTTATGCTTGAAAATTGGAAAAATAAATTTTGATGTATTCTTGGATTAACTATTTACAGTTTTCAGGAGATTTCAGCACTGTATTTTATTTCATCATTATTATTTTTATTTGGTCGTATGTTATTTGGAGGGACTGTTCCAGTGCTTTTTGTGGTCTATCCATGAAAGTCTCTGAGAATTGAACATTTATACATTTTTGCGGAGAGCCCTGTGACCATGTTTATCTCTTTTTTCCTTTTGCTTTTCACCTTAGTTGCCTGTCTTTTGAAGCCTGCCATGCTGGCAATGATATCACATATTTCTGGTGCTTTTTGTAACTACCAGTGTGGACGCCAATTGGGTACCCATCTGAGTAGCCCTGGGTGCTGCCCTGAGCTCACCTGCGTGTTGGCCTGAGCACTGCTGGTATTGTAGGGAAAGTCACTGTTTGCTTCGTTTGGGCAAGCAGGTGCTGCAAACCTGAAAATACGTGATTTTCTAGACAGTAAGCAAGGGTGTGCTTAGCATTATCCTTCTTGACTGTTTAATAACCATTATCTAATTTAAGGAGAAATCACAGCATCTATGCAATTTGTCAAAAACATGATGACTTAAGCATACTTAATATATTTCTAGAACCAAAGTAACAGTTGCCAGAAATGTTGAAGAAGTTAAATGTTTTCTCTGAGCAACTTTAGTTTGTGGGCAGTGCATTGTATGTGTTAAAATGCATAATCTTTGGTAATTTTTCAGGAAACATTTTCTTATCGACTAGTTCTCACAAAAGAGCATGTTATTTGTGATTTCTGTTTCTCCATCTCTCCTTCCATTCCCCACACTTACCCCAAGGAAAATCTTAGGGAAATTAACACAACTAAGGAGAAAGCTTTATTCTTGTTACTGGGAACACTGTGTAAACAAAATGATCAGAAGAATTGAAAAAGTGTATTTCTTGGAGCTTGAAGCTATGTAAAGTTATGTTTATATACTTTTCTACCTCAGTAGTCTATAATCTCCTGAATGAAGTGTCTGTATCTTATTCATTTTTTATGTCATCAGTCTCTAGTATGGACTGATGCAGAGTAGGTACTCAATAAGAAGTTGTCCAAGAAAGCTGAACTGGAGACATACAGTTGCAGTTATAAAGATGAAAAGTAATAGAGAAAAAATGTTTGCTACTCAGAATTTCCAAAGAATTGTCTGAAAAATGTGAAAAGACTTTGAGCCAAAATATGACAAAGAAAACTCACATTTGGAATGTTTTTCTTTGTAGTTTGTCTTGGCAACATTTATTCATTTGCACACATCCATGTGGTTGTTAGATTGCTTTCAAATAATATCTTTGTGTGACAGGGTGACTGAATATACTTTTACCACAAAATACCTTCACAAAACAGTTTATCTTTTTATAATTACCTTCCATCTTTTCCTTTACTTACTCCTACAGATTTTAGGCTTTGGGCAGTGATTCAGAAAAGATTTACCTTTTATTTGCTTTTAACAATATAAAGACATAGTGATTCTCCTATGATTCTGTATTCTGTAAATTTAGATCTGTCATCACCATGCTTTATTTAACACAGAGAAGTTTTTTATATATTACCTGTGAAACTCCACATAATTTGCAAAATTAAAATATCAAAATGGTATATGATAACTCACATCATGAGTTTGTTTTTACCAGGAGGTAGAAGGATACTTTGGGTCTGTAACACAAACTACTAACAATAAATTTCTGTCCATCTTAATTGAGAACATACCAGTTTTTAGCAGTGATCTTAATGTTGCTGCATCCTGAAGTTTTAAAAACGTTTAACAGCTCCCCAACGAATCTGGGCAAAACCCAGAAGAGTTGGAGCTCTGCCCTAATTTGGTGGACAGATTTTTCACAAATCTCTATTGCTAAGAAGATGGAACATTTGGCAATTTAAAGTCATGTTCCCCATACGTTGAGAGTAAACACATTAGTAATAGTGTCACTTGAATTTATCTGTTTTTTTTTTTTTTTTTTGTGAAGAGCTTATAATGCTTTATGGACCTTATCAGAGCCACATGGTGATGACTCTCAGACCTGGAGTTGTGCAGAAATGAGCTTTGGCTCTTGCAGCTAAGGAGACTTAGACACTAAAAACCAGGAACTTGTTTTAGAGTTACCTAAGAATTTGTAAGATTTACAACCAAATTCATGGATGCGATGATTGCAGTGCTCCCTCACCAAGGAAGCCAGCCAACTGTCAGGATGTCTTACTGGTTGTGTATGAAGACAACTTAGATGCCGTCTAAGAAAATCTAACCTTCCAGCCTTTGCTTGTACAAGTGTGTCTGCCCTCAAAGAGTCATTCCAGCTTTCTGTCTTCTGTCTGAAAGAATAATTTAGGTCTAATTTCAAAATTATCTAATTTTCCCCTAAAATTTTGAGTTCTTTATCTCTATTGTTACTATTCTGGGGTTTGGAACCCTCTGGCATTTTTTCTCTAATGGGCTGTGCACTGAGCTTAGGTTTCTCACTTGGTTAGATTCGGGGTTAGTTTTAATGTAGTCACCATCCTGTGTTGAATCCTCAGGATCAGGAATGGATCTAGGCAGAATTATGTCTGACTGAGAGAGTAGCCAGGAAGAGGCCCAGTCCTCTGGAGCTGGGCAGAAGGTGGGGGTTGCCCTTGCTTGGAGCAGAGGTTGAATACCAGTGCTGACCTGCTGTCAGAGGGGCTCACCAGAAATGAGAAAAGCCAGATGGTCGCTAAGATCAGAGTTGGAATCTACAGGACAGAGGCACAATGGGGTTGGCGAACCATGGGACATGAAAGTGTAAGGCAGAGGTTGAGACTAGATGAATGAGATGAGGTGGCCCATATTCCACAATGGCAATGACATTTCCTGTGTGCACGCATTTGTGTCTGTGCACATTTGTGTGTGAATAGGGTAAGAAGTGTAGTTTTGGGTAGGCCAGGTCACATTAAATAAACTGGGATGGGGTAGGTACTAGGGAGCTGAGCAGAGTGATTACCATGAGGCTGAAGCTCCTCTGGTGCTGGGGGAAAGTGTCCAAAGGTGAGAGAAGTAAATATAGTCATGCCTTGCATAACGACGTTTTGGTCAGTGACAGACTACATGTATGACAGCGGTACCATAAATTTATATTATTGTATTTTTACTGTATATTTTCTATGTTTAAATACACAAGTACTTACTATTGTATTATAATGGCCTACAGTATTCAGTACAGTCATGTGCTGTACGGGTTTGCAGTTTAGGAGCAATAGGTTATACCACATAGCCTAGGTGTGTAATAGGCTGTACCATCTAGGTTTGTGTGAGAACCTCTCTGATGTTCACACCATGACAAAATTGACAAACGATGCATTTCTTGAAACATTTCCTGTCATTTACCAACGCATGACTGCATAAGACCTGATGATAACTCATCAATACTAATTCTTTATTTTCCTGCATACAGGGTGTTGCTGATTTGCATCTGTTTGTCCCTTCCTTTATTGTCATTACTAGAAGTAATCCTGGATTTTACCTCATAAAGTATTGGCTTGTGAGTTCCACTCTTGACATGTTACAAGGAGCTGGTAAAGCAGACATAGGGAAGCCTCTGTTCTTGTTTTTGGGACTAAAACACAAGAAAGAAAGCTGTGCTTCCACGCTGGTGGGCTTGAAAGCAGAGGCCTCTTGTCACCACACAATTTGGTCTTACTGGAGTACTGAGTTTTCATGGCATACTAATTGCTCTTTATTAAGAGTCATTTCTGTGGCTGTCATTATGATTGTGCACCTTACTGTATTGAGTAAAAGATGAAAAGGTGAGAAGAAAATCTCCCTGAAACGGATTGAATGTCTGTATCCACCCCGACCCCCACCCAGAGTCATAAGTTGAAGCCCTAATTTCCAATATGATGATTTTTGGAAGTAAGACCTTCAGTAGGTAATTAGGTTATGAGGGTGGAGCCCTCATCAATGGGATTAGTGCCCCTATAAGAAGAGACATGAGAGAGATGTTCTGTCTTTTGGCCATGGGAGGACATGGTAAGAAGGTGGCTTTCCGCAAACGAGGAAGGAAGGTCTCACCAGGAATTGAATCAGCTGGCACCTGGATCTTGGACTTCCAAGTCTTCAGAATTGTGAGAAATAAATGTCTCTTCTTTAAGCCACCTAGTCTATGGTGTTCTGTTATAGCAGCCTGAGCTGACAAGATACTCCCTCTTCTCTACGCCCCACTTAGGCTGCTCTCTTGCAATATTTTGTGCCGGCCACTTAGTATCTCAATCATTTTTCTTGACATGACCCCTAAGTACCCGGATGTACTGGGGTTTTGTGTGGAGAACTGAACTGTGCACAGGCCACACCTTTGGCATGAACTGATCCTGTACCAAGGGGTGTAGAAGTGCTCTCAGCTGTGGCCTCCTAACTTGGTTTACACAGCCCTGTATACAGCGCTTCAGAAGTGTGTCTTCCTTAGCCTAGGACGATGCTGGCTAATGGCCCCCTAGGGAGGGAAGAGGTTTGAAAGGGAATGATTATTGAAGCAACTTCAGTTACATTGTGGATTTTCTAGGATTTCCAGGTCCATGTTAACATTTCCTGATCAAGAAAGTTGGTGATCTCAATTCTGTTTTCCATAAACGCATCATCATGGGGAAGGTTGATGGGGCAGAGAGATAGGACATATGACCCTTGTATATAACACAGAAGTCAGGGATGTGGTCCCGCCACTACTTGTACCCTATCCTACGTTCATAAACCTATCCCATGTCTTTGCTCTTGTGGGTTTTTGGTTTGGTTTTGTTGAGTTCTGTGTTTATTTTTTGCTGTGTACTTAAATTGATTCAATAAACCACGTGATCTGAGCGAAAAAAGAAAATTGGTGAAATAATAGATTTATTTACTAATGTTTCTGAATCTTTTTCATGTCACACAGTGCTCAGTAAATAATAAGATTTGCACGGTACACTAGGTAAACAGTCTAGACATCTTTTGACTGGCGGTAAGTGGCCTGGGGCTTGGGCTCTGCCTGGCCCTGCCTGGCAGCTCCCAGGAGTGAGGGTCATCTCCACCCACTGGAAACTTACTCCAACCCTGGTTTGGAACCATGAGGATTCACAGTTGATGCAGTAGTAGCTTTATGCAATTATGCAGCTTTATGCATTCTATACTGGAAGCTTGGGTTATGATTTTGCTTTTGCTGTGATTTCCTAATGTGCGTAGGACTTTTTGTCTGAATTATCTGATCTCTAACCCAGAGTCAATATATTACTTATCTTCTTATTAACAACTAGGCATGCTGAGAGAATAAACAAATTGTGTGTGACTCTTAGAGTATCTTCAAAGGAACACCCTATGCTATTACAATGGTATCACGTATGTTGGATCACAAATGTCATTTAGTCCATCCTCCTGTCCTCTCCTCAATCTTGTTGGTAGTACAGGGTAGACTAAAACACCACAACCGGTTTTTTTTTCCCCCCTGAATTTATTAATTTGCTCCTGACTGCTTTTTTCTTGTTTTGTTTTACTAAGAACTTTGTGTTCTGGTCCTGTCCAAGGTGCAGATGGTTATGCTTTCAAAACACCTTATTGTCATGATAGCACCCATTTGAAATAATACTCTGCTCTCGGTTTCACCATTTCAAGCACTATTCATTTGATTCTTGAGGAGAAGGTGATGATCTTCCACTGATCCTCCAGGAATAGTCTGATCCTCCATCCACCTCATTCCTTTCCCAGGTTTATAAGGAGGGTGGCAGTGGCAAATGAACCCTGTGCCGGGCACTTTCACGTTCAGTAAGGAGAGCATGGGTTTTAGAGTCAGACAGATCTAAGTGTGAATTTCCATCTCTTCCCTCTTAGACTCTGTAACCTTGGGACATTACCTTTATGGTTATGGGGCTGTGTTTCGTCCTATGTAAAGTGGAGCTGCTGGTAACTACTGGGCGTGTGCATTGCTGTGAAGATCACAAGTGAACCGTCCCAAAGGGGCTAGCGAACAGTGGGTGCTCAACAAATGATACGCATAATTATCATTATTGATAATTCCGTAACGCATTGTACAGAGTCAGTTGTTTTACCAAACAAAAGAAATTATTATTGCTTGTCTACCAACTTGGTCATTTCTATTTTTTTTTTGAGATGGAATCTTACTCTGTCGCCCAGGTTAGAGTGCAGTGGCGCGATCTTGGCTAATTGCAACCTCTGCCCCCAGCCCTGATTCAAGCAATTCTGCTGCCTCAGCCTCCCAAGTAGCTGGGATTACAGGCATGCACCACAATGCCTGGCTAACTTTTGTATTTTTAGTAGAGATGGGGTTTCACCATGTTGGCCGGGCTGGTCTTGAACTCCTGGCCTCAAGTGATCCATCCACCTTGGCCTCCCAACTTGCTGGGATTACAGGTGTGAGCCACCACGCCCAGCTATCATTTCTGTTTTAAGAAACCATTCATTTCAGAAAACTAGTTCTTACCAAAGATGTGTTAACTGAAATACATTTTTTTTTCTTGCTTTCCTTCCTCTGTCACTTCTATTTTTAATGTTTCTTTTATTCTGATTTTTAAAAATTGGCATTTGGGGTCATTTTTAAGTTTTATTCTTGTCAAAAACATTACACAAACAGGTCTGTGTTTCCCAGGGTGACCACCTTTTAAAAAATGCCCCACTGGCCCATTTCCATGCCTCAGCCATGTGCCCAGTTAGTCCTCTGAGTATTATCAACAAGTTGAGAAATTTGACCTCTGATATATCAAGAGGCACATGCTTGATGATTTCTTTCCTTGATTCCCTGCACTTTACATAAGGTTCAAAAGAGGAAAGCTCCACTTATCCTTTATTCTTGGCTTCCACCTTGGGGCTAATAAGCTTAGAAGAGGCTTTGGAAGACTATCTGGTTATCCCTCCTGCTCCATGCTGAGGAGGTAGCGTGGCATAGAGCATTATAGTCAGACAAAACTGGGTTTGAATTCTCTCTCCGCCTGTTGCTAGTAATGTGACCTTCATGAACTTGTGCCAGGTGGTAGCAATTTGACCTTTATGAACTTATGCCTGTCTGGGAGAAATTAAAGACGTGGTGTATAACAATACTAGTTATGTGCCTTGTCTACCCGCTTTATGCTAAGTACCTACCACAAAGGGTGCTTTTGTGTCCGTTATCCCATTATCCCATAGCTTCCCCACAACTGAACAATGTGGATATTACTAAGCCCATTTTTCAGATGAGAACATTGAGACTTAGAGAGTTGGTAACTTGAATTATATTCACTTTATAAAAATTCTTTACTAATTTTGTTTTAAAGAAACTATGTGAGTGCGACAAGATTGGGAGAATAAGAATTGAGCAAGAAATACCACTTTAGATTTGCTTTGACATTAAAGTTTTTTTTTTTTTTAAAAGCAATTTAATCCTTACTGAGACTGAATAATATGTTTCTACTAATGAATGAGCTGTCAGCTCTAATGATAAAACAGTGCAAATCAGCAGTATAATGGAGCAATAAATGATTTGGGTACTAACAAAATGACATTTATGGGCCAGGCGTGGTGGCTCACGCCTGTAATCCCAGCACTTTGGGAGGCTGAGGTGGGCGGATCACCTAAGGTCAGGAGTTCAAGACCAGCCTACTAAAAATACAAAAAATTAGCCAGGGGGTGGTGGCGCGTGCCTGTAGTCCCAGCTACTTGGGAGGCTGAGACAGGACAATTGCTTGAACCTGGGAGGTGGAGGTTGTCATGAGCTGAGATCATGCCACTGCACTCCAGCCTGGGCAACAAAGTGAGACTCCATCTCAAAAAACAAAAAAGCAAACCAACAACAAAATGGCATTTATGTAGCTTAGCAAGTAGTTTTTATCTGTAGATGCTTATTATATGATTGCTTTTCAAAGACCATTGTAAACAAAAATGATTCTGTGACTGTAACAGAAATAGGAAACTCTCAGCTGGTCATCACTTCTATTTGGTATAAGAGTGGCATCGTATGTACTTAACTGGCGTTTCCTGATTGACTGTTGGTTTTTATAGAACTGGAAGCAGAGGCAGGAAGACTTACAAAACAGTCTCTGAGGTCTTCATCAAGGCTGGAATGTGGTAGTGACAGTCTGACATGAACTGCTTTTGGCTTTTCTTCCTTTTTGGCTTTGCCTGAAGCTAGTGAGCTGGGGGGACTGTGAAAGTTAAAACAAATGGAGAGTGTAGGGAAAGTGATCTTAACTTTTCCTAAGAAAATGGGAAATGGGACTTTTCTTGGCAATGGGACTTTTCTTCTGATATTTACAAGAAGGAATAATTCTTTCTTTTTTACTAGTGGCTTGTAAAGTGATCCAAGTAGGTAATAGTTCATAAGCAAGTCCCAAATCTCCAGAAAGGAGATGTCATGATACTGTACAGCTCTTTAAGAAGTGAGTGATGTTTTACTTTGGTCTTTAGGTGTCTGTGTTTATCCAAATAACTGAGTTTTGAGATAATGAGAAAAGCAAATGCAAAAAGTTACCTTAGACAACATGTGTATGTAATTTCTTTTTAGAGCTGGTTTGTCTCAATTGGTTATGGTTAATTTTATTTGTGATTACGTATTAGAGGTAATACTGGTATTTATGCTCTAATTTTAGTCATTTGTTTGATGACCTTTCTAAACAAATACTTGTGCTGCTTCCAACTTAATTTTGGAATGCCATCACTTTATATTTATTATTTAGTTGTTTGAAACTCAAAATGTATTTAACTCTAGAAAGCAATATTAGAATGATACTTAGTGTTCCAGACCCACTCAAATCCATACAAGCCTATTTCACCCATAATATACCTAAAACAGTACTATTAGCACTCTAATATTATTAGTAATTTTGGTGTTGTGAACTAATAATCTATATGGATTGTATCACTTAGTAGCTGTGTGACCTTGACAGCTTGCTTGCATCTTTAAATCTCAGTTTTATCATCTGTAAAAGGGAGATGATAATAATAGCAGCATTTCATTGACTAGTAGTCAAGTTTAAATAATCTATATAAAGCCCTTATTATATTAAATTTTATTATTATTTCTATAATTTGGCCACATTTTCAGCAAATTGAACTTTGTGAGTTGGCCTTGGAACCTAATCAACAAATGTAATATACTTCCTTGGGAAAAATAGGTACCTGTGTTTGGCAAGAAGGGAATATGCTGTCACTGGGAACATCTTTCTTCTTTTCCCTTGTATCCCATCAATGTCTAGTAATACAAGGGACTGTATTAGTGTTTGGTGAGTTTTTATTCTTCTAGGATCACAGGGAAGCTCACTTTTCTGCAGAGACATCACAAGAGCCTCTTAAGTATTCAAATGAAAGGAAGAGTAGCATGTCTCTCACTTTAAGTCAAAAGCTAGAAATGATTAAGATTAGCGAGGAAGGCATCTCAAAAGCCAAGACAGGTCAAGAGTTAGACCTCTTGTCCCAATCGTTAGTTAAGTTGTGAATGCAAAGGAAAAGTGCTTGAAGAAAATTAGAAGTGCTATTCCAGTGAATACACCATTAATAAGAAAGTGAAAACAACTCTTAAGATTTATGCTAAATCTACTCTGCCTGTGCTCTGAAGATGGAACAGCACAGCCTAGATGATAGCACATCTGTTTATAGCATGATTTACTGAATATTTTAAGCTCACTGTTGAGACCTACTTTCAAAATTTTGCTGCTTATTGATAGTGTGCCTGGTTACCCAAAAGCTCTGATAAAGAGGTACAAGGAGATGAATGTAGTTTTTATGTATGCTAAAATAACTTTCATTCTGCAGCTCATGGATCAAGGAGTAATTTCGACTTAAAGTCTTATTATTTAAAAATACATTTTGTAAAGCAATAGCTGTCATAAATAGTGATTTCTCTGATGGATCTGGGCAAAGTAAATCGAAAACCTTCTGGAAAGGATTTACCATTCTAGATGCCATTAAAAACATTTATGATTCATGGGAGGATGCCAAAATATCAACAGAAACAGAAGGAAGTTGATTCTAATCCTCATGGGTGATTTTGAGGGTTCAAGACTTCGGTGGAGAAAGTAACTGCAGAGGTGATGGACGTAGCAAGAACTGGAATTAGAAGTGGAGCCTGAAGAAGTGACTGAATTGTTACAACCTCATGACAAACTTGAATGGATGGGGAGTCACTTCTCATGGATGAGCAAAGAAAGTGATTTCTTGAGATAGAGTCTGCTCCTGGTGAAGATGCTGTGAACATTGTTGACACGACAACAAAGGATTAGGATTTAGAGTATTACGTAAACCTGGTCGATAAAGTAGTAGCACGGTTTGAGAGGATTGACTCCAATTTTGGAAAAAGTTCTACTGTGGGTAAAATGCTATTCAACAGCAGTGCATACAACAGAGAAATACTTTGTGAAAGGAAGAATCAATTGATGAGGCAAACTTTATTGTCCATCAGAATTGAGGCCAGACCTTCCACCAGCAAAAAGATTACAACTTGGTGAAAGCTCTGGTGGTTGTTAGCATTTTTTAGCAATACAGAATTTTGACATTAAGGTATGTGCATTTTTTAGACATAATGCTATTGCACACAATAGACAAGAGTTTATCTTTAATAAACATAACTTAAAGGCCGGGCGCGGTGGCTGATGCCTGTAATCCCAGCACTTTGGGAGGCCGAAGTGTGTGGATCACGAGGTCAGGAGACCGAGACCATCCTGGCTAACACGATGAAACCCCGTCTCTATTAAAAATACAAAAAATTAGCCGGGTGTGGTGGTGGGCACCTGTAGTCCCAGCTACTCGGAAGGCTGAGGCAGGAGAATGGCATGAACCCAGGAGGTGGAGCTTGCAGTGAGCCGAGATTGCACCACTGTATTCCAGCTTGGGCGACAGAGACCCCATCTCAAAAAACAAACAAACAAACAAACAAAAAACAAAAACAAAATAATAATAATAATAATAATAACTTTTATATGCATCGGGAAACAGAAATTTCATGTGACTCGCTTTATTGTGATATTTGTTTTATTGTGGTGGAGTGGAATCGAACCTGCAACATCTCTGACGTATGCCTGTAAAGATATTAAAAATATATATAACCTCACCACTATTATCATACCTAATACAATTAATAATAATTCCTTTGTACCGTCTAATACCCAGTTAACATGCAAGCTTCCTTGTCTCAAAATAGTTTTTTAGACGGTTGATTTGTTTGAATTAGTATCTCAACTCACGTGTCACATTAGATAGTTATGTCTTATGGGTGTCCTTTTTTCTCTCTGAGTTAAGGAGAATGTTTTTATTTTATTTTTTCGTGTTTTTAACTTTTATTTTAGGTTTGAGGGTACATGTGAAGGTTTGTTACATAGATAAACACATGTCGTAGGAGTTTGTTGCACGTATTATTTCATCACCCATGTATTAAGCCCAGTACCCAATAGTTATCTTTTCTGTTCCTCTCCCTCTTTCCACCCTCCCTGCTAAAGTAGACCCCCATGTTTGTTGTTTCCTTCTTTGTGTTCATAAGTTATCATTTAGCTCCCACTTAAAAGTGAGAACATGCAGTATTTGTTTTTCTGTTCCTGCGTTAATTTGCTGAGGATAATAGCCTCCAGCTGCATCTGTGTTCCTGCAAAAGACATGATCTTGTTCTTTTTAATGGCTGCATAGCATTCCATGGTATATTGGTACCACATTTTCTTTATCCAGTCTGTCATTAATGGGCATTTAGGTTGATTCCATGTCTTTGATATTGTGAATAGTGCTGCAGTGAACATTCATGTGCATGTGTCTTTATGGTAGAATGATTTATATTCCTCTGGGTATATACCCAGTAATGGGATTGCTGGGTTGAATGGTAGATAGTTCTGCTTTTAACTCTTTGAGGATCACCTTACTGTTTTCCACTATGAAGGAGACTGTTTTTAAATTGGGATATAACATCCTTCCACAATGTGGACCACTCCTCTCTGTACACACAAGTGGCTAGAACCAAACATGGGTTGTCGTTCTATGGCAAAGGATGCCAAGCTCAGGGCGTTTTCCCCCAAAGTGCAGTCGGTGTAACCGTGGAATCAGAAAACTCAGAGTTTAAAACAACTTTAAATGTATTCCTTTATTATTTAAAGTGTCAATTTGAATTATGGGTGTTTAAAAAAGACACCAACAATAAGCTGTATGCTATTCTCATGATATCCACATATTAATCATCTGCTTTGGCATATTCTAACACTACGTGTTGCCATCCCTGGGGCAGATTTAGGTAGGCGAGGATTCAAGTGGCAACAACTTGAGTCATGAACTTTGGAGCTAGTTTGGCAGAAGTTGATAAAGATTATATTAACAAGTTAATGCAGATTGGCCTTTGTCATGAGCACTGAAACACTGCTCAGCACCTTCACAAAGCAGAAGTCAATGTCAAGGCTCTGAACCCTCGGGATGAAGTCTCCTAAGGTGTGTCAATTCACTTTTGGATCTGCAGAGCATTGGGTCAAGTTCTGACATGGTGATGTAGGATTCTGACCCAGCAGACCCCGCCTGTAACCTCTGTGCTACACTAGCTGTGGCCCCAGAAAGACCTTCTAAGTAGGTTTCAGGAAGCACCTTAATGGAAATGTTTATCTAATGACAAAGACTTAGGTAAAGACTATAAATTTGAGGAAGTATCACTCTATTGCTTAGACCCTCCAGTGGCTTTCTAGTTGTTCAGAGTAAACACCAAAGCCCTTCATACAGTAGCCTCCCAAACCCAAAGCAGCCTGCCTCTCCTTTACCTTCATCTCTCTGATTTTATCTCCAGCCCTCCTGGCTTACTCTGCACCAGCTACTGGCCTCCTTGATATTCCAGTAATCTTCCAGGCTATTTCCTGCCTCAAGGCCTTTGCATTTGCTGTTCTCTCAACATAACTGCAAGTCTCACTATCTTATCCTTTTCAATCTTTACTCAACTATCACTCGTTGAGGCCTTTCTTAACTACCTGTTTAAAACTGCGCTACTCTCCAGTTTAACCAGCATTCCCCAAATCTCTTCCTTGCTTACATTTTTCCATTGCAGTATCAACTTTTAACACGTTGTGCAGTTGATTTTTAAATTTTGTGTATTGTCTATTTCCCACCATGGGTTTATCCTTAGTGCCTAGAATAATGCCTGGTCATAGCAGACCCTCAATAAATTGAAGAAATGAATGAGTAAATGAGTTAAACTTTGGAAAATTAGATCACAAGTGTACACAGAGAGATTTCTTGGGGAAAATGAAGGATAAACTTTGAACAGCATTGTGGAAAGAGACATTTTAATAAGGGAACACAGACTAGAGAAATGTCTTCAATGTTCTTGTAATAGTGAACTGTGCTCATAAAGTTTATGAGATAAAAGTTGTTTTTCTGCTTAGTAGTGCAGCCCATGTGGTGAGTGATGCACTCTTCTGGCTTTTGATATAGTAGTTCCTTGGCATGTGTGAATTTAACAGTTGTGATTTCAGCTCTTTGCTAGCAGCCCTAGCAGGTTATACCATGTAGTGGGTTTGTGCTTTGGTGGAGAAACATGTGGCCAAGTGGTGAGCCCAGACTGAGCTGGCAAATGGAAATTAGATGCTGTGTGGTACTTGTGAATTGGGGAATTTGCAAAATGGGCCTGGGGAGGGGATGTTCATGAATGTCAAGGGTCTGTATACTCTTTAATTATTGAGTGTTTCTACTCTTTCACTAAGGGTCTAATATTTGTGATCCCAGGTTCCTAGAGTTTTTATTTTTGTTTTTGTTTTGCACTGACATTCTTTTATTTGAGATGCTGAGCTCTGTGCTCAATCAGGGTTGAGTGGAATGGGATTTAAAGAACTTATCAAGTATATAACTGAGTTCAAACTATTTTTAACTTTACATCTGATTCCCAAGAATAAAGCAGAAAATGAAGATGCTTGCATGTGGGCCTCCTAGATTGAGTATCCAACACAAGAAAAGCCTGCCCAAAGCCAAGTAGGCTGCCCTTTCCCTTTCCTTGGTAGGGTGATCTCACATCCATGGTCCCTTAGATCCAACGCTTTTAGGAGCTCGGGTCTTCACAGCCCTGTTCCGAGACTCAGGAACTTGGATTCTCAAAGCCCAGATCCCATTCCCACAGAAGTCCATCTTCACTGCCCGCTTCTGTTCCCTTCCAAAACTCAGGTTTTCTCAGTCTGCTTCTGCCCCTCAGGAACCTGAGTCTTCGTGGTCCCATTTCTGAATCCTTAGGAGCCCGGGTCTTCACTGTCCCTCTTCTGCCACTTAGGAGCCTGGGTCCTCACTGCTCGACTTTTACCTCTGCGGAGCCCGTGTCTTCATACCTCATTCCTTTCCAGTCCTCTCCTCTTAGGAGTGCAGATCCTCACAATCGTGTTCCTCCCAGACCGACTTCCCTCAGATACTGGAGAACTCCAATCCATCCCCGTTCCCTAAGTCCTGTCTGGAGCCAGGGTCCCCACAGCTGCTGCTTCTCTGAGCCGGATCCTCTCAGTCCCTTCCCAAGAGCCTGAATCCTCACAGCCCCATCTCATCCACAACCTAGTCCTGCGAACACTGACCCACTGTAGGTCTTGGTCCTGACTTCCTCCTCCCGCTCTTGTTCCTCAACTGCCAGGGTTCAAGACTCCCCAAGATATTTGGAGAGTTTTAACAGATCAGTCAAACTGGCTAAAAAGAGGCAACTTGACATTGAGTGGGTAAGAGAACAGATTTTGGAGCCAGTCCTCCTGGGTTTGAATCCTGACATCAACAGTTATAGCTGTGTGATTTTTTTGGGCATGTGACTTAATCTGTCTGTGTTTCAGAGATAATGGTGATAAAAACAGTGCAAACCTCATTGGATTGTTGTATTAAATGAATTAATAATATCTGTAAAGCAATTACAATAGTAACTAGGATATAGTAAGCACTACCTAAGTGTTTGCTAAATAAAAATAAAGATATTAATTTGGGGCTGATTGTTACAGGATGCTCTAATATTTGGCCAGTAGGCACACTGAAGTGGAGAAAGAGGTAAGTGATGTAATTTGAAATTATAAGAAGGAATATATGTAAGTTCAGCATTACGAAAAATATTCTTGAAGATAATCCTTGGTGGGCATTGATTAGTTAATTATGAAAGAGTATAGTAGAGTGGTTAAAATTGTGGACTGCTAAATTAGTCTGCATGCGTGGTCTTCTCATCACATGTACTGTGTGATTTTGGGCAAGTTATTTATCTTCAAAATTAGAACTTTAAAGTGGGTGTGTGAAGAGTCCCTACCTCATGGCATTGTTATGAAGATTGAATCAAATCATCATCACAAAGTATTCAGCTTGGTAGTTGGCAAGCAGTACGTATTTAAAATGTGACTTAAAAAATTAATAGATAATGGGCCGGGTGTGATGGCTCACCCCTGTAACCCCAGCACTTTGGGAGGCCTAGGTGGGTGGATCACCTGAGGTCAGGAGTTGGAGACCAGCCTGGCCAACATGGTGAAACCCCATCTCTACTAAAAATGCAAAAGTTAGCTGAGCGTGGTGGTGCGTGCCTATAATCCCAGCTACTTGGGAGGCTGAGGCAGGAGAATTGCTTGAACCTGGGAGGTGGAGGTTGCAGTGAGCTGAGATTGCACCACTGCACTCCAGCCTGAGCAACAGAGCAAGACTCTGTTTCAAAAAAAAAAAAAAAGAAAAAAAAATTAATAGATAATGAAAGTCCCTAATCTCAGTTCCTACATTGTTATAGGTATTGACATCCTTTACTAGAACCTTCAGTTCTGCCCTGTTACTGAGTCAGATAAAATAAGATGGCATCCAGAAGGAAATTATGCATGTATGTTGCTTAGCACACTGATTGACATGTAACAAGAACTTAATAAAATTTCAGGAGCCTCATACCTGCCAACCAGGTGGTAGTTCAGGATGGGAGATGTGAACACTGTGGTTGCCACGTTGGGTAGAGGTAGGAAGGTTGGCATAAACCCATTTCAGAAGGCATCTTCTCCAGTGTCAGTTCTGTGTGTCAGAGGTGGGTAGGTCAGGGACTGTACCTGATCAGGTGCCATGGAGCTGACTCCCAGCCCTGGGTCCTGGAAAAAACTCCTGCTCCTGAGTCCCCATCTGCCTGCCAAATCTGCATCTGATCTGAGATCACTGTGAAATCCACAGTAAATGTGTGAAAGTTGCAGACTACAATGAATATGAATTAACTGAGGATTTTAGTTATCTGTGCTATTGCCATACTAATTACTACAAATAATTTATCGTTGACTGTGTATAAATGTAAACTTAAGCTAAAATTTCTAGAGCTTAAGGTTTATATTGACCTTTTGAATCCCAGTTTTATTTGCAGGTAACTGCTATCTAGCTTATTTATAGATTTACCTAAACACATTGCAGTTTTATTTGTTCAGTTGCAGGCCTGATGAGCAAAATTGAACTTTCTTATAACTTTCATGCTGCTTCTGGGCATTTATTAGTTTTTCTAGAAATAGATCTCACTATATTGCTGAGGCTGGAGTGCAGTGGATATTCACAGGCATGATTGTGACGCACTACAGCCTCAAAGCTCCTGGGCTCAAGCAGTCTTCCCACCTCAACCTTCCTAGGAGCTGGGATTTTAGGTGTATGCCACTGTATCAGGCTTTGCTTCTGGGTATTTAAAGTAGTGTATGGTGTGATTTATTTTTAAGTTCATTCATTCTTCTGTTCATGAAACAAATTTTTATTTAGAACCAAATATGTGGCAGGTCCAGGTACCTCTTAATTTTTTTTTTTTTTTTTTTAGCAGACAAGGGAAATTCCCATTTGAATTTAATTTGGCCTCCACATGTGAGAGTATTGGTATAGTCTGTGTGGAGGGTTAATTTCTAATGTTGGTCTATAAAGAGAAAATTATATAGTTAAAAATATCCTTGAAAAATCCCTTAATTCAACCATAAACATAACACTCTTCAGGGAGTATAGCATAGCCATTTTCCCCCCTTTCTTTGGAACACATCACTGCTTCTTCAGTTGAATAACAGGCTAAGGAATTGGAAATTTGCTTGTTTATGGGGTTTATGTTGTTTGAAATACACATTCAGGGCCTTTAGACTTAGAGATCCACTTAATACCAAACATGTATGTGCCTTCACTGTGCCTATTTCTAACTGGTTGATTGACTGATTAATTGATTGATTCATAGTCAGTGAATCAATTGATTAATTGATTGATTAATAGTCACCACACATAGTTACTAACTACACTACACGTAGTCTACTAACTATGTATAGTGACTATGCTTGACACTAGAGGTAGAAAAACTTTAGAAAGACAGTATTTGCTCTGAAAGAGCTCATAATATGGTGGGGACAAGAGCCATGACATGCTCAAGTACAGTTGAGTGATGATAAGTTATAATTACAATGCATTGTAACGTGCTATATGGGAAGCAGGCACATTCAGGAAGCCAATGGAGAACAGAGGAAGGAGCATAGCTCTGCTCAGGGAAGGGTATGTCTGAGAATGTAGAGAGGCTTCTGGAGAGGTTGGATCTTAAGTTGGGTTTTGAAGAATGGGTTAACTAAGATGATATTTTAATTAGAGGAAATAGCATGTACACGAAGGTGTGGCAGAAGGTTCAGGGTGTATGGCGTGGGGATGTTAGGACCTGAGCTTACGTTTCATGTTAAGCAAGTTGGATTTCTCTTCCATGTAACGAAGAACCACTGAAGGCTCTTTAAAAGGAGAGATACCAAAGTGCGTTTTATAAATGGATGCATTAGAGGGGAATGAGTGCAGATCCAGGGAGGCCTGTGAAAAAGCACTGGTGAGAAGGCAGATGGGAATCCAGCCATCCTACACTCACGTCAAACCTGAGCATGTTGGGGCATCCCTTGACTAAAAGCTGCCTTGCAGGGTGGGTTTTCAGCTATAGATATTCCCTTTCCCGTGACTGCCCTGTGGGGTATCATCCCTTCCTCCCTTTGCTCTTCTTTCCTTACTCTGCTGGTTTGGGTCTGGCTCTTGGTTGAAGAGCTGATGGTGGTGTGGAGGAGGGGACAGAGGACGAACATGCGGGTTGCCGTCCTCTGTGCTGGTGTCTCATATGGAGGGGCCCAGCCATTTCATCTGGCCTGATTCCTGTCTTAGGACCTTTGTGATTTTCACACAAGAAGCCTTGAAGAAGGGTGATTGAACGCTAAAAGAGTTTAGAAGGGAGCTTCTTTTTCCTGTCCGTAACAGTAAAACCTCTGAGAAC
This sequence comes from Chlorocebus sabaeus, assembly GCF_047675955.1. NCBI lineage: Eukaryota > Metazoa > Chordata > Mammalia > Primates > Cercopithecidae > Chlorocebus > Chlorocebus sabaeus. The sequence continues at coordinate 22,403,546 of NC_132910.1, forward strand.
ATGTTGGAAGGACAAAGTACTTTGTTTCTGACATAGGAAGGAGACTACTCTATTCTACAACGGAACTCTGGTCAGAAGCAGCACAGGGTCTTTGTGGAAGCACATGAGATAGTCCATTAAAAATATTAAGGAGCATGTGAGTGTGAGTGCAGGCTAAGTCAGGGAATATCCTGAGGAGTCATGAACGAAGTCCTCCTTTCAGCACTTCGTACCCTCCCCACAAGCACTTTCTCTCTTCATTGGTCACCTCCCCTGGCCTCTGAGCCTTTTCTCACCCCAGAGTCTCTGTCTCCATCCTCCTATCAGTTATTTTCTTGTCCTTTGTTGCTGAGCCTGCTCCAGCCTTTCAGAAATCAATCAACAATCTGAAGACAGAGTTTAGGAGACCTAACGCTAGCATGGAGAAGATGGAAAGGGAGAGTTTGATCCTAGTAGTTTGAGGGACAGTTTATCTGTAGTCTACCCAGTCAAAAATCCCGTGCATTTGCTCATGAGACAGAATCATGACCTCTGGGTCTGCAGGAGTATTAATACTCTATTCTCTGGGCCCTATGAACTTTATATTTGATTTAACTAAAACTGGTTGGATTTATTTAGGAAATTATTTAATTCCCTAAACTAACTTCTGAAGTGGTATAAGCCCATTTTAAAAGACATTGAAGTGAGAGAGGTTAGTTAACTTTCTAAGCTTACACACTTAGCAAAGTGTGCATCTGGGATTTTGTATTCATTTTTGCCTGATTCTGCGTCTGTGTTGGTGGACCTGACCGCCGTGTAGAATAATGCTTCTAGGGGAAATTAAAAAACAGAGTTACAAATGAGCTTTTTTAAATTGAAAATTTTATTGAGATAATTGTAGATTCAAATGCATATTTGAGAAATTATACAGAGAGGTTACTGGTGCAGAAAAGCTCCAGTTTGCCAGTTTTTCCTAAGGTTAACATTTTACAAAACGGTAGTATAATATCATAACCAGGTTATTGGCAGTGATACAATTCTCCAAACTTTATTCACATTTCCTGTTTTACGTGTACAAATTTCTCTCTTCTCTGTCTGTATTAAGTTCTATACAATTTTATCACCTGTGTTGATCCACAGATAAGATACTGAATAGAGCCAACCACAGGGGTCCCTTGTGTTGCCCTTGTTAACAATAAATACCTCCATCTTTAACCCCTGGCAAACATGAATCTGTCCTTCAAAATCTGTCCTTCATTTCTAAAATTTGGTCACTCCATATACATTGTATAATATAGTTTGTAACCTTTTGGGATGAGCTTTTCTCACTCAGCATAACCCCCTGGAGATTCATTCAATTTGTCGTGTATATCAATAGTTTGTTCATGTTTCTTGCTAAGCAGTATTCCATGGTATGGATGTACCATAGTTTAACCACTCTCCTGTTGAAAGACATGTGGATTAATTCTGGAGTTTTCTACTATACTTAAAGCTGCTGTAAACATTCATGTACAGGTTTTTGGGTGAACGTAAGTTTTTATTTCTCTGGGATAAGTGCCCAGGAGTACAAATGAACTTTTAATACAGTTCATAAATCCAGAATTGGATTTGCCGTGATCCTGCTCTGGGTTGCATTTTCACCTTTTATCCAGTTCTCAGTCTGATTTTGTGTGGGGCTCTCACCTATTTCCCTCTGGCCCTGGGCCCGTGTAAATTTCCAGGCTGATTAGGGTGCTCCTGAGCTCTGGGAAGGAGATTTACTTCGCTTTGTTGCCGGCTGATCTCTGGGAGTCATCACTGCCATCAGTCATGCTTGTGAGTTTTGCTGCACCGATGTCCCTTTCCCCCAGTGTGGATGTCCAGAGCTCCAGCTGTCTGCACAGTTAAGTCAGCAACTGTGTTCTGTCTTACTTCCTGTGGGAATGAAAGGCCTTCTTAGAGCCCCTGTGAAGTTTTAAAGGGAATGGTTGCAGCTTTTTCTTGCCCTTCGGTTCCCTGTAGTGAACACATGTTGCCAAAAGATGGCAGTGCACTTTGCAGCCGCTGAGATTGCTCTTCCCTGTCGCCTGTGGCTTAGAGAATTGTGTCTTGTTCATCATGTGTATGTTGAAAATGCACATGGCAGATTTTACAAAGCAACAAAAACACCAATAAAATGCTGTGAAATTTAGAATCATGAAAAAAAAATCACGTTTGCAAATGGTTTATAATGGAAATAGTCCCCCACTTCTTAAACATGATTTGAATAGGGAACAGAACTCAGATATACGTGTATGAGTGTATAATTTTAGATGTCGGTACTGATTGTTATATTCTGTATAGCTCCTGAAAAAGACCTGGGAAATGCTGATTTTTATCTTTCATCTGATCCAAGATTAGCCAAGTAACAGGGACAGCTGCTTTTGAACTCTGAGACTGCAGTCCTCAAGTAAAGGCCTTTGTATACACTTAGTTTTCATGGCAAAAATGGCTAATAATAAAACTCTTCACTTGCTAGCATTTGTCACTCCCCTGTGTGCGTCACTTTGGTGTGCGTGTGGGCATGTGTGTAAAGAACTGTTTAAACATTGGCTATGCATGGGAAAGCTGTGTGAAGTAAGAGATTATGGGGTTCACCGGATATCGTAAACAGACCAAGCTGGTGAGGATAAAGTGGGATGAGTTGAAATACAAGATTAGCTAATAAACTTCATGCTGTATGCATGGAGAGAAACAGTGATATTAAACTAGGTGCCCTGCTGCTCTCTAGGGTGCCATCCCCGGTGCCTTTTGGGATGCAATCAAAAAGCCCTGCTATGAACTTGATCCATGTGCAGCATCGTTAAGTGCAGAGCAGACTGTGGAAGAGAGCGGGCTAGCTCTGGGATTGGGTATACAAGCCCCGGAGTGGATCCTCTACACACCAGCTAGTGTGCCAAGGTTGGAGGCTCTGTTTTGCCTCCCCTGGGCTCAGTACTGCAGTCGCTTTCATCCTACAGTTTACAAAGTAGCTGCAATCCTGGGGTGGCAGGGAAACAGGTGGCTCCACGGTAAAGCAGCAGGCTTTTTGCTGCTGCATCCTTTGGCAAAAGCTTAGGCTAGGAGGAGAAATGTGCTGTATAAAGTTTTAACCCTGAAACCAGATGCTGTTACTATAGAGACAAGTGAAATGCTACAGCGGGAGGCGTAACAGGGGAGGGATGGGAGAAGGGAGGTGGGAGGGCAAGTGAGGCGAATCTAAAGGCTAGCACACTCGAAGACCTTCAACCTTTAGCAGCACTGTGACGGGGCAGGCTTGCATTCTGAAACTTGTGTGCTGGCGGTCTGCCACGTGCTGACTGGCTGAGTGGCAGCTGCTTGCGCTGTGTGGACTAGCTGGTGAGCACGTTGGCAGTTGGCATGGGCTCTGGGGGTGGGAACTTAGAGGGGTGGAATGTAGATGGGTGCTCAAGACCCAATGGCTGACAGTTTTGCACAGATGTTTCTCATGCTGGGCTTAAGTCACCCTTACGAGCCTGCTCAGTGATTAGGACCGGCTGGTGAAAGCCGGTCCATTTGGCAGTAGATTTGACATGTGTTACAGTTAAATCATTTTGGTGTCCCAGAATAACGGAGAATAAGAAAAACCTTGCTTTGGGTGTGGACTTCCGTAGAAAGGGTATAACTTGTACAGTCAGAGGCCTGGCTGAGGGAAGGCATTATTGGCCCTGAGTGGATTTTATACTGACTGGTGTGACCCTTATCCCCGTGATGCTGGTGAGAAGCTTCCAAATCTATTCTGAACTTTGCCTCATGCTGGTGATGTGAGCAACTCGGGAGCTTTTTAGAAGCATGCTCTTCCCTTCTTTGTTTTCAGCGAATGCAGGGTGTGTGAAAGGAACTTTTAAGAATGGGTTTGAGGGCCTGATTAAGGACTGGATAAGTTAATTTCTTCCTATTGATAGAAGGAGGAACTAGTTGGGTCAGATGGTTATTTTAAAAGATATCTCTGTCTTACTAATAATAGCAAGCAACTGCTGAGAGGATTTGCGGTGAGGAGGGACACAAGCCCAAATAATTGACATTTGTAGTGTAAAGATGAAGAAAATGTGCTGAATTCCTGTATTTTGTGCAGAAGCCTAGGTGCACCAGGCTGGACTTACTTCTAAGGAGGACTGAGGGCGGCTGTGGGGAAAGGCCGCTGTGGGTGTGCAGGTTTTATATTTTCCGTTTGCTTCACTCATGCCTTTTTTCTTCCTGCAGGGAAGAGGCTGCTTTGAGATGCTCTGCATTGTCTGTCAGAAAGAACGAAGTTTCTAATTACTTGCTATGTATAGTCTTGGAGGGAATGTGAAATATGCATCAAAGAGCCAAGGAATGCACCAATCATTATTCTCACTCTCTAACTCAGATGGAACGTAGTGACAGTGCCTCAGTTAGGCTGGATGGTTTTCTTAGCCTAGGAAGAGGGTTTTTCTGAACTATTCTATTATCCCCTCCAGTTGTTGCTGCTTTTCATTTTCTTTCTTTCTGTTTCTCTTTTTTCTTTTAGAGATGGGAATTCACTGCGTTACCCAGGCTGGAATGCAGTGCCCTACTCATAGCTCACTGAAGCCTTGAACTTCTGGGCTCAAGCAGTCCTCCCACCTCAGTCTCCCAAGTAGCTGGGACTACAGGTGCACAACACTGCACCTAGCTAATTTGAAAACAAAATTTCAGAGATGGGTCTTGCTATGTTGCCCAGACTGGTCTGGAACTCCTGGCCTCAAGCAGTCCTCCCACTCAAAGCAGGCTGAGCAACTGTGTCAGCTTTTCTTCTTTTACTTCTTTGGTTGTTGCATGCAATTCTGGGAATGGCTGAGGCACAAAGGCTAAACATTTTAGTTAAGAAATTTGAAAAAAGACAACAAAAGACTTTAGGATCAGTTTGATTTATGGTGAGGTGCAGAAATGATGTTCCACATGAAATTGTGTTGGACTCTATAGGCTGGAAAGGATTAGTTCTGATAGGACTGGAAAGGGTTAATGTCAGCTAAACCACTCTGTTTTCTAAAGGGGAGCTGGCACTATTAATGTACGTGCAGTAGCACAGGGCTTCAGGATTTTGTTGTGCTTCTGAGGTCTTTTAAGAAAATTTCCTCATTAAACTGTCATCCTTATCTGTGTCTACAAATGTATAATGGATGGGTTCTTGCCTTTTGAACTTATTTGCCTGGATTGCTAAGGGTAATCTTTGAGAAGGTGGATGTGATTGCATTAGGCACCTTGTTTGTCTTGCTCACTGTAACTCTAGTGCCTTGGCTTGTGCCTGGAGCACAGTAGTAGTATCCAGTAAATATTGACTGAATGAATGAATGCAGGAAAGAGAAAAGAGAACTATTGAATGCCTCCTCTGTGTCTGCTACTGTGTGTGGTATGTAAAAATTGTATTTGGCAATCAGAAGATATTGGTGATCATGACTAAAGTGCTTTTTACACCTCTCTTTCCATCTTTCTCAGCCCCTGGGTAGCAGTGCTGTCCTCCTTTTGTCACTTCCTTGACATCACTCTTGCCTGGATTTCCTCTTACCTCATTGACTGTTTTTGTTCCTCTGCTCTGATGGTAAAGGTTGGCATGCCTCAGCACTTGGTCTTCGGTCCAATCCTTGATTTTTACATTTTCTTCCTGGATGATCTCGTCTAGTAATAGCTTCAGGTACCAGCTTTATTCATTGATTTCCTAATTTTTATCTCTAATCCTGAGCCTCTGAGCTGCAGACTCAGACATCTACTTGTGTGCCCAATGGCTCCTTTTTCATGTGTAATAAGCATCTTATTCTTAAAGTGGCTAAATAGAACTCTTGATTTGTTCCCCAATAACTTGTTTCTCCCGTAGCCTTCCCCTGGCTACTGCGATGATTTCTTAATTTCTCTTGTCCCCTTACTGTCCATTTTCAGGGTGATCTTTTAAAAATGAAAAACAATCAAGTCACTTTCCATTTTAAAACTCTTCAGTGGCTCCCATAACACCTAAAATTCTGACTCCTTACCCTGGTTTTGTGGCCCCAATCAGTATCATCTCCTAAAGTTGACCTTTAGGCCCTGTCCAGCTGTACTAACTTTGTTTCTGTTCCTGGAACATCCTAAACTTGTCTTCACCTTAGAGCCTTTGCACTTGCTGTTCCCTTTGCTTGGAACACATTACCTGCAAATATTCACAGTACTGATTCCTTCCTGTCATTTTTGTCTCTGCTCAGTTGTCATCCAGAAGCCTCATGTGAACCACCCTATGCCAAGCAGTCCCTGCCTCATTTTATTTTCCACAAAGTACTTAATGCTATCTGAGATTACTTTGTTCATCTATTCACTATTAATTGGTTGGGAACTTTGTCTCTCTGATTCACAGATATATTTCCCTCTCTCTGAAGAGTATGAGGAACATAGCAGGCACTAAATAAATATTTACTGAATCAGTGAATATACTATATCATTTAATTTTCATGGGAACCAGAGGCTTAGAGAAGTTGGTAAATGACTTGACTTCTTAAGTCTTTTTTTTTTTTTTTTTTTTTTTTTGAGATGGAGTCTCACTCTTTTGCCCAGGCTGGAGTGCAGTAGCGCGATCTCGGCTCGCTGCAACCTCTGCTTCCTGGATTCAAGTTATTCTCCTGCCTCAGTCTCCCGAGTAGCTGGGATTACAGGCGTGTGCCACTGTGCCCGGCTAATTTTTGTATTTTTAGTGGGGACGGAGTTTCACCATGTTAGCCAGGTTGGTGTCTAACTCCTGACCTCAAGTGATCTGCCTCCCTTGGCCTCCCGAGGGATTACAGGTGCTGGGATTACAGGTGTGAGCCATGATCATGCCCGGCCTCAAATCTTCAAGGAATTTTCTTTTCCACTAAAATCTTGATGGCCAACCCATATCCTGCTTGCGTTCAGATTTCTATTTTTAGTTTGAGTATAGAGAAGGAAAATGATGTACAGATTGCCAGGGTGAAAAGGAAGGAAACAGAAAGGAAGGAAACTTACAGTAATTAAACATGTAGTATGTGCTAAGTTCTGCACTGTGTGCTTTTACGTGTGTTACCTAATTCGACTCTCAAAGCCTTCAATGCAAGGTTAATATTATTGTGTTGAATCAAGGCAAGGTTGATATTATTACCCCAGTTTTATAGATGGAAAAACTGAGGCTCAAAAAAGCTAAAAACTTTTCTCCAGGTAGCACACCTATTAAGTGATGAGCTAGATTTCTTAAACCGGGGACTACCTAATACCAAATTCCTGACTCTTTATGTTATGATGGTTGCTTCGTGAGATGAATATGCTTCTAAAATAGTAAGGACAAAAATATGAATTCAATGCACATCCGCATAGATTATAACAAATATCTGAAGCACAAGAATAAGTTATACAGACAATATGGAAAACAGACCTACGATATTCAATGCCTGAGCATATAATTGGATGAATAGAATACAGAATGAACATTTGGTTCTCTGGCAGGGCTCATGTACGGTATGACATAGAGCAGCTGTCCCCAGAGAAAGTTCTTTGTTTCTAGACTGGTACTACACAAGCAGCATTTGAGCAATTCAGGATTTCTTTCTGCTTTCACTATAAATAGAGCTCATGGAATTCTGTATATCAAAGTTAATGCAATGAAAAGGAGCTGCAGAGTATGGAAATAAACCTTAACTCATTCTATAAACTAGAAGCATGTTTGGCATCGGGAGGCCCTAAAAACGCTGTCATTCCTTGGATGGATTCTGAGGTCTTATTTAGCATATGAAATTGCAGAGTAGATCCTATTATGTAAGGAGACAGGAGGACAGCATAATGTGGTTACAAAATGAAGAACTTTGTGCCCTTCAGGGAAGAGTTAACAGGGCAGATATACACAGAGAAAGATGTGTGATAAGAATGTGGAAAATGAATGAATGGGTGGCATGTATCTGTGTGTATTGCCGAAGCCGGGTTGCTGGATAATCCTCAGATGTCAGATTTCCGTAAGGCCAACATGTGACTCAAAGCTTGCCACTCAACAGAGAATACTGGGCTGTGCTGGTATTAAGAGGCTGGCTGGAAGCTAGGCTCCCACTGTGCACTAGCCTAACTCCCTGTCGCTCTCTGCGTGTGGGTGGGTGTGCATGTGTGTGTGTGTGAGGGTATACATTTTATGCAGTGGGTGTTTAAAGAGCTAAGCACTGAAGCTGGATTTCCACAAACGATCATCACGAGCACTCCAGACACACCAAACTTCCTCTCTTGGTATTTTTTTTTTTTTTTTTTGCTTTCATCCTTTTTTTAAAAAAATTTAAAACCCTCGAGGAGAGAGCCCCCAACATCCTGCCTACAGGATTGGGATTATTTTCTCTTACCTATGTGGGTGCCCTCTCAAGGTTAGAACTGAAGCTATGTGGGACCGGCATATTCTCAAGCACCAGATGAGAGGAGCTGCGTGAAGCAGTAGCAGACACCAGAAGAAGAGTGACTCTGCCCTGCTAACATGAACAACAGCTTGCAGGTTAACCTGCCCAGAAGCTGGGCTGCTCCAAGTGGCTCGCTCCAGGAGAAGTCTGAGCATTCTTTTTTTCTTTTTTATTACTATAGGATGGAGGATGAAGCTGTCCTGGACAGAGGGGCTTCCTTCCTCAAGCATGTGTGTGATGAAGAAGAAGTAGAAGGTGAGCTTTACGGGTCTGGGAAAGTGTCTGTTGACATACATATGTCTCTATAGATAATAACATTCATGAATTTCATAGATCTTAGATTTTTAAAATGAAACACCAAACCTTTTCTATAGAGTTTCATCAATCTCTACATTTTGCTTCAACACAGAAAGTAATTTTAAGAACTTCATTGGACCATCAGAATCTGATTGAATATGGGTCTTGCCTGGTTTTAAAAAAGTCTTATTTTAAAGTAAGTGCCTATGTTAGCTGCGCCTCTTTATCAAAAATAAACATTTTACCATATAATACTAACCACCTTCCAATGACTAATTCAAGAAAGCTGCTAGATTTATATAAATCTATTCAGCAGCATCTTTAATATTCTTTCTTGTACCTTGTAGTGTAAAGATGTAGATATTACAGAAGGATAATGATACCATTGTTGCAGGAAAAATGGGTTTAAGCTGAAAATGTTAAGAGTGGTAATCATGGATGAGTTTCAGTTAGGAAAAGATGGACAAGCATTTTTTACTTAAAAAAACTTCAAGGATCTCTTTTGTTGATATTTCCTAGTGCCTGTTAAAAACTAAAGAAGAGTTATGTTTTATCTGGTGCTATAATACTTTCAGCAGGCATTCCCTTTTCCTGTCTCCTGACTTATCAGTAAGTGGGAATAATGCTATTTATTTGATGGAAGGCAAAGCTGAATTAATATTTATTAAAATAATTATATGAAGGCATCACAGATATATGTTATTATTAATATTTATAATGAGATTTTTAAAAAATCAGGATTCTAGGCAGTACTCAAAGTTAAATGAAACTTGCAGGTGAATCATGTGATCAATCCCACCCTTTAAAGTCACCTGAGAGACAATTCATCTGTGTTTTGGAGATTCTGGCCTGACCGGTGCCATGTGGTAAGCATTTAGTGCCAACCCCAAACTTGAACCAGAGGGTGGTGGGCTTGGGAAAAAGAGAGTCAGTATTGTATGTTCTGGAGTGATTCTTCAAGCAGACTGAACACCAGGTACGGGGCAAGTGATTCTTCTGTGCCACTTGGAACAGTTTGAATAGTGTGGCTATTATGTTGTTTCTCAAGTTTCTTTAGTAAGTTTCTTCTGCCCATGTGGTGTTAGAGGATTGGCGCCTCCACCCCCACCTCAACTTCCCGCATTTATGCTCTTGAGACTGACTAATACGAATTTGATGCCTAAGTTTCTTAGGAAAACGGAAACTACAGTATTTTCTTTCATATTGTTTTATGGGTTCCTTGCATTTTTACAACATGCTGTGGGAAAATGTCAAGCTGGTGAAAGCAAAATAGTAAAACTTTTGTCTTAAGATTCTTGGAACCCATGATGTTAAATCATCATTTTAGTGACTCTGTCACTGTCCCAGTGTCAAAGAGGGGATATAAGTATTAAAGTTTTAGCATATGGATATAAGAAATAATGTAGCTTTGAGCAAATAGCCTATAGTTTTAAGACAATTGAAGTAGAAAAAGCTTGGGAGTGACATATACTGTGTGAGTGTGTTTTCTTTTGAGAATAATGTTCTTGCTAGGTTCACAAGAGATGTAAATCACTTCTTGAGTTTGTAAGGTCTGTAGGATTGACAGTACTCTACTGCAATAGGATATTGTATACTGTTTCTTAAGGTTTTGACTAAGAAGTGCATTTCCTGAAGTATTTCCCTTGATTTTCAAACACAAAGTTAAGACAACAACATAAATGAGTAGCACACAAATCTGCAGCCAGGTTTCTTTAAGAAGAAACAGAAAGACAACCGAAGGTGGTAGGAACACATCTGTAAAATTCAAGAAATGTTTTGGTTTTGTGATGATTAAACCTCCCGAATGGATTTATGTATTTTCCTGTTCTTATAAGACCTCTATTTTAGTGACTGTCTTTCACATTGATTGACACCTGAGCTGACTACATTTCTTTCAAGACATGCTCAGATAGTTAGTTGCCTGTTGCGGAGTCCTGAGCCCCGTAGGAAGATTGCTTATGGATTGTTTTGTGGGTAACTTTCTACAGTGCTGACTGTCTTACAATACTAGCCTTGAAATTATTGTAACTGTTCATTAGAAATGAACAAAATTGTTCATTTATAATTTGTTGTTCTCCCAATTGACCTTCCCTCTTTTTCACCTTGCTTTATTGGTGGGGGTGGGAGGTCTTAGATTTTATAGTAGCTCTAGGTGATAGTATAAAATAGTTGAAATGGACAGGGGTTTTATGGCACATCCATGCTTCCAGTGGTTGAGAATGAAGAAACAGATGGCCTATGTCAAGACCTCTAAGAAGTATTCATATTTTGAGGGGAATGTTTTTTTCCCAAGAATATGAGTCCATCTCATATTTTTAATTGCTTAGAGAAGAGAGTATTTGAAGAAAAGCAAACTGTTATCTCTGTTCTAAAGTAGCTTCCTGGCACATTTATGGCAGAGGTGAATGCCCCAGTTTTAAGGGTCAGAATTCAAAAGACAAGGAGCTGGAACACTTTACCTTTATATTATTATTTATATTTCCTTTTATACAAGTAGTTATTTCTCTTGCTTCTAGGATAAACATAGAAGTTTACAATGTTTGTAAACATTCTTGGCAAAGTCAACTTAAAATAAAACTTTGTTTTTTACAGTTATCTGCATAAATAAGATGTATTCCCAATAAGTGATTATTAAAGTAACTAAGGTCTGATGGTTCTTGTTACTTTAAAATATTCATGCTTTAAAAATGCTTAGGGCCCCCTAATTTGGGGTGATTGGATTCAGCTCAGCCTGAAGGCAAGAAGAGCCAGATACTCTCTCTTAGTTCCTTTGAATGCTGTGGTTCTGAGGAGAGAGACTTCAAACCACACCCTCAGTTCACCTTGTTCAACTTTACTCTCAGTGGGTGGCATGACACTTAATCCACATTCTAAAAACTTAATAGAAAACCATGAACTGCAAAACTCACTAAGCATGGAGTGAGTCAGAAGAGGAGTCATCTGTTTAAATAATGAATTTATCTATGTGGCTTATATTTAAAGACCTAAACCTCATTGTCACATAATTTTCTTCATGTGTTAATGGCTTAAAGAGATACTCTTTCAAAATGAAACCAAGTGCCAGTTTTAATCTTTAAAAGAAATAGAAGCCTTTAAATCTGCTCTTCCACTGGTTACCTTGTACTATGCATGGTTTTGTAAAGTTAACATTTTTTTGGAGGAGAGTGGTTACTGTGGATAAACTTATTTTAAAATGTCAGTATTTCAGATATTCATATTTATTTATTTATCACCATGCCCCAGCTCCCACCCAGGCCCTTCCGCGCTTTCACAGAATTGGTCTGTGGATGACAAATTAACGTTACCAGAATGATCCAGAAGTGCTGACCACGAGGAGCAACCACTCGCTTTTCGTTTCAAACACAGACGGGGGAAATTGCTAATTACATAGGGTGAATGAGGGTTGAGATAGGAAGAGTCAGTCCCAGGTAGCTTTTTCCAAGCAGAAGAAAATCCTATGGATGTTTTATTCTTAAAAAAGTCAGCCAGGATTTTGGATCTGTATGATATAAACAGATTACTTAATAGTCTCATATTTTGCAATAGGGGAAAAGAGCAAACTCCACCTTATCCTTTGAGATAAGGCTTTGGCTCTGCAAGGCTAGGTAACTCCCAGCAGGCCTTGGCAACTCTGACCTCATGAGGAGGGGCCTCTTCTTAACATCAAGTTCAACCAACAACTCAGAAAATATAAAATGCAGTAACACAGTATTGGCTGAAACGTGTCTCCATTTTTGAGGCTTGGTCTGTACTCTCCTAAAACTATTATGCTATATTGTGCTGGTTTTCCTCTTCCATTCAAAACTTAATGCAGTGGGAAGTGTGCACCCATCTGTCCCAATGGAAGAATAATTCTACAAATTCACATGTCTAGTGAAGGACATTAAGAGGGAGTGTAGTTGAAAATGCATGGAATTTACAGGAGGATCGTTTTCAGGAAAAGTAAAAAAAATATGTCAGGGTCTGGGACAGGGTAGATATTCACTAATTATTTGTTAAAAGAAAGAATTAATAAATAAATGTATAACATAAACTAAATAAAGTATATGTAGAATCACTTTGTATAATCCTTTTACATATTTTTCAAAAAAATTTGTTAGAAATTTGGTTGTCAAGGCTTGACGTTGTGGTCATGCCTATAATCCTTGCACTTTGGGAGGCCAAGGTGGGAGGATCACTTGAGGGCAGGAGTTCAAGAACATCCCGGAAAACATGGTGAAACCCCATGGTGAAACTCCATCTCTACAGAAAAATTATAATAAAAAAAATAGCTGGGTGTGGTGGTGCATGCCTGTTGTTCCAGCTACTCAGGAGGTTGAGGTGGGAGAATCGTTTGAGCCCAGGAGATCAAGGCTACAGTGAACTGTGATTGTGCCACTGCGCTCCAGCTCGGGTGACAGAGTGAGACCCTGCCTCAAAAAAAGAAAAGAGAAAAGAAAAAGAAAAAAGAAGTTTGGTTATCTTAGTTCTCTTATTCAAATGAAATGATATAGCCTCTCATCTTATCCTTGGTATTACTCCTGTTTGATTTTGCAAAGATCATTGACATATCATTTATATATTTATACTGATAAGAAAAAGAAGGGCCTAAACACCTCTGCTTTATCAAACTTTTTCATTCTTCTAGTATATTTTTTGAAGAGATAGACTAAAATGATGAAATGGAGGCTTTTGTCTTTTTGGAAGTCAAGACCTCAACATTTTACAGACATGAAATCATGACTTAAGCCTATTTCTTGCTAGAGGATATTATGATGATCTACTCATGTGGATTGGAGAAGGTAGTATTTTTTTCTAAAAAAAAGTGGGGCCTGGTAGACATTTTTAAATAATTATAATGGTATAAAACGTAATTGCCGAGAAGGAGTGAATGAAAACCTATCGGATGGGAAGGGAGGGGCCAAGTTGGGACTGGGGCTATTCTGAGCACTGGATATAAGTGTCCGGTTGCATTTTGCTGACCTCTTCTCTGCTGTTCACTCTAATTGCTCAGAAAACAGTGTGTACAGAGGAAACTCTTGGGCAAATACTGCTAAAGGAAAAGCCTTCTTAAAAGAAACAATGTATCCACACATTGGACTGCTTTAAAGAAATGCAGTGAGGTTTTTAAAAGTTGGTACTTGAATAGCAACATAGGTTTCCCAGAAAAGGTTGAGCCCATGCAGACCTTTCCCAACTCCCTGCTCCTTTCTCCTCATGGCCTCAGCTGAACGCTGGCCAGAGGTCCTCAAGTATGCAGCACTTAGCTCTGTAGCTGCCTGACACCTCTTGCTGTGTCAGGGAAGTTAAATATTTATATATAGATTTCTTTCACTTCAAGGAAGGCTGGTGATAGTTCCGTGTTTTTGAAACTAGAATCTGAAACTTCTGGGAATTTTCCAACTGTAGAGAATTCCCTGGTAGTATAGTATGGGCTAAAGCCCTCTTGAAGCCATTTCCTATCCTAGGTGTTGGTGTTCTTTGATGGCAATTAAGCCATAGCAAATTGCACTTGGTACTTGCATTGCGTTTGGCAAGGATCCAGAAATTCTGAAATAGTACATTTACAGCAGTTTTGTCTATAGATTGAGCTTCTTTTTAGAAACTTTTTTTTTTTTTTTTTTTTTTTTGAGACGGAGTCTTTGCTCTGTCGCCCAGGCTGGAGTGCAGTGGCACGAACTCGGCTCACTACAAGTTCCGCCTCCCAGGTTTACGCCATTCTCCTGCCTCAGCCTCCCGAGTAGCTGGGACTACAGGCGCCCGCCACCTCGCCCGGCTAGTTTTTTGTATTTTTTAGTAGAGACGGGGTTTCACCGTGTTCGCCAGGATGGTCTCGATCTCCTGACCTTGTGATCCGCCCGTCTCGGCCTCCCAGAGTGCTGGGATTACAGGCCTGAGCCACCGCGCCCGGCCTAGAAACTTTTTTATCTGGTAATATTAGTGAGACATGTTGTTTGATATTTATTTTGAGGAGTCTCTATTGTTTATTTTTTTCGTGTGTTGTCAAAGCAGAGTGGCTAAGTATCAGTTTGAGAATAAAAATTTAAAACTTGCTCTATCGTCAAATCATTGCATAGGTGAAGGAAGCAACTTACAGCTTAGATTATAGGTTTTTCTCTTTGTAAAATGGAAACAATGGAGCATGTCATTCACCTTAGAACTCTTAAGAACTTCTAACAGCAATTGCTGCTGTACCTGGCGTTAGGAACAGGCATGTTTTATACTCCACCACTCTCTGTTGTTTTTCTTTCTGATGGATACAGCCTCACCAATAATTTTCTTTGGTTATTATCTTCTTTTCTGAAAATTATAACTGGCATAAATATTGTTTACTTGCTTAATTCATTTCTCCCTTCATCTGTCCTTTGCCTTCCTAATCATGCTTACCTACTGCTTCTTATATTGGAAAACTAAAGCCAGAATGATCCAGTGAAATTTCCCAAGGCCTACTCTCTGTTTCCCTTTGGACTCATTCTCATCCTTTAAGCTCTGAGTATGAAATCTAATTTTCACAGTTAGACTGCTCTGATACACATTATCCTTAATTTGTTAAATTGTCTTTTTTTTCCAAGAAGAGGGATATTACCATAATTGTATACTGCGTAAAATACAAATGCTTGTCCATTGTATAATAAAGCCGGCAACGTTGCTTCATTTGGAAAACGGATTCAAGAGTGTAGTGTTTTTCTGCCAGTGAGAAGGATTCAAGAGTCTAGTATGTGTATATGTATTTAAACATGCATATAGAAATGCATTTCCCCCTGTCTACCACATAGACTAGAATAATTCTGCTTCCTACTGGCCATTATGTAATTTAGGTGCCAATTAAATGAGATTACGCAACGGTATAGAAATAATACTATCTAACCTGAACTAAATATTTCCCCTTTTTTATCACCACAAGATTAGAAATCATTGGGAGAACTGAGAATTGGGCCTGATGAGAGTGAGTAAAATAAGAATATAATAAAGATCAGTTGAGGCTCTCTTGTTGCTGTCATGAGCTTGCTGGTGCGATTTCATTTTATTTTGTTTTATTTTATTTTACTCTTTTGGCTGATTGCATTTAGGTGACTGAGGTGAGAGCCTGCAATGGCATAGGTTCACGGGAGGTTCCAACACTCATCCTGGAGCTGCTGATTGCCAGGTGGGATGAAAGGTGAAGGTAGTGAGGGTGGTGAGTGACAGCCACTGAATCAGCAGTATAGATGACTTAAATAATTCATTTCTCTGAATAGCTAAAAAGTTTTCAAATCTGGTAAATTGTTTCTACCTTTCCATAGAGTTAGAATTAGAAGGCAGCTATCCAAAGGGCTATATCCAATGTGTGTACCTTTCTTCATACTCTGTTGATTTTTGGAAGAACAGACTCTACTTAGACCTCATGAAATATTATTTTATTGACTATTTTACATGGTGGAATGCTCAGTAACTTTTACCAGGCCAAATACTTCTGGGAATAAAAAGAGGTTTTAAATTTTAGTAATATTGGCCAGTATATCAGCTTTAGACGAATGGAATTATATTGTTATAGATGGGTTAAATTACTACCAAACCCCCAATTGATTATTAAATTTTCAACAGGAAATTTGATTCCTACTGAAAAATAAAGAAAATTTCTTCAAGGTAGAATGAAAGCTCATGATTGAATCTAATGGATACGTGTGTTTGGCAAATTAAATTAGTATCTGATTATTCAAGTTTTTACTCACTTTTATTCCATCTGTGCTATGGTTCAGAGAACATGGTGGTGGACCAGTAGTCTCAGGACCTTTTTCTGTTCCTGGTCTGCCACTGCCTTTCTGGATAATACAAAGCAAATCATTATCTTGTGGTTATGGCTTCTTCATGCAAAGTGCAGTGAGTAACCTGTCTCCTTAGCCACCTACTAGAAATGCTCTAAGAATTTTTGGATAATACCTGAAAAATACCTTGATACTTCCAGTAGGCCATTAAGAAGTTACTTAATTTCTGAATCTCAGTTTTTTTGTACAAGGAGATAGAATTTGCACCTCTCATCTCCTAGTTTTTCTAGGAATATAAGTAAAGCAATTTGAAATCCCCCAGGATTAACCCCATAAATTTAAGGTATTATCTCCCTTGCATGTAATCGTTGCATGTAATTTATCTTTATGCACAACACTTTCCCACCAGCGGTTGCTGTGACTGCAGAACACTGTCAGACTAAACTAATACTAATATCTGGTAATCAACAGATTAGTTGATTAGTACTTATGTTAACTCTTCTTACTTAATTTTACTAACTGATGGACCATGCTTTTTTTTTTTTCTTTAAGCCTATCAAAATGGTAAGAACAGTTGCAGGTGTGACCTCTAATATGTTGCTTTTCCAGGCTTATGTGTATCATTGAATGTGGTAACATTGTAACTAGGACCATGATTATTGTTTAGTCAAATAAAGCAGCCATTATTTAAGGACACAAGGTTAGTTGATATGGTAATTTTAGAGATGTATCACATATGTAGGTGAGTTTACATGGAAGGCCAGGGAATATATGTCCTACAGAATAACATTAAATTGAGACCTAAAAGTGGAAAAGGAATTTGCTAGGTGAAGAATCAGGGAAGCATTCTAGGCCGGCATGTGTGAAGGTCCAGAGGTGAGAAAGACTTAGGCCCATTTGAGAAACAGAAATAAGGCTACGGTAGCTGGACCGTGTGAACAGGGAGAGAGTAGTCTGAGGTGGATAGGACCCAGATAGTTCAAGGTCTTTTATGTTATGGTAAATGTTACAGTTTTACTGAGTGTGCACTAAGGAAACATTGCAGAAGGGTTTTAAGCAGGGAAGTGATAAGACCAAATTTGTATTTTAGAAAAGATTCCTTTGGCTGCTGGGTGGAGACAGTGTCCCAAGAGGGCAAAGACAGCAGTGTGGGGGCTGTTGTCAGGATTCAACTGAGAGATGATTTTGGGTTGGACAGGAGTTGGGACAAAAAAGATGGAGACAAATGTATTGAATTGATGGGTGGATATATGGATGGGGATGGCTGCTTCTGGATTTCTGCTATGAGCAATTTGGGGGATCATGCACCATTTTGTAAGATGGGGAACATTGGAAGAAGAGTGGTAGGGGATGATAGGAGTTTAGCCTTTTGTATATATTGAATTTGAAGCACCTGTGAGATATCCAAGTAGAACTCTGAAGCCGGTAGTTGACTGTACAAGCAGGAGCTAAGAAGAAAGGACAGGGATGGAGATATAAATCTGGGAGCTCTAGGCATGTAGCTAGCATTTAAAGCCATAGGAATGGATGATACTGCCCAGGGTCAAAGAATGGAGTGAGAACAGGAGTGGATTGGACTCTGCAAGTGCCAACATTTGGAGATTAACAAGGTGCAGTCATAGAAGTAGGAGGAAAACCGGGAAGAGAGTGAACGCTCTGAGGCCGAGAAGAGGGCTTTTTAAATAAGGAGCTAGCGATTGACAGTGCTGAATGCTGCCTTGAAGTCCAGTAAATGAGGACTAAATAGTAGCTACTGGATTTGGCAAAAAGAAGGTGATTGGTAACTTTTGTTAGCAATGTGGTGACGTGTCATGGTTAGTTGGGAATCAAATTGGGGTAGACTGAAGAGTGCCCAAGAGACAACTATCATTATGAGAAGTTAGGAAGAGACTTTGAGGTGATGCTGGAAAACTTTTAGCCTTTCCCTCTATGTGCTCCACTTCACTTAACTACTTAAAATATTTGGAATTATTATAGATGTTTTAGAACTAGAAAGGATCTTAGAGAAAATTTAGTTCAATATTCTCAGCTTACAGATGGCTAGAGGAACCATGAAGAAGTTAAATGATTTGCTCGAGGTAACACTGGTAGGAGCTGGAATAACGAGAACAAGGATCCAGGTGTTCTGACTTTCCCAAGGCTGTGCTTATCCCAAAAGAGTGTGCTTGAGGTTGATTCCCTCTGCAGAGGAAGAGGAATTTAGGTAGGGAGATGGATGAGAACTAGGAGAAGCACCTGGAAGAATAGGAAGTGGAAAGAACTGAAAGGAATAAAAGGTGTTGAAAGAGCATACAGAGAGGTAAGAGGGAAAGAAAACACAAGACTGGCCTCAGCATTTGAATGACCCCTGGTGGTAAGTGGGAAGACAGATGTCCCAGCCAGAACATTGTCATATTTTGGAGCAGCTTATGGAACTAAGGGTTGTGGATTTCAATTTGTCATTCTATGACTCTAAGACAGAAACATTTCCAGAGAATCCTGAGCCCATTTTTCCCTTCTCGATAATTACTAACTTGAAAGGATTAATCGTTATTATTCTTTTGGCTGTGTTTTGTAGACAGTGGAGGATGGGAGGGATGGGTGGAGGACTGGTACCATGATAGTGGAAAAATGGGAAAGGAAGGCTTATACATCCGGGACACTAGTCTTAGTCTTTATATGTCATTAACTGGCTATTTGGCTTTAGTTAGATCACTGGTAAATGAAGAGGCTGAACCAGTTAAAGTGATTTTTTGGCCACTTTAAAAGTATGATTACGTGCTTCTGTGTCAATAAATGTCGTCCCTCTTTTTCCTGGGTGCATGTGGAAAACCACAGTCATGAAGATTCTGGGATTCTAGGCTAACAGAAGTCTCTCATAGCACTTTTCCTACTTCTGGGTGATTGTTATAGCCCTATGATATTATCTACATCTCATTTACCTACATATGTGTATGTGAGGGAAGGGAATAATGTGAACTGTAATATTTATATTTTATAACAAATATAAATTAATATTTAATATATTAAATATTTATATCAACATTTTATATTATATATTTAAAAATATGTTCATCTATTAATATAATATAATATATAGCTACATATAATATTTTGCATATGTGATATATAATTATGATAATAGATAAATATATATTAAAATTATATATAATATTTATATATTATATTAAATAGTTGATACATGATTAACCATGAGTGTATTAACTATTTGTACATTACCTTTCCATAGCAACCAAGGACTCTTCATCCTATTGCCCAGCCAGGGCTTAGGCCACTGCAAAAAGAGAAGCCATAATAGAGTCAGAGATGGACAATGTGGTTGGGATGAGAGTGTGAGTGTGTACATTTATGTGTCTCTCTAAGCTGCCTCTCTGGCTGCAATCGCAAATCCAGTTATCGGTGACCATCGAATTAGCTATTGTTTTGTATCTTCCAACCCTACTTCCCATTCACTTGTGCAAATGGTGACCAAAGAGAAATGATGGAAACTGTCAGTTCTCTGTGTTTGGCTCACAGGTGGATTTTGTCTGATGGCACGTGTACTGCATGTTACAATGCAGCAGCCCCTGTGGGGTGGTTCTGGGTGTCGGGATAAGTGGAGGGTTCATGTCTTCCCGCTGGGTGGCTCCTGTTCACTCTGAGCACTGTTCCGCCTAGTGCTGGCCTTCCTAGGCCTTTTGGCTCTACTCTGTCTTGTCGGAGCAAGTGAAGGACTCACAGACCTGTTTTCTGTGGATTGACAGTGAGCCGCTAAAAGCTCTGGGGGAAACTTTACCCAAATCGGGGTGGAGATTGCCAAGCCCTTGCTTCTGGACAGAGTTAGGGAAGGCTGAGGTTATGGAAGGTGCTGCCTTTGTTGAAGAGCTCAACTCTGTAGGATGGCTAAAACTGCCCATTAAGGGACAAGTTAAGAATAGGTCTGAGGTTGACTCTTTTGCCCTCCTCTAGGTGAATGTTCTGGAGTACAAAGAGTGTTCACAAGTTAGTTATTATCAGGGCTGGAGGTGGGTGGGAATGAGAAAAAACTGTGCTCTGTTTTTTTCGCTTTGAAAAGGGAAAGGAGAAATAGGATCAACATTTATGGAGCACCTTTGTGTACCAGACACAGTGGGAGACTATGTTTAATTCAGATTGTGCCTTAAAAAAAAAATATATATATATATATATATTTATATTTATTTATATATAATCTCTCTCTAAAGATTCTATAGAGATAGATATATAGATATTTGTATGGGTAAATTTATATCTATATAGATATAATTATATAGATTTAGATACGTTTTGTATCTATAGATATGGATATAAAAGATTTTGCTAGAGGAAAGTTAACATTATTTTGGAGAATCAACTTTGAAGATTGAAAAACTCGTCAGGAACTGCAGTTTACATAGGGTAACCTGATTTTTAATTCCATTAATTCCTTAAGGTAGATTCCTGAAGTAACTTTACGAGGAAATACTTGTTTTTCTAGCTAAGATCTTTTCAAATAATTGATGATCACTGAAAATAATAAAGTCGTATTTCTGTAAACATATTCACTAATTCAGACTTTATAGAGCCAGTCAGTTTTTGCCTTTATTATTGGCCATTAATGATGGAAACTGCCAAGGAAGCTTAACTTCAGTGTGTTGTCTTAGGCTCCTCACCTTCATCTAAGACTGTAATTAATAGAACTCTTTTGTTAAAAATGAGCTCTTGGAAGACAGATGCATACGTTTGCTGAGCTAAAGGACAGGAGTCTAGCTAACAATCATAAGCTTGCATCTCCTTTGAGACCTTTTATTCTGTAGCTCTTAGTTCTTGCCTAGAGATTATCACTGTTATTATCATCATCAAATATTAAATATTAATAGTGCTGTGCTCAGTAAACATCAAGTAACAAGCTAAGATTTCTTATCAGTCTTGCTTGGGGAACCTCAGGTTGCCCTGAGGATTTCTAGGAGGCTTTCAGTATGTAAAATTCCCATGCAGTTCAGTGGGAAGAAAAGTATTTCCCTGTTTTTCCTCACATTTGCCATTTGCTTGCGTGCCTGGTCCTATGTAATTGGTAGCATTAAATTAAAATAAATTACTCATCAGTATTCAAAATTATCTATACATAATTACATATGTAATATGTAATTATCTATTAATAAACACATACATTATTTTTTATGTAAAAAATTGCCCTTATCCAATATATAAAAATAGAAATCATCCCTTGTTCTGAGTCAGGACCCTCATGCAAACATTTCATAAAGGGCTGGTTTACCCTTTGGTAACTGCAAACTTACACTGTGCTTTTTGAAGAGGGTTTTCTTTTCATGAGCTGGTATTTATACCAGTAAATTAGCAATGTTACTTTGCTTATATCTTATTAGAGCTGCTTATGGACACTCTTAAGGGTTTGAGAATAATAAGCTAACAAGTTACTTGTATTTTGGCTGAGCGTGTTGGCTTATGCCTGTAATCCTAGCACTTTGGGAGGCAAGGTGGGTGGATCACTTGAGGTCAGGAGTTCGAAAGCAGTCTAGACAACATGGTGAAACCCTACCTCTACTCAAAATACAAAAAAATTAGTTGTGCGTGATGGCACATGCCTGTAATCCCAGCTACTCAGGAGGCTTGAGGCAGGAGAATCACTTGAACCGGGGAGGCAGAGATTGCGGTGAGCCGAGATCGTGCTACTGCACTCCAGCCTGGGCAACAGAGCAAGACTCTGTCTCAAAAAAAAAAAAAAAAAAATTACTTGTATTTTATTAAAGTGTTTAGGATTATACATACTTGTATATTTATTATTAAATAAAAGTGCCAACCACACAATGTTCGCTGTGCTTGGACTTGATACTATGGTTTGGTTTAAGTTTTCTTATGCATATACTTTTAATTGATAATTTTTTTTTTTTTGGTCTAACAAAGTCTTTGCAGAATCTTTTTATAATCTGTCACTCATCCAAGGTCTCCGCCTCTCTACATTTTTTCTTTTCTTAATTAAAACAATAATCTCTTAATTTTGCTCTCCCTACATTCTTCTTGGCAATAGCTTCAACACGTTTTGGGCATCTTGGCAGAAGACCAGGTTATGTTAGATAAACCAGGGAAGGCAATATTTAACTCATATTTTGGTAATATTGCTGATTAGTTCTGAAAGAAGTATATAAAATACTGCATGTTGTGGAATCTTTGCTTTGAACTGGAGAGAACAGAAATTCAGCTGAAAGAGTAAGAGTGTGGCTATAAATCAAATTTGGAACATCCCTCAGTGTTTATTTAGAGATGTATGTAAGAGACTGGGTATAGGGGATGGGTGGTGGGAGGTAGGGAAAGGTAGACTTCTGGGTAAAGATTTTACCTGTCCTTTGGTGATCCTTTAGATAGTGTACAGTACTGACATATCAGGTTAAAAAATTATATACTACCTTATTCCAAAAAGGTTTAGGTTGAAGGGAAAGTAAGTGTTGAAAAGTTGGAAGAGTGAGGTTAGTATATAAAATGCATGTCATGAAACTCTATATACTCACTACCTGTTTGTCTAAAATGTGTCTATTCTTCTTTTAGCAGCCAATGAGGAAGGAGACATAATAAATTATTACATTTATGATATAAACATAGTATGTTTTACAGAACACATCATCAAAGTAGTGATGAAGCACTCAACTAGTATTGATACTGAGAACAGAGACATATTTCTCCTGTGGGGTTTTATAAAGAGAACACTTCATAAAAAGTTAACTAATTATAATGTCCTTGACTTCCTCAAACTGTGGTTTTTGCACCTGTACAATGGGGATAGGAGCAGGATTGCATGAGGTGGTAGATATAAAACACCTTGCAGTGCCTGGCATGCTTGTAAGCATTCACTAAATAGTTGCTATCATCTGTATGTACAGTAAACACAGCAACATGTTTCCCAGGAAGGAGCTAATAGATCTGTCTTACATATAGAGGCATATGTTGTTAACCATCCACTCAGCTATAGAATTTGTAGTTTGGCTGATTTAAAATCCTTTTCTGGCTTGAAGGTTTTCATACTTCAAAGTGTTAAATCATCCTTGGTAGCAAAATGTGTATTTGTGAAAGCCACCTTAATTTGAATGGCTCCAGAGTTACTAAGTGTAAGTTTTCTATTTGCCAGAAAACATTATAGCAACTATGAGAAGTATGAAGTTAGGTTAGAAATATTTCAGGAATTGGGATAATTTAGCATCATAGTACTTCCTACTTGCAACTGGGGTGGAGCATGTAAGGATGGGAAGAAACAAGAATCACGTAGTGATCATTTCTGACATTCAGAGATACCCAGGAAAGCCATGTTTTCTTTCCAGTAGTACTGGCTGTGGTATGGATTGGGAGATATTCCCAAGATATTTAGAGTTTGTTGGGAACTTGCACCATCTGTCAGAGAAAGGCATGCAGGGTATTTATTTGAACACATGATACTGAAGCCACTGCCAAATCAAGGACTGAATACTCTTCGACTGCACACCTAAATGAACACTGTCAAGTACAGATTCCAGTAGTTTTACTTCATGAAGTTTCAGTAGCAAGAATGTAACATTTATTTTGATATAGTTTAAAACAATCACTTCTTCCTTATACATTATAGCTCTTAAAATTTTTTCCACACCTCCTTTTTACATTATCTTTGGAAGCAGTATTTCCTGAGTTTCCTAGCAGAGAATTTTTTTTTAGCCTAAAAAGTTCTATATAAGAAGCAGGTAACTATCCTTCTTTCTTTAATGGTCTTACCGTTTTGTAGTCCCTTGCTGGGTTGGAAAGCTTGTCTGTCAAGTTTCTCCTTTTTATATTACATGTAAAACAATACTATACCCTCAACTTTGTGACTTCCCTAAGAGCTTGCAGTCATTTTATGAGTTATAATTTTAAAAATAGTCATCAGTCTTCATGACATATTCCTGAAACAGATAAAGAGATTTTAATGAAAATAAATACTGAGATCCACATATGATATTCTCATCAATCATAGCATATTTTCAACAGTAATGCTGCTTCTATTGATCATGATGACAGGCATTCTGTGGGGGCAGTGAGAAAGCTTCCATTGCAGCTCATTTTACTTTTGGTATTTTGGCTACTTGGTACATATCGCTTATTAAGTATTTGATTGTCCCTTTGAGACAGCATGTCTATATTACGCTATCCACCAAAGCAAGGCTATCTTGCTCTCTTCTCATAGGCAAGGAAGCTGAAGTGAGAGAGGTTGAGAAGTAACTGAGGAAGCAGCAAGCGCTGTTGCTGAGCCCATCAAGGTTTGCTTACCCATGAAACCGTGTTCTTTCTCCTCTACCTGAACACAAGACAGAAAAGGAAAATTTAGTTGCCAATCATGTGTGAGAGGAGGAGGAGGATGCTTTGAGGATACTTTTAAGTTTTGAATTGCTTAGCTCAGTGGCATGATTTCCTCTGCCAGTTGTTGGAAGGCAATATCTTCCTCATCCAGGGAATATTGTATTTTATTGTGCTAGGATGTCTAAAAAAAGTTCATTGCCATGTGCGTACCAGAGAATGGTAACTTCGCAGAGGCCATCACTAAGAGTGTTAAAAAATGGTCAAGAGTGGTTGCATTAGACAGGAGTGGGAACAGAGAGTGACTGCAAATGGGTGTGAGGGATCTTTTTGGACTGGTGGAAATGTTCCAAAATTGGATTATGACGATTGTTGCACAACTCTATAAATATACTAAAATCATTGACTGTATCGTTAAAATGAGTGGATTTTATTGTTTACAAATTACATCTCAATAAAGCTGATTTTTAAATGCCTAAAATTTGGCATGTCTTGAGAGGAACCACATTTCTGCTTGGCATCTGGGCACCATAGCACTCCATAGCACAGTGTCAATTCTGAAAGTTCCCACACCTGTGTGGAAGTGCACAGGGAAAACCAAGAAGGAGGTGTTGGAGGAAATGGGGATAGATAGAATCTGTTGCTGAGAGGATGCCTATCATGATGATGCGAACAAAATGGCACCACTTACTGCAACTCAAAGTAGGCTCCAAAAAGTCAAGTGCATTTCTCTCCAGGGTTTGGTGGCTCACTTTCTGAACTGGCCTAACTCTTTCATTAGATTGACAACGATGACACTTCCTAGCCAGAATTCTTACCTTAGCATCTTATCCACCATATAGACTGTCAATTAAATGATTTGATCAAATGTACTATGCAGATTTGGGTAAATATAATTTAAAAAATCTTTCTATATAACATCATTATGGCAGTGTAGCTTCATTACCATTTTTTGCTTATTTGCCCTATTTAATAGGGTGAATAGAAAATATTTAATGTGACAGGTTAATAAAAATTTTCCAACCTCTTAATTTGTGTGTGTTTTCTTGAAAACAACCAAGCATTTCGTGTTTGATTTATTGAAGCAATTGGTTGGCTTTGCTCACTTACATTGTTGGGAGTTGAGATAAAACTTCAGGACTCCCTCAGTAACTGGAGCACAGGAAACAATTGACACTGTTTCTTAATTCACATTGTTTCTGAGACATTTCCTACTTCCTAGTATAATATAGTTTTCCCATGAGAACCATTTACTTGCAAATGGTTAGACATGATACGTTTCTCACTGGCACACATTCTGTGGGGAGAATTTCACTGTGTTTTGTAGTAGCTGAGTTGCTGCGTGTGTGTTGGGAAGGAGGTCCTGCTTTATGTAAAGATGCCTCCAACTTCATTCAAGCATCTGATGTCTTCTTTTGAATACTAACCCATTCACTTAGGTTCTGCGTTGCTTAGCCGGAATATCTTTCCTGAAGGAGCATATAATTCTTTTAAGCCTGCCAATTTAAGGAAACACCTCTGCCAATTATGGTGTTTTTAGATATACCCCGTAGGTTACTGTGGAAAGTAGTTCGTGACAGTTTGTATCATACATACTGTATGTACATGTATTTGGATGTAGATGCGTGATACTGGCTGTGGCACTGCAAAGTTGTCATCAAGGAATACTTCCAGAAATGGGAAATAAAACCCATAGATGAGAAAATCTAATCTAATTTGCAGTTCAGAAAAAAAGTGTTCACATTATTTCTGAAATGGTAGTTCCTAAAATACAGAAGTTACACTGTATTTAAAGTGAAAGTAGAAGTTTTCCAATTTAAAAAAATGATGTGGAACTTTGAGTTTCTTTCTTTTTTGTCTTATTAGATTTTGTAAAAATAATACCACTTGTCAGTTTTGCAGCTCCTTCCATCTAGAGAGCTGAAAGCATTTCACAATCTTTTTTCCTCATGCCCTTCTCTTCAAGGCAATTTTTGCTGGGCTCAGTTTATTTTTATCATTGCAACAACCAGTTTTTAGAAACTTTTGGAAACGAAAAAAGAAAAATGAGAATGGCACTGTAGCTGACATTCATTTTAGCTGTTTCCTAGTGTGAACGTTTGAGTATTTCTAAAATCTTTTCTCCAAGTATGTCTTATTTTTCTCAGTTTGTCCCAGTTCTAAGTCTCTATTTTGCTGATTAGGTAAAAAAAAAAAAAAGTTTTAATGTAAAGCCTTACCCCCTGCAAAATGACTTTTTGAACTTTGAGTTAAATCTTTGTTTTTGCAGCGCCAGCAGCTCCTTTTCCAGCAGGCACTAACCCTACCCAGTACAATCATAGACTCATGTAAGGTTGAAACTGGAGGGACCTCTAGGGACTACCCAGTTTAAGTCTCTCCTTCTAGAAATGATGAAGTTGAGGCCCAGAGTGGTTAAGAGATACATGCTTAAGGTCAGACAGCTAATTGATGGCAGAGGTATGACCAACATGAAGGATTCCTGATTTCCAGTTTGATATTCCTTGGTTTTCCTAAACAAAAGTAGTCTATCTGGACAGAATTAGAGTAGGCTCTCACAGAGTCCTGGTGTCAACCACTAGCTTGAATTATACTGAAGCTAATTGAAAATTGGGAGGAAATTTTATTTTTCTAGAGTTTGTTAAATATAGGATGGTAATGTTGAATTTATAGACATTTTCTTCTGATCTGTGCATCTTATGCAATTTATCTGCAGTACAGAATGTGGTTTGAACTGACTGGTCATTCATGTACCTTCCTTAGGCCACCATACCATTTACATCGGAGTCCATGTGCCGAAGAGTTACAGGAGAAGGAGACGTCACAAGAGAAAGGCAGGCCACAAAGAAAAGAAGGAAAAGGAGAGAATCTCTGAGAACTACTCTGACAAATCAGATATTGAAAATGCTGATGAATCCAGCAGCAGCATCCTAAAACCTCTCAGTGAGTACTCTGAGCGTTGGTGCCTCTCTCTGCCTCACTCCCACATCTTTGAGAAGGACACCTTTTTGAATCCTGTGGCTAACGGGGAGGGCCACTGTAATACTGAGATGGTCTGTTCTAAAGGATAATGTCTGTGGAGATGCTTTGCTTGTACTGGCAGGTTGATCTAGGAGGTCATCTGGTAAGATTCTGAGTTGATCAGAAAAGACCTAAGTTTAGGCATAGCTGTGTATTCTACATTTTTATGTGTAATATTAATAGGGTTGTGTTACAGATGGTATTTATTTAACTATATCAATAAACAGTAACTGGAAGACTGAAAGAATCTTTTGCATTATTTGTGCTTAGAAATAGATTCTATTGAGACAGTAGGTGAAGATGAGAGTGTATGTCTATATATTTACATATCTTTCCAAATGTCAGCATTACAGGTGACATTTAACCAGGTTGTGAGCCAGGTCAGTGATTTAAATAGGAACTGTGGAAAATCATCCTGTAAGAGAGGTCTGTAGAGTGACACGGTTATTAAGATGTTGAATGTATTAAATGTCATACATTGGATAAAAGTGTTGCTAAGAGCAGAACAGCAGGAGGTCAAAGAACACCCTTGGATTCGAGTGATAGGATAGGCTGTGTGTTTAGGTGTATATTTATGTTGCTTTTTGTTTCTTTAATGTGGAGAATATTTGGCTACATGGGCCAAATATTGTGGCTGAACTGAGAATGAATATGTGCAGTAGAAACACATGCCAATTTTGGAAGATTCCCCAACAGGAGTTACACAGTGACAGCTTTTCATGTTGGCAGAGCTCTGTACATTCTTCATGTCTTTGCTACAGTTGCAGAAATATGGACCCTGCAATAAAATGCATTATGGATGGCACAGATAAAGATCGGGTTCAGTCATTGCAGGTGATGACAGGCCAAATTAGAATGAACAGCTCAAGGGTGTTGAAAAGTGAATTTACAGAGTTAAATTAAATTGGGTGTGAGGCATAGTGATGTGAATTTTTTATAGTCTCACCGTTGGAACTGAGCAGGTGGCTTAGGAAGCTAGACAAGTGCGGTGCTGAGAGGAGCAGTACAGGTGGACCATCGAATTAAAGACAAAAGCTCGGAGGAGAGCTTGAGATGGATCACGAAATCGAAATTAAAAGCATTGAAATAAATTTAAGACTTTGAAGGACCAGAAGGCAGGAGACTCAAGTTATGTACTTTTCACTGAAGTCCTGGGGGAAAGTCTGTCTGAAAGGGATCCTTTATATATCGATTAACGTAGTAGAGTCTGTTTTGAGAAAAGTCCTTCAAATGCACATAAACATGGCACAGTTAATAGTCTGGAGGAACAAAAGATAACATTCTTTTCCAAATAAATGACTACCGTTTATCTCGATTTACTCTGTATCTCTCTGTCAAGGCCTGAGCCAGTGTCAGGTGTTCTGTCCATTGTGCATGTGATTGTCTGCTCGCTCTTTCTCGTTCTCTCTCTCTCTTTCTCTCCCTCTCTCTGTGTCTTTTATAACTTGTCTTTCATTCTTCAGTTTAAGGACAAGAGTGCATCATCACTATAAATGTTAAAAAGTAAAGAGGTGCTTACCTAGACAAATGGGCCCAGGAATTTTAAGATTAAAATTATTTATCAGCTTTTGAGAAGGGCAAGGGAAACAGTGCCAGCAGCACTCAGATAGGTCATAAGGAATGAACAGATCAGGAAGATGCTGAGACCCCATGTGTATCAACCACAGAATACTGTTGCATTCTGTGGCATTTTGGGGGAGTACTGCATTATGTTGTATACTGGCTTTCTGAAGGGAGCCTATGGAGAGACAGTTGTTAAGGACTAAATTGTTCAGTGATCGTAAAAAATTATTTATAAATATGTATTTTATAGTTTTGTTCCTGCTGATCAATAAGTTGCACACTAATATGCCTTTGGCATATTTGATATGAGTTATCCAATTTAACACAAAGGTCCTCTTAGAAATTGCTGTATATCCTCAGCTGCTTTGATGGATTGGTAGTTAATTATTTGGTACAGTTCTGTTTAAAAGTCAGAGTTTTTGCACCTAGACATAGAAAGACTTTTAACCCCACGATTTTGGGGGAAGCCATGGGGTTCTGGCACCAATATAATGACAAAATTCTTGTGGGAAAACTGACTTCATGAAATACTTGCCTAGTATACTATTATTGTCTCTCAAGAACAGCCACATAACAATTTATGTTGTTCTGTGACCTATGGTGTTTGAGTTGCTTATGTCCATAGACATATCATGTCCCATAGACAAGATTCCCACATGTGTCTGGCAGTCCATGATGTGATGCTTATACTTCTGAGAAAAACAAAAACTAAATAACACACATATAAATAGTAACTTGATGGGAGTCATCTTTGATTCTTTCCTTGCTTTTACCCCCATATGCAATCCTTCAATGATTTCTGTTGGTTCAGCATTTAAAATAGATCTGAATTTGTCTGTTCCTTTTCAGTTTTGCTGTTACATTTTTGTCCAGGGAATCATCACGTCTTGCATAGACACTGCAACAGTCTCTGCTTTTCAAGTATTTCTTCATAGAGAGGCACAATTGATCATCATAAAGTATAAATTGGACCATGTCCTTCCTCTGCTGAAAACTTCCCATTGTCCTAAGAATGAAACCTCAATTGGGCATCATAGCCCAGTGTCTTTCTAGTCCTGTGATGTGCCATTCTCTCCTTGCTCACTTTACTCCAGATCCATTGATGTTGTAGTTCCTTGGTGGTAAAACCTTTTCTGCCTCAGGGCCTTTGCTCATGCAAACTTGTCTTCCTAAAATGGTCAGCCCATTCTTGTCCTGGTTAGCTTTTCTGTTCCTTTATGTTCTGGCTTTTACATTGTACCTCTTCGGAGAGTCCTTTCCTTACTACTCTCTCTAGTGCAGATTCCCCTTCATTATTCTTTCTCAATGCCTTATGTTTCCTTCAGAATATATGTTTTAACACATGATATTTGAGAGCCTACAGGTTTGTCTTGAGCTGATGCTAGATTGTAATCTCCATGAAAACAAAGATCAGGTTGTCTAGTTCACTTTGTTATCTTTGGCGCCGCACAATGCCTGGCACATAGTATGTGCTTGATATATGTTTATTGAGGAGCAACTGAGTGAATGAATTACTACAGAGAAAGATGTAAGCATTGCTTTTATTGGTCTAAATATTTCTTACATCCTAGATAGAGATCCAGTTGATTTTCTTGTTTTTAAGCCTGGCACATCGTGTTTATATTTCCCTGCCTTGCCTTTCTCCCTTGACACATAAAATCTTGTCTTCGCTTTTAATTATCCCACTTTGGAAAGTGCCTCATTATTTTGTCTATTGCCAAAGTGGGATTTTGGTCTGGGTAGGTAATTCCTGAGTGTATGGAGCTGCTTGTTAACCACAGGTGATGGATGAAACTGAACTGCAAGGCACATGAATTTTTCATATACACTTAAAAATGCTCACTATTCCACAGAGAACTCAGGCAGCCCCCCTTCGGAAACCATATTAAGGTGGCATGAGCTGGCACCGTGGCACATGCCTATAGTCACAGCTACTCCAGAGGCTGAGGTGGGAGGATCATCAGAGCCCAGGAGTTCGAAACTGTAATGCTCCACGATTAGCCCTGTGAATAGCTGCTGTGCTTTTTCCGTGGCAATGTAGTGAGACCCTGTTTCTACAAAAACATGAAAGGGCATTTTTAAGAAGTAAACGAAGTATCTTCCAGTATTAGGCACATTAAGAAGATGGCATAATTAACAGGTTCATTTAGTTTATAACCTAACGCTTTCTATTTTCTTCATAGCTTTGGTGTCAAGACTGGGTTTCTAAAAAATAAATGAGTGTTTGATTTTTACACATTTGGAGCTCTGAGGAGGAAGCGAGCTAGCTTCATATCCCCCTCTGAGCTCAGCAGCAGCTCCAAGTCCTTTCACAGCTGCTATTCCCAGTGTGGCGTCAGAGCTGGTGTCCCAGCTGGGGACACAGAGAAGGAAACGTGTGTGAGAGCGTGGTGCACTGAGCCACGGGGAGAGAGAAGCTGGGGAAGGAAAGCGAAATGGAAGAACAAGCAGGAGAGACAAGGGAATGAGGAGGTGGTGTGGAGTGGGTGGTTGAGAGAAAAGTTAGATTGTGCTCTTTCTTAAAAATAATCCTTTTTGCCTCCTCCACTGTGCATTTTTTTTTTTTTCTAAGTTAGCAGCTGCCATCCTCTGAGGGTTGCCCAAAAAGTGGGTGGGAAGGTGGTCCTGGCTGAGATAGGTTTGGACACACAGCACACCTTCCCAGCCTAGATGGTTTTGGCCTCTGTGCCTCACATTTTGTTAGTGTCCAGGGATACTTATGGGGGCATCACAGGCTACTTTGTGACTGTAGAGATCCTGAAGATGTGTAAGATGGTAGGAAACAAAGCTACAAACAGAACATCCTGTTCAGCATTTTGATCTGATGTGTGAGATGTTTCTTGACAAGCGTGAACATGCATTCATGCTTGGAGGTGCTAACTGCCTCTCACACACAGGTCTTGCCCGTTGTGGAATCATAGTGCTAGGTATGTCCATAGAGACACTCATTCAGTCTTGTGGTATTCTTTTTTAGCTTTTTGGATGTGTACCAGAACTGACGGATTTATGCTAGTGAACATTGTTCTGTGAGCCTGGGACAATGGATGCTGGTTGGTGATCCAGTTATATTCAGGAAACCGAAACAGAGAAATGGGCAGCTGCTTTTGTTTGGTGCTTCCGGGTAAATGAACAGAGTAGCTTTTCATAAGAGCCAAGAATATTTGGTGTTGTGTCATTTGACTTCCCCTTTTCCCAGTGCACACCCCTCCCAACCTGACCTCATACTTCTGGGTACATTTGTACTTTTTCTTGATTTTTAAAATGTTTTCAGGAAAGATCCTTAATTTAGATACCATAAAGTAAGATTTCTTTAATTTTCTACATGCCATTGGCATTCTCAAAAATTGATCTATATATAGGAGAAAAGGCTTTGGAAATGTGTGAAAATGAGGTAGACCTGTCCCCGTTTAAAAAACAAAACAAAACACAAACACAATAAAACTATACCATCTCTTTCATCCTCTTCTCTATTTTTCACCTTATATAAGTAGGAGGAAGTACTTTGTCTTTAGGTCTGAGTACAAATTTTTTTTATATTAAAAAATAGTTTAAAACATATAGTTTGCCTTTTCAGAAGGGACACTTGTGTTGTGATTTTACTGGAAAGGGAGCATATCAGAGCGGTTAAGAGTGCACATTTGAGCCAGATTATTTGAGTTTGAATCCCAGTTCATACCAGCAGTGTAACCTTGGTTATTTACTTAACTTCTTTGTGCTCTAGTTTCCTCATATGCAAAAAGGGAATGATCGATTTTAATCATAGTATTCTGAACATGAAGTGAGCGCTGCATACAGTCAGCAATAATGGTTAGCAGTTATTATTTTGAGTTACTATGATTGCCTTCTTCAAGCTCATCTTTTCCTATCCATCATATACAGGTAATGCCAAAAACCTCAGGCTAAAACTCTGTAGAGCTTAATTCCTTGTAAACAATAACCACTAATCTTTAAGCTCGTCTGGTCTTTTCTGCCACAAATTCTCACTAGCTATTCTTTTGCTTTAGCTGTCGGCTTGGCTCTTGGTTCCCAATGGCCTATTTGGGAGAAGCAACCTAAATTTCAGTCTCTTATCTTGCCAGCGAGTGTCAGTCTGGATGTTGGCTGGCAGGTGAGAGGACCAAGGGAACAAGGACTTCAAGGGGCAGAGGTGCTGTCTCCTGTGCTGCTCTTTGGTGTGGAAGACTGCTACCAGCAAGTGGCTTGGTGTACCAAGGGTGTCCTTGAATTTAGTCGGCAGTTGTAATACGCTGTTCTGGACGCCTGGAATCAAATAGGCTGTTCTCTCTTTTATAAGAAGGATCTCTTTCTGGCTCCTTCTTTGTGTTTCTTTGTGAAATTAATCTGGTTAAGAAGGGCTGTTGGGTGGGACAAGTCAGCAATTTAGAGGCAGTGTTGTGCAGAAAGGAAAAATATTTGGCATACTTGTGTTTTTGGTGGCAATGGGTTGGCTCAACAATGTGTTTTGTGTGGTACAAATAATTGTTGTTTATTCCTCTGTGATGCTGATGAATACAAGAGGACTGTGCCATGGTGCTTCTGCTTCTTTAGCCAGTTAACTGCATAAGTCTCTTAGAGAGCCTTGAGTTTCTGAAATGCAGCTTTCTTGAAGTCACCTTGAAGTGCCCTTCAAATGGCAGATTTTACACTATTCATTTCTTGTTGCCACTGGCTCTTCTATTCTAATAGTTATTCCATGTTATCATGCCATGAGATGTTATGAATAGTGTGTTTACACGTGTCATGGGAGAGTTGATGTTGTTGCTATTTATAGTGACTTATGAGTTCAGGAGGCCTCAAAGGGTTCTAGTGTACTCCAGGTGCTGGGGTACTCAGGGCTAAAAAGAGATTGTGACTTAGGGTGGAAAATGGGGGAAAACCAGAATAGTGTGTGGAATTTAAGGTGTGAAATTTACTTTAGTGAAGTAATTGGGGTATAAATGACTGTCTGCCACAGGAGTTACCACCTAAGAGGAAGGCAGGTCACATCCTGTGGTTTGGGGTTCATCCATTTACAAGGCAGGAAGCCTGAATGTGTATTTGTGAGTTTGTGTGAGTGTGTGTGTGTGATTTGAATGCACTGAAAAAATGAAAGATATTGGCAAGAGTCTTCTTGAAATAGTATTCTATTTAGGACATTTTTCATATAGAAGGAAATAATTCTTAAAGGACAAGGGTTCTTAATACCAGGGATTTAAATTCAGTGCTTTATGAGTATGAACTCATAAATGCAGAAGTAGTTGGGGTGAGGGACCATGGGCCTACTCTATAAATAAATTCTCCGGAATTCTTCCATGACCACAATCTGGAGGCAGGAATGTTAGACTCTTCTAATAACTTTCCCATGGATAGGAGTCTTACTTGACTTTTCATCACTTTTATAGAGGTGTTGTGAGCAAGGAGTCTCCATTTTAGTGGTTAATGTAGAATCAAGATCCCAGTTATCCTTAATCCTTCTCTGTTCTTTTTCTTCCATAGCCAGCCACGCACTGAGCCCTGTTGGTTTTTCCTTCAGAGTTTCTCTTGTGTCTGCCACTTCCTTTGAATTCCTGAGTCAATACTTCTTATTTGGAATTTCAGCCTTAAGTTCATCCTTGAAATAGAAGGGAGCTATTTCAGACAAGGCTGCCAGACATCTAAAATATTAGTTCTATAGTCTCTTCTTAATTAAATAACAAACAAACAAAAAATCCTTCTATTGCTCATCATTACTTAAAGTAATGAGTAAAGCGACAATGTAACAAAGTTTCCTCTGCTACTTTCAATCTTTTACGTAGTTTAATGAAAAATATAGGTATATTCTGTCTCAGCAAGGCCACTTTAAGTTCATTTTTATGAATTCATAATGACTTCCCCAGGTTTTGAACTCTTGCAGCAAGTATTATCTACATTACACAATCTGATACTTAGATCTGTAATGCTTCAAGTGGTGACTTACCTCTCTCATTCAGGTGTATGTCATCTCTTCAGTATTATCATTAGAGACTCAAAGGCAGAGGCAGTATCACATACTTCTTTTGAATCATGTTGTGCAATAGCATATTTGTTGAATGGATAGGTAAATAAAATACCCAGAAATTACCCATTGGGTTAAAATAATCTGGTCTATCCAAGAAAATTTACAACTATCTTGGTTAAGAAAATGCTGTCCCTCCAGCCTAAATCCTTACTGAAATGTGATTAAAATATAAATAACCAAAGAACTGTCCAATAGAGTGAGTTGAATCATGGTGAAATAAGAAGAGAGAATACCAAGAAAAGTCATTTTTTTTTATGCTGTAGTTCTACAATTTGCAATAACTAACTTGTAAAGAATTAAAATAGAAATTGTCCATGTTTTTAAAACAGAGATAAAAGTGCTACCTGTGTGTACTTTTTTTCTCATGGGAAATACGTTAAAATATTAAAATGCATGAAAATATGCAGTTAAGTGTTGGAATGCAAAATATTATAAGACGACATGTCTCTAAAGAACTCTATAGCTTTCTGAATTGGAATAAGCCTGCCTTTGCTTACGATTATTTATTTAGGGTTCATATTCCTCTGTGTTGAATGAGGATAGAGCATATAAGAGGTTACTTATGACAGTGATATTTGTTAATTACTGAATGTGTCACCGAGGCTGTTTGTGGAGTTTTTTTTTAAATAGAGAACTTTAAGAGTTGGTACTATATGTGTATCTGGAATAGATACACAGATGAAGGTCCGTGTTGCTTTCAGAGATGAAATAAGATTACTTTAGCACCCGTGTCAGGATTATTATTTACTGATTCTGAAACAAGAGCATCACTGGAATGTTTTATTCTTTTGCTATTTGCCAATTAGCAGAATTCTATTATTTAAAAAAACATGTTGCACCTGATATCCTTACTTAGAAACTACTCCTGTTGGTGATGGTATTGTGATTCAACAATTTGTAGCAAAATTATCTTTTGTCAGTTACCAGAATTTTGCCACGAAGACCATGAGATAGAGCGATTATATTTAACTGATTCTACTTCATTTATGAGATTTTGGGTAGGAATAATTTAAGTGTAATGGAAAATATGACTTCTGGATGCAAATGTACAATAAACATGTAGGCTGTCTAGCTAGCTGTGTTCGTTCAAAGCTGAAGTTGTTTTCCTCAGAAAATAGGGCAATTTCTGTTACCAAGGTATGGAAATAGCAATTGCTATAACTAGACATTTACTGCAGATTCACTCAGTATCCAGAACACACGCATGAGCAACTATAAAATCCTAAGTCAATTATTTGTCTAATTGTACTTTGTTACTTCTTGTGACACTGCTGAATGCCACAAACAAAACAACCAAGCAAATTGGGCAAAAAAGCTTCAGAAAGATTTTAGATTATTTTTTACTGATGTCCACACACAGACACAGCTAATACTCTCCCTTGCTCCTCTAATTCCTAAATATAGATTTTGAGCAAAAGAGACTCCGGTTAAGAAAGACTGAAGATAGGTGGCTGGCATTCCAGTGGCCACTTCAGTTAGATCAAATGCTAACCAAAGTTTTTGAAAAGTATGGATGTGTGCCTTTAGGAAAGTTTTCTGTGCTGTTGTTTGCATGCTCCAGCCAAACTTGGAAGGTTTATAGATTTTTTGCTCTTCATGAAACTGACTTTGGAAATCTGTCTATGCTACATTTTCCTTAAGCCTCTTTTATCCTATTATTTTATGATTCTTTCTGACATTAGTAAAACATCTAAGCAGTGAATACAATAGGATAAATTTCAGGGTGTTCTTTGTACATTTTTGCATATAGGAAGAAGTGGCCAAGGTGCTTTCCTCTTTTGGCAGATGGAGCGAAGGTGCTGTCTTTAGTGACTGAGTGGGAGTAGGGAACCTTTAATTTAGTAAAAGACTCATACAAGTGCAGATGAAAAAGAAATCAGGGCAATGTATAAGAAGAAAAAACAACCTGGAGAATATATTTATTTTTAAATAACAATTGAGTTTTAAACATGTCTCTGATTTCTGTATTTTGGCGAGTCATAGGGAATAGAGGGGGAAGTGCAGGGATAACACTGAAAGTAAAAGGAGAGAGAGGACATGACTTATTCTGAGAAAAAGCAGAGGAAGTAGAGGAACTCCACCAAAAAAGACAATGAGATTAGATAAAAACAGAAAAATCACTGGGTGAATGGCAAGGACTAACATCTTACTCCCTCAAAATGGAGCTCTCTATAACTTAGTAGGACCAGCTCTCTACATCCTGTCCTCAAACTGGTTTCAAGTGGCCTCTACCTGCCTTATCTTTAGATTCCCAGGGATAGTTTTTTCACCATGATTTTCAAATGATCACAGTGATTATCTAACTATCTTCCCTTTATTCTTATATTATTATTACCTCTTTGTGTTGGTTTTAGACTCATCTCTACAAGATGTTCCTCCTGTAAGGAACTTCGGCCTCGTCTTTTAGTTATGCTAGTCCTTTTCCTAATACCTGATTTTAAAACACTACCAGCATACCATATGATAAATATCTTTAGCTTTCTAAAAATTCTTTTAAAACATACCCTAGTCTTCTAGCAGATTATTTAATATAACTTTGCAATTCAGTTTACACTTTTTATAGGAGGTTACCTCAAGTCTTTGTTCAGTCACAAGATAAAGCTAGACTAAGGTCCAGCTTTTACAAAGATGCTACCCTGAGTGTCCACACCAAATCCAAGGCTGGCCTCTTGGTTAATCTGCCTGATGACAGAGGAAATTCAGAGTCAGGCAGTGGGACTGTTTTGGAAGACAGCTGGGTCTAGGGGAATTTTTGTAAGCAACGAACCATTTTTTAATTGTGAAACCACTGGATATGGTTAGTAGTTTATTTAAAAAATGCCATATGTGAGTTCATTCCTATATACTGTGACAATCATAGTTTAATCAAAAGCTGCTTGTGACATTTCTGTTAGTGTTCATAAAAGAGCGGCTTGCTTCCTTGAGATCTTGAACTCTGTGCCAAATGCCAGCACATTGAAAATTACAGTTTGGCTTTTAGGCAATTGTGCAACTTTTTGAGTGTGTGGTAGATTTTTATTTATTTTTGTCACATTCACTAATTTGTCATCTTCCTAAATGGAAAAATATTTTGTCAGCATTTTGTTTGGTAAATAGTGACTGTTACTCTTTTCTCCATGGTTCCCCTGAGAGGAAATAAGCTAATGTAACTGCTTTTTGACTCTTTTTTTTTCTGGCCAGAAAGCCAAATGAATGTGTGATCTCACTGAGATATGATCTGTTCGTATGAACTGTAAGCTGGTAAGCTTGTCATCATCCTTCATGGTGCTGGGACAGGCACCCGGCTAGCCACTGTAACAGGATGAGGAAAGACATGCAGCGAGATCCCTAAGACTTCAATTCAGTGCAGTGCAAGTCAATTCATTTCAGTTCAGCTCACTTTAATCCGATCTAAGAAGTATTTATGGAGTACTTTTTAGGCATAGTCCTGGGCACTGGGGCTCTAGAAATGAAAATTTCATAAAAACTGACATTTTGGTAGGGGAAATAACACAAATCAGATAAATTTAAGAGAATGTGATAATTACTAACTACATCAGTATCAGGAAGGATGAGATGTCTCATTCATCCATCCATTTCTTCATCAAAAACATTTATTGAAGGTCTATACCATGTACCAAGTACTGTGCTAGACAGATGTTGGGGTGATGATAGTGAACAAAATTAAAGATACTTTCTACCCTTGGGGAGCTTGTAGTCAGTTTGGAGAGACACTAACTAGTCGAATACCCATATAAATAAATGCTAAGTTTTACCTTTGGTATGTACTGTTGGAGTGTGGCCCATGGTGCTGTAAGATTTGATAATAGGTGGGTTCTGATCAAGTTAGGGAGGTTAGGAAAGGCTTCTCTGAGAAAGTTATGCTTGAGTTGAGATCTGAAGGATGAGAAAAAATTTTGGTGAAGGTTGTAAGTGAAAAAAATACTGCAGGTCATAAGAAGAGCACAAAACAAGTCTTTGGGCCAGGAGAAAGCATGAGGAGTACGAATGTGGTTATCTAAGGCAGACCATCAACGCTGACCAAGTATGCGAGGCCTCACTGAGGAGAGTTCCATCTAAAAATAATTTCATTATCTTTGACTAATATTTGAGAAAATGGCCAAGGCGGGCAGATCACTCGAGGTCAAAGTTCGAGACCAGCCTGGCCAATTTGGTGAAACCCCATCTCTACTAAAAATATGAAAATTAGCTGGGTGTGGCAGTGTACGCCTGTAGTCCTAGCTACTCAGGAGACTGAGGTATGAGAATTGTTTGAACCTGTGAGGTAGAGGTTACAGTGAGCTGAGATCATGCCACTGCATTCCAGCCCGGATGACACAGTGAGAGTCTGCCTCAAAAAAAAAAAAAAAACAAACAAACAAAAAAGAAAATGAAACGTACCAATTTCAAGTGAATAATTATGCATATTAAATGCCGTGCTAAAAGCACATCTATATATAAGGCATACAGTAAATTAAAGCACTGATTTTTAACCTAAGTTTAAATGGAGCTTTATGGTTGTGATTTTGTATTTTTTCTCAACATTGTTTATCTGCAGAACCACTCCCAACTTCTGCGTACATCTTATAATCTTCTTTTCTGCAAATATTTATTCCTATGATATCAGTGTGCCAAATAGGTTTTTTTTTTTTTTTTTTTTTTTTTGGCCACTAGGGAATCTCAGCACAAGCTTTTGGCATTGACATGAGAGGTGCATTCTTACCTTCTCATATGGCTCCATGATTTTGTCTGTTTTCATGTACTATCCCATTGGCAGCCAGGGGATAATTCTTTAAAGATACCAATTCTACAGTTTTAGAAGTATAAAAGGTTGGAGGGGCAATTCCTTCTGGGTGAATATTTCAGTAGCATTGGCTGTAAATCATACCCAGGCCTTTTCTATCTGTGACTCACATGATGTAAGGAAGAGATCAGATGACGGGGTCGAGAGGACACAAAACCTCAGCCCTGCTTCTGCTCCCTCAATGACTTCCGCCCAAAATGACTTTACATATGTCACCAGAGCATGGAAGCATTTATGGCGATTTATACTTTGGTTTTGGTTTGTTAGCTTATTTTGTCATAGGACAAGAGGAGACATTTCTGTTGCAAGAGGAGATTTTGTTTAGCCAGAGGAATTTTGAAACTTTTATGTGCTAAATACACCAGAGTATTTTTGTTCATTGTACTTTTGAAGTTTGTGATCAGGAAATGTATTTTCTTTAAAAAGAAATCAGAAAAGGTCTCAGGAGGGCCTCAATGACTGTAATAAAATATGTTTCTCAGAGCACTTTTTATGTTTTCACACTTCGCTTTTTTCTCCTTTGCTGCAAGTTGCAGTTTTCCATCAAAGTTATTTTGGATGGTGTTGAAAGTTTTCTCTGGGTCTTTGTGCACAGTTCAGAGGGCATTCAGGGAATTGACTAAGACGAGCTGACTATATGTTGCAAAATGTTTTATTTTTGTGTAGTGCTATATAACACATAGACACTTTCATACACAGAACCCTAACTGTTCCATAGCCCTTGATGCAATCAGAACAAGCATTATTCCTGTTTTAGAAATACAAATCAGAGGTTCCCACAGGCTAAGCAATTTGCCTGGGGTCACACATGCTGTGTTGGGAGTCAGAATTAGAACAAGGTCTTTGGACTTCTGGTCTGACCCTCTTTATACTAACTATATGATGAAGCTGACGTACTGGAGTTGTTGGGCTAAAAACGAGGAGCCTTTGTTAGGGTGCAGTCAAATCTTGGAGGATTCCATTATTCATTTCTCCAAAGCTGGGTATATTCAAAATTAGAAAATTACAGCTATGAATAGTTGTTTTCCACTTGATTGGTCTAAAGTCAACTGAATTCTAGAGAAAACTCCTTTGAAAGTGTGTTGCCTTGGAAATGGATGAGCATAGCAGTATAATAGCTTTTACCGTATTTGAAATTCCAGCAGTTTAGGTGACAGTTGTGTCTTTCTGAAGGGCGTGGGCAGATTCTATACGGGCTTTTCCCGTTGCTCATCAGCTTGGCCATGGCTGCTCTTATTACAGCAGTCACTCATTTTCACAGATATCCTAAAAAAATTTTTTTTTTTGTTTTTCTTTTCTGAGTTCAGAACATGTGGAAGTAACTTCTTTTTGGCATATTGCATGGCGTGTCTTTGCCTAGCAAGTAGTTGGTGTTAGGAAATGTGCATGGACTTGAGTGGGAACACATAACATTTGTCATGTACTATAGACTTAACAAAGGCTGTCACCTCCATGATTATGTTTAATCCTTGTAAAACCTTGTGAGAACTATAATGCCAGTGTTATTGTTCCCATATTTTACAAATGAAGAAAGAAAAATGTATTTAAAAACGATTATACAGTGGTTAAGACCATAGGCTTGGAATCATAGTTTGTGTTTAGATCCCAGTATACTTACGAGCTTTTTGATGGTGGACAAGTCATTTGATTGCTCTAAGGCTCCATTCTTGTGATCTGTGAAATAACTTGATAAAGAAATGTACCTCACCAGGTGGCTGTGAAGGGTACATGAGTATAAAACTTTCAAAGGGCACTGGCAAATAATACAGCTTAGTGTATATTCGTTATCAGCATTAAGTAACTTACTCACATTCACACGTT
Source organism: Chlorocebus sabaeus (assembly GCF_047675955.1). NCBI lineage: Eukaryota > Metazoa > Chordata > Mammalia > Primates > Cercopithecidae > Chlorocebus > Chlorocebus sabaeus. The sequence goes on from NC_132910.1 coordinate 22,445,381, forward strand.
AGCAAGGAGAAAAGCTGGGACTGAACCTTTTTTTTTTTTTTTTTTTTTTTAAGCGAAGTCTCGCTCTTGTGCCTCAGGCTGGAGTGCAATGGTGGGATCTCGGCTCACTGCAACCTCTGCCTCCCGGGTTCAAGAGATTCTCTTGCCTCAGCCTCCCGAGTAGCTGGGATTATGGGTGCCTGCTACCACGCCCAGCTAATTCTTTTGTATTTTTAGTAGAGTCGGGGTTTCACCATGTTGGCCAGGCTGGTCTCAAACTCCTGACCTCAGGTGATCCGCCTGCCTCGGCCTCCCAAAGTGCTGGGATTACAGGCGTGAGCCATCCTGCCCAGCCAAACCTGTGATTTTTAACTCCAGCTTCTACCTTGTTGTTTTTCCAAAATACCAGGAATTTCCTTCTTTTTCTTCTCCATGGGCTAGCCGCTGCTACATTAGGTTGTTAGTGAAGGGGATGGGTTTTGGAATAAAAGCCTTGGAGATTCTGTGAGAACATTTGACCTCCTGGAATAAATCAGTAAATTATTTAAAAATGTAGAAACACACTCCTTATCATGAAGAGCTACTTGGTTCTAACCCAAACTGAACTTAAAAACATCACCCACTCTGACTCTCATTATTAGTATATGAATACTTTTGGATGTACTAGTTGATGTGATGTATCCACTGTCCTTAGTAGGGGATTAAGGATAGATGTTGGATTCCCACATTATAAGCCCTCTTGCTACCCTCAAGCTTTCCTGGCATGGACCTGGTGAGAGTGAGGGGTGAAGGCTCATTGGGGAACAAACCATGGTCTCATCTGCACTGTCTTCCAAGCAAATCAGTTCGATTAAAAGCAAAAGAACAAATTAGCTTGAGATACTTACTGGATTGGGATTGCCCCTTGAAGTGTTTACATTTATTTCCATCCTGCCTGTTCTCTTCCAGCAGCCCTGCTAGAGCTTTCTGGACAGCCTAAGTAGGCATGGTGGCTGCTGCGGGCGCCCACCACTACACATCTTTCATGTTTGCCTGCAGGGGTCCTCAGTGCTGCACCATAGATTATGTCTATGTAGACATCTTCACTTATTTAAACGTTCACTTCTCTGATTATAAAAATAATAATACCTGACCTTTACATAGTGCTTGACAGGTTACAAAGCATACTTGTATACATAAATGATTCTGAGGGATCTTTAGAGATTATTATTTCTGCTTTACATGAGAAAATATAGATCTGAAAGGTGAAATAAATTACCTCCAGAGAGGGTACAAGTGTGAGAAATAGTTAGGCGTTGAACATCTCAAGTCTAGTGTTCTTTTTTATAGTGCCTACAGTGATATCTTCTCCTGGAAATGAATTAATTTGTTGGCTAGTTAATAGCTTCTCACATTCTACAAAAGATTAGGGGTCTTGGAATAATAAAATATGGGTAGAAATAGAAACCAAAACCAGGGAGAACACACAATATCCAGAACCACTAGGATTAATATTGTTCCTAGAGTTGAATTTAATTTGTCTTTGAGCTTCTTGGCAGCCAAGATAAAAAGAGACGCAGTCGGCTACATATTTCTTATTAGAAAAGGAAAAACATGTTACAGAGAAGTAGAGATTTTACTAGGATTGCATTCAAGACAATTCTTTTGCTTGAGGCTATAGATAAAGGGCAATAAGAATAATTGAAGATAATGCTCCCAACAAAAATTTATAGCTACATAATAACATAAAAACGCATTGCAAGGGGGCTAACATTTGTTGGGTGCCTATTATGTGTCTGGCACTCTACTAGGGATTCTGCATATTTTATTTTATTTAATCCTCATGAACATTTAATGATCACAACTATTTTTTAAAGGTATCATTATGAACATTTAATGATAAGGAAACTCATCCTCAAATAATTTAAACTACTACTTCGGTGTCACATAGCTAGTAAGGAGTAAGCCAGCAGTTGAGATCCAGACCTTGTCTGATTCTACAGCCCATGTCCTCACCGCTCTATTCATGCTGCCTATAATGCGTTAGAGACATAAATTAACTAAATGCAAGTATGTCATCTTCTAGTGTTTCTGCTTTATCCAAGGATATGTTTTACCGGACCCAGATTCTAGGCTGATCTTCTGTAAACATCGTTTCTCTCATCCAGGCTTCAGTAGGAGGTGAGTTGTAGAAAAGCTCATGTTACGGTGCTGCTTGAGAGTGTTTCCCCGGAGTGATAATTGTGGCTATGTGTTGTTGTTACTGAATATTAAGCACTTCTACACTACCTTCTTTAGTCTTCCCAGAAGCCCAATAAGGAAGATACTTATTTCCATTTTGCAGATAAGGAAAGTGAGGCTCATGGAGGCTAAATGACTGAAAGACATACAGGTGCTCAGTGGCAGGATTCAGATACAGATTTTCCTGGCTCTAATTAGCATGTGCTTCACCATTGTACTAGAGGGCCTCAGGTTAAGCAAGTGGCAAAGTTGTTAGTCTCTTGAAAAAATGGATCTGTACTCTTGTTTGTTTGAAAAAAGGGATCTGTACATCTTGCCTCAGCACTGAGATGACTGCGGGAGGACCTAGAGACAAGTTTGAATTTTCCTCAAAGGCAGTTGGGCCAGCCTCAGCATGTGGTCGAGGTTTATGTGCACAGTTCCACATCATAACGCATGAAGGATATGACTTTGACATAAAAAATGTTCAGAGATGGTGTTCCTGATGATTTTTCACAACTACAAGAAAACCTTAAAAATATTTCAGTGGATTATATTTTATGGGGTCTCTGAGGAACCTACTAAGGTGAATTAAGTACTAGATATAGCAATGTCACAAATCGATCTGAACAAATTTAATTTGGGGAAATGCAGCCAAAGTAATAATTTTAGTTTAGAATGGTTAATTTTGAGTGGTTCTTTTTGACAGTGATTAAATACCAGGATCAATTATGTGAAAGATGCGACTCCAATTTTGTGATTGTTCTCATAATAATAACTGCTACGTCTACCATCAGTACAATAAGAATAGGTAGTGCTCACTGAGTTTTGTTCTGAATGCTTGATACGAATAGCTTAGTTAAGCCTCATAACAACCCTATGAGGTAGATATAATTATTAACTCCATTTTATAGATGAAATGTAGAGAAGTGAGTAACGCACCCAAGGGCATTCAGCTAGTAAATGGCTGGCTCACTGCTCTAGTCTGTCTCTACATATAAGTGGATCAGATAAAGATATACATGCCCCTCTTTTTCATTGCAGGGGAAAATGAAACAGTTCACATGCAAGTACTTCTAAATCATTAAAAGCAGAACTTAAAAATAACTGGGGCAGGAATTCAGAAGAAGCATAACCATTGCTTGCTTAGTTATGAGGAGACTATTCCTGACCCCCCTAATTCTTTCAGTGGGACAAATATAAAAAGACTAGATGTCTCTATTGAGCTCCTATAGTTTGGCTCGTAGTTGGTTTCAGTCCACAGGGCCGAGAGCTAGTTAAAGTTTGGAAAGGCTCAATCTCATGACATTGTTCTTGATATGTTTCTTCACAAGGTAATGCATAGTGTTTGTATTACTGATAGTAGGGTGGTTTTGTGTAAAGCCCACTTGCTCCTTAAGCCAAATATTAGACTGAGGATTCTAGAATTCTTTTTTTTTTTTTACAAAACAAAAAATTGGCATAAAGTTTTGAAAGCATAGACAAGTAGTTGAGAAGTAGCTCTGAGAAGCATATGTGTCAAGCATTGCATGCTGGAATCAGATTGACCTGGTTTAGATGCGTGGTCTTGAACCTGTTAACTAACTTCTTTAAGTCTCAGTTTCTTTATCTGAAAAATAGTGGTAATACTATCTGACTCATGGAACTGTTGTGATGATTAAATGAGATAATCAATATAAAGTGCTTAGCGTAATGATTGACATATAAACTTAAAGTAAATACAGTTGAAACTTGAACAACATGGGAGTTAGGGGCACTGACCTAGCACAGTCAAATCTATGTGTAACTATTGACTCCTCAAAACTTAACTAGTAATAGTCTGCTGTTGACCAATAGCATAAACAGTTAATGAACACATTTTATATGTTACATGTATTATATACTGTGTTCATATAATAAACTTAGAGAAAATAAAATGTTATTGAAATGTCATTAAGAGAATCATAATGAAGAAAGAATATATTTACTGCTTATTAAGTGGAAGTAGATCATCACAAAGGTTTTCATTGTTGTCACCTTCACATTGAGTAGGCTGAGGAGGAGTAGGAAGAAGAAGAGAGGTTGGTTTTGCTGTCCCAAGGGTGATAGAGGGAGAAGAAAATTTGCATGTAAGTGGACCCATGTAGTTCAAACCTGTGTTGTTCAGTGGCCAACTGTATGTGCCATATGAGGTTGCCCATTAAAAATGGTATAAACAGGTACTGAGTCCATTCGGATAGAATTAGACATGAAGAAATAAAGCAAATAGTTTGACAAGCAGTGGGGGTCACTAAACAGAACATTCCTAAGTAATTCAGGTGTCAGAAGTTCAGTTCCCAAACGTAGTTAGTGTCTTTAGAGGAGTTAGAAGTTCTGATGATCAGACTCTGTAGAAAACCCTGAGAGAGATGAGGGTGATTCCATGGTAGAGCAGAGAAAGCACTCAAGAGGTGGAGTTCTAGCCTAGCTGTGCCTTTTACTAGCTCTTTGACTTTTGGACACTTCGTTTAATGTTTTGGGGCTTCAATGTACTGAACAGTGGATTGAAGAGTCAGTGTAGATAATCTCTAAATTTCCTACCAGCTCTCATATTCTTTTAATCTAAATTAGTTTAGGTCATACAAAAGTAGATAAATTAGTGAAAAAAGTTGCCAGACTTTCTTCAAATAGTCTTAAACAAAACAGAGAGGAAATAAATGCAAAATAAAACAAAAACTCAAAAGTAGGTTGCTGAAGATTCTGTTTTTTAATTCCAAAATGTTCATTTGAGGCCAAATGCCCCTTTCTTGTCTTTTCACTGATTCCTTTGGAGAAATGTCCTCAGCTCATTCACAGGCCTAGGATGTTTTGCTTCCTTCCCTGATTGAAAAAATTTCTTTAAAAAATTCTTTCACTGCAACAGCAGGAGTGAACCCAAAGGATTCAGGCACAGGAAATGTCTTTGCTTTAATTGTTGCCAGTGCCAGTACAGCCCTTTTCCAAGTTGCCCTGAGCTGTCAGCAGAATGAAACTATGAATGAATCAAATGAATAGGGAAGATAAGTCTAAAGAGCAGAATACATTTTTTTTTCTTCCCTCCAAAAGAACAACTTTGTCTTGAGCAAAAGATCATTTAAACTGAAGATGCAGTTGGCATGGTGCCTTGGAAAGATTTGTTTCTTTCTTTCTACAATACTTCCTGAAAAGTTTTCCTTTCATTTGAGACTTGTTCAAACTGGTTATCATAATTTACCTTAAAATATTGGTGACAGGGAGTGATGGCTAAATGAAGGATAGATTCTAGAACTGGTTCTTTACCTTTCGAGGTTTCAAGGTAATAAGGTTTTCCTCAGAAAAGGAGCTCTTTTTTCTCTGATAGTGCTTTGAGAATAGTAGTATATTTTAGCAGGCAGACACATCACAAGTTACCTATTTAAACCTCCACATTTAACAGATGAGGCAACTGAGGACAAGTGATTTGGCCAAGGTGGCACAAACAGTTAACTTAGGCCTTCAGCCCTCAAGCAAGTGTTTTCAGTACCACACCACATTTCCTTCCTATATTGGGCTGTGGCTTCCTAGTTCTTACATAATAACTCAAACTTACCACAGCAGTAACCATTTCCCACCAACATTAGAACTTTAGAAGAGTAGAAAGAATTTTCCATCTTTCTGAAGACATGCTTCTAAATGAAGTTGAAGCTGGTGATTTACTTCTGTTAAATCCACGAGATGTGACTGCCAGGCTCTCCTGTAACGGATGAACACAAGGATAACGAAGTGTAAACATTCATGACTGAACTGCAATTTCCAAGACAATTAGCAAGCCAGCTCCAAGTGCAGATTGGAGACCCATTGAAGGGGAGACAATATGGCAATCATTCTGGAGTAATCCTGCAGCACTACAAACTGGCATAATAGAGCCTTTTTAATTTTGAGAAACTTTTTATTTTAAAAAGATTATAGATTTGTAGGAAGTTGTGAAAGATAGTACAGAAAGGTCTCATGTATCCTTCAATCCACTTATATCTTATATAATTAGAGGGTAATATCAAAACCAGGAAACTGACATTGGTACGATGTGTGTATATACATATAATTTTGTCATATATACATTCATGTAACTACTACCACAATCAAGACACAGAAGGGCTCCATCACTACAGAGATCTTCCTTGGGCTATCTCTTTATAGTTACACCCCCTCCTTTCACACCATCCCTATCCCTGGCAACTACCAATCTGTTTTCCATCTTTGTAATTTTGTCATTTCATGAATGCTATATAAATGAAATCATATGGTATGTGAATCTGCTTTTTTATTTTTTTAGATCATCTTCTTCTTCTTTTTTTTTTTCCCCCCACTAGCATAGTGCCCTTAGTTCCATCTAAGTTGTTGCAAATAGTTCATTATTTTTATTGCTGAGCAGTATTCCATGGTATGGATACACCACAGTTTGTTTAACCGTTTACATATTAAGAGGCGTCTTGGTTGTTTCTGATTCCAGGCTTTTGAAATAGAGCTGTTGGCCAGGTGCGGTGGCTTACGCTTGTAGTCCCAGCACTTTGAGAGGTAGAGGTGGGTGGATCCCTTGAGCCCAGGAGTTCGAGACCAGCCTGGGCAATATGGCAAAACCTCGTCTCTGCGAAAAAGACAAGAATTAGCCAGGTGTGGTGGTGCATACCTGTAGTCCCAGTCACTTGGGAGGCTGAGGTGGGAGGATCACTTGAGCCCAGGAGGTTGAGTCTGTAGTGAGCCAAGATTGTGCCACTGCACTCCAGCCTGGGCGATAGAATGAGACCCTGTCTCAAAAACAAACAACAAAAAACAAAAAACAAAAAACAAAACAACCCCAAAACAAATAAAGCTGCTATGACCAATTGTGCACACACTTTTGAATGGACATTATTTTTCATTTCTCTGGGATAAGTGCCCAGTAATGCAATTGCTTGGTCGTGTGGTGAATGGGTGTTTTATTTTTAAAGAAACTACCAAACTGTTTTTCAGAGTGCTTGTATCATTTTACTTTCTACTGACAATGTATGAGTGATCCAATTTCTCTCTACTCTCACCAGCATTTAGAATTATCATTATTTTTTATTTTAGCTGTTCTGATAGTTGTATAATGATAATCTTATAGTCCTAACTTACATTTATTTCCCTAATGGCTAATGGTGTTGAGTATCTTTTTTGCCATCTGTGTATCCTCTTTGGTGAAATGTGTCTTAATATCTTTTGCCCATTTCTAGTGGGTATTCTTTTCTTTTGTTTTCTTTTCCCTCCCTCCCTCCCTCCCTCCCTTCCTTCCTTCCTTCCTTCCTTCCTTCCTTTCTTCCTTCCTCCCTCCCTCCCTCCCTCCTTCCTTCTTTCTCTTTCTCTTTTCTCTTCCTTTTCCTTTCCTACCCCTTCTCCTTTCTCTTTTTTCCTTCCTTCCTTCCTTTCCTTTTCTCCTTCCTTCCTTCCTTCCTTCCTTCCTTCCTTCCTTCCTTCCTTCCTTCCTTCCTTCCTTCCTTCCTTCCTTCCTTCCTTCTTTCTTTCTTTCTTTCTTTCTTTCTTTCTTTCTTTCTTTCTTTCTTCTTTCTTTCTTTCTTTCTTCTCTTTCTTTCTTCTCTCTCTCTCTCTCTCTCTCCTTCCCTCCCTCCCTCCCTTCCTTATTTCCTTCCTTCCTTCCTTCCTTCCTTCCTTCCTTCCTTCCTTCCTTCCTTCCTTCCTTCCTTCCTTCCTTCCTTCCTTCTTCTTTCTTTCACTTCTCTCTCTTTCCTTCTTTTTCTTTCTCTTTTTCTCTTGCTCTCTCTTTTTCTGTTGAGTTTTCAGGGTTCTGTATATATTCTATTCTAAATATGAATTCTTTGTTAGATATGTGATTTGCAAATATTTTCTGCCAGTCTGTAACTTATCTTTTTTTCTGCTTCATTGAGGTATAGTTGACAAATGAAGCTATATAAATTTAAGGTGTACAGTGTAATGATTTTATATACATATATGTTGACAAAGGATCACTGCAATCAAGTTAGTTAACACAGCTACCACCTCACCTAGTTACTGTTGTTTTGTTCAGTAAGAACATTTAAGACCTACTCTTAGCAAATTTCAAGTGTATAATATGATATTGGTAACCATAGTCACCATACTTTATGTTACATCCCAGAATTTATTCATCTTACAACTGAAGGTCTGTATCCTTGGACCAGCATCTCCCTATTCCCCCAACCTCCCAGCCCCTGGTAACTGCTCTTCTACTCTCTGTTTCTATGGGTTTTTTTTTTTTTTTTTTTTTTTTTTTTTATTACACATATAAGTGGGTCATACAGTCTTTCTCTTTGTTACTTACTTCGCTTAGCAGAACATCCTCAAAGTTTATTCATGTTGTCACTAGCAGCAGGATTTTCTTCTTTTTTGTGGCTGAATAATATTCCATTGTACATATCACAGTCTATCCATTCATCTCTGGATGGACACTTTGTTCATTTCATGTCTTAGATATTGTGAATGATGCTGTGGCGAATATGTGTGTGCCGATATCCCTTTGAAAAACTGATTTAGTTTCTTTTGGATGTATCCTAGCAGCCTACAAGTGGGATTGCTGGATCCTATGGTAGTTCTGTTTTAAATTTTTTGAGGACTTTCCTTAGTGGCTGTACCAGTTTACATTCCTGCCACCAATGCCTAAGGGTTCCCTTTGCTTCATATCAACACCCATCTCTTGTCTTTTTCATAATAGTTATACTAACAGGTATGAGGTGACAGATACTGTGATTTTAATTTGCATTTACCTGATGATTAGTGATGCTGAAGTCTTTTCTTATACCTATTGGTCATTTATTTGTATGTCTTCTTTGGGAAAATGTCTAATTAGGTCATTTGTCCATTTAAAAAATGAGGTTGTCATTATTATTATTATTATTTTTGCTATTGAGTTGTATGAGTTCCTAATATGTTTTGGACATTAACCCCTTATCAGATATATGACTTGAAAATATTTTCTCCCATTCCATAGGTTGCTTTTCATTTTTTCCCAGCTTTATTGAGGTATAATTGACAAATAAAAGCTGTATAAATTTATGGTATACAGTGTGATGTTTTGATTTATGTATATGCTGTGAAATAATGACCATAATCAAGCTAATTTACATATTCATTACCTCACATAGTTATCTTTTTTTGTGTAATGAGAACACTTAGGATCTATTCTTTTAGGAATTTTCAAGTATAAAATAAATTATTATTAACTATAGTCACCTTGCTGTACGGTAGATCTCCAGAACTTACTCATCCTAACTGAAATTTTGTACCCTTTGAGCAACACCTCCCATTCTTCCCACCCACCCCACCAGCCCTTGGCAGCTGCCATTCTGCTCTTTACCTCTGTTGAGTATGATATTTTTTTTCTTTAAGATTCCACATGTAAGTGAGATCAAGCAATATTTGTCTTTGTGCCTGGCTTATTTCACCAAACATAACATCCTCCAGGTTCATCTGTGTTGTCACAAATGACGGGATTATAATATTCCATTGGATATTATATATGTATGTGTATATATATACATATATCTGTGTATGTATGTATTATATATTTTATCCATTTATACTTGTGTTTATTCCGTATGTTGGCTATTGGTGAATAATGTTGCAATGAATATGTGAGTGCAGATATTAATATTTCCTTAAGATAGTAATTTTGTTTCCTTTGGATGTATACCCAGAAATGAGATTGCTGGATCACATGGTAGTTCTACATGTAATTTTTTGAGTAACTTCCATTCTGCGTTCTATAATGGCTGTCTAATTTATATTTCTATCAACAGTGTACAAGGATTCTCTTTTCTCCATATCCTTGCCAGTGCTTATCTTTTTTTTTTTTTTTTTTTTTTTTTGAGATGGAATCTTGCTCTGTTGCCCAGACTGGAGTGCAGTGGCATGATCTTGGCTCACTGCAACCTCTGCCTCCCGGGTTCAAGAGATTCTCCCGCTTCAACCTCCCCAGTAGCTGGGATTACAGGCACCTGCCATCATGCCTGGCTAATTTTTGTATTTTTGTGGGGCTGGGATTTCACCATGTTGGGCAGGCTGGTCTCAAACTACTCACCTCAGGTGATCTGCCCACCTCAGCCTCCCAAAGTGCTGGGTTCTCAGGTGTGAGCCACCCTGCCTGGCCAACCTTTTGTCTTTTGATAATAACCATTCTAACAGGTATGAGATAATGTCTTATATTGCATTTCCCTGATGATTAGTGATGTTGAACATTTTCAGATATCTGTTGGTTATTTGTATGTCTTCTTTTGAGAAATATCTATTCAGGTTCTTTGACCATTTTTTCTTTGGCTATTGAGTTGCATGAATTCCTTATATATTTTAGTTTTTAACCCTGTATTAGATATATGATTTATAAATATTTTCTTTCATTTCATAGGTTGCTTATTTTGCTAACTGTTTCCTTTGCTGTGCAAAAACTTTTTAGTTTGTTCTAGTCCCATGTATTTATTTTTGCTTTTGTTGCTTGTGCTTTTGGTATTGTAGCCAAAAAGTTATTGCCAAGATTAATATCAAGGAGTTTTTGTTTTCATCTAGGAGTTTTATGGTTTCAGGGCTTACATTTGTCTTTAAACTCTTTCAAGTTAATCTTGTGCGTGGTATAAAATAGGGGTCCAATTTCATTCTTTTTCCCAGCCTGTAGCTTATCTGTACATTCTTTTAATAGGGTCTTTCACAGAGCAAAAGTTTTAAGTTTTGGTGAAATCCAGTTTATTGATTTTTTTCTTTATGGATCATATTTTTTGTGTCATATCTCAAAACCCTTTACTAAGCCCTAGTCCTGAAGATTGTTTTCTCTTTTTTCTTTTAAAAGATTTTTTAGTTTTACATTTAACTCTATAATCTCTTTCAAGTTAATTTTTGTATTAGGTGTGAGGTTTAGGTCAAGGTTTATTTTTAATATTTACTTTTCACTCAATATAGAAATATCTATGTGAAAGTGCACAAGTAATAAGTTCTCATGAAGTTATTATGCTGCCCACTTTTTATATTAGGTAATGTCTGCTACAGGAAGTGGTCACTGCAAATAAATAAAAAGGAGAAAATTAATATAAATTTGATACTTTTTTTGAGCAGCTGAATCTTTACATAAATGACAGTTAGGAGATTTCAGGCAGAGCAGGTATCTAAGAGGTAGCTCTCCCACCCCAAATTTTGTTTCCTGACTTGCATTTGCACGCTCTGTACTTAACTTTGAGTCAGACAATGGATGCTCACCGCAAAGCAGATGCTAGACCTTGTGTTTAGCACTGAATATCCTGCAGTGGGTCTGGAGTCACATTCAACGCTCTGCTTAAGGGCTGCAAAGTGGGGTCTGAGTCCACCTTTGTATTTAATACAATGCTGAAGAATGATTCGGCAAGAAGAGTATGTTTGGTTTTGAAGGAAAACATAATAATGTAAAAGAACACTGAGATGCATGTCAGGAGGCCTGGTATCTAATGCCAGATGTGCATTAAATGGGTTTATATCTTTCTGCAACTTGGGAAGCTAGTGTGAGCCCCAGTTTTCTCCTGTGTAAAAAACAAGGGACCTTGACCCTAGATAGTCTCTGAAATCTCTTCTAGGTTTAAATTAGAAGGTTGTAAGAAATTTTTAAAATAAAATGGACTCTGGTGTGATCTTCATTTTCTCTTGCTGATTAGAATATAAAACCTTGATATGAGAAGTGATAATTGATGTTTAATATTGCATTTAAATGTAACATGTTAGGGAAATTCTCCCTTTGGGATATATATACAATACGTATTATATTAAGTGTTTACATGTTTCTAATGCTCCAGTGAGTTATTGGCAGAGTCTTCCTCCTTCAAAATAATTTGAGGCACTATAATGCCACACTAAATATAGTGATACATTAGTATTGCCAATGAAATGTGAGCTATGGATTTGTCTTGAACAATACATAGCACTGGTGACTGAGGCAAAGGACATTTGATCTCTTTTCTCTCTCTCTCTCTTTTTTTTCCTTTGGTTTCCGTTTAATTTTCTGAATGAGACGACTACACGATAAGTTATTTCTTTCTTACATTTGTTTAGGTGACCTCAGTTTTTATTCATGGATACAAGTTCTGAAAAAGAACACTTACTTCTTTTTAGTGAACCCTGTTAAAAAACCTTGAGAAGTTTGGCTTGAGATTTGAACAGAAAATAAATTAAAAAATGATCTGAGTTCTTAGGAAAGAAAAAGTAGCCATGGCTTTGGTACAATTAAAAGTAGGCCCTGTGGAAAGCCAGAAAAGAATTCATTTGACCAGTGCAGTATAGTTTATGGCAAGTGGACAGGCAACTAACTGAGTTAGTGAAAACTTTAGGCATCCCTAAAGATGGGTTTTTTGTTTTGTTTTGTTTTGTTTTGAGACAGAGTTTCACTCTTGTTGCCCAGGCTGGAGTGCAATGCCGTGATCTTGGCTCACCACAAACTCCGCTTCCTGGGTTCAAGTGATTCTCCTGCTTCAGCCTCCTGAGTAGCTGGGATTACATGCATGTACCACCATGCCTGGCTAATTTTGTATTTTTGGTAGAGGCGGGGCTTCTCCATGTTGGTTAGACTGGTCATGAACACCAGACATCAGGTGATCCGCCCACCTTGGCCTCCCAAAGTGCTGGGATTACAGGCGTGAGTCCCCGTGCCTAGCTGATATATTTTCTTTTTTTGAAGACAAGGTCTCACTCTATTGTCAAGGCTGGAGTACAGTGGCATGATCAGGGCTCACTGTAGCCTCAACGTCCTGGGCTCAAGAGATCCTTCCATCTCAGCCTCCTGAGTAGCTGGGACCACAGGTGTGTGCCACCACATCTGACTGATTTTTTTTTTTTTTTTGAGACAGTGTCTCACTATGTTGCCCAGGCTGGTCTCGAACTTTTGGGCTCAAGCGATCCTCCTGCCTCGGCCTCCCAAAGTGCTGAGATTACAGGAATGAGCTCCCATGCTTGCCTAGATTTTTAACTAGGCCAGAAACCCTGGGAATCTGTACTAATGAGTGGGACATCTGTGACTGGTGACTGGATTTTTCAAATATGCAACGAAAAAGGGACTCTTACATTGAAAGTTGAGGTCTGAAAATGCCCAATGGACTTGGTTAGTAAATTTGATGAGTGAAATTTTATTATGAAAATACCACCTACCAAGTATTCTGTCATGCATTTCCAAAAAGGTATGCCATTCTTCGTCTTTTATGATGACCCAAAACTGTGGTCAGTGTAGCAACAATGACCAGAATTCTGCTGATTTGTTTTATATTCTAGAGCATGATTAGAACCTTCATTCCCCTATCTCCCTCCTCCCATGATCCTCATTTCTCTTTCATTGCCTTTTGAAGCATTTGAATGAAAACCTCAATTCCATCTTTGTGTGCTCTTTTATGGCGATGTTTTTAGGAATAGGAGGAGAGTCTAGGTGCAGAGGGTCTGCAATAGCTGAGATGTGTGCATTCCTGACATTTGACCCATGGGGAGCTTCTCTTTCTTGTCGTCAGAGTCACACAGGGTCGCACTAGGTTTGCCTCAGTTGCTTTGAATATCTTGATTTTTGTGGGTGGGAAGCCGACAGAATCTTGACAGGAGAGGGTGTGAAGGTCACTCTTCTCTAATATGTGCCAAGTCCATAGCCTTGTTACCCCAATTTCCAGAGGAGAAAATGTTAGGCAGTCAGGGGAGTGGTTTTTGAGTCAACATTATTTCTATATCCCCACTTTCTTTCCTTAAGAGTCATGGAACTAGATCACCAGATTGTGTCCATTAAGAATGTGTTGCTATTTACAGAAATGGGAGACCAAATCAGATTGTGTATGAAACTTTGATTACTTTTCCTCTACAACATTTCCACTGGTTTTGCATGTGTTCCAGGGCCTAGGGAACTTCCCTGCAGAGTTCAATGTAAGCTGATCTCAGGCTGGTCCATGGTGTCATCCTTTCAGACCCAAGTGCTTGATGAGCTTTTTATAGTCCTCTTGCTGCAGATGCCTCCTCTTTTTGCTTCCTTATGCTAAATGAGGAGAGTGAACAATCATCTTACAATTTTCTCAGCAGTCAGCTTTCAGGAATAAAGTCATTTTTCCCCCTTTGTCTTGACTTCTAAAGTCTAAACTTATATGGGAAACAACCCACAGTGATAAGGGTAGTAAAAGTAATGCTGGGAGTAGTATGATGTCATAGGTAAAAATTAGCCTCTATCAGTTATATTTCCCAGAATGGAAATAAATGGCGTTTACTTGTAATTTAGACTGGAATCATTTTAGATTTTTATACTCTTTGCCAGATTCATTACTACTCCTTTAATGGTAGAAAGACTTGGTTTCTACTTAAAGTGTTTTTCATAGAATTTGAGTGTAAAAGGACTTTAAAGGCCAGCTAATCTCTTTCTCACCAAAACAGAATCCTTGCTGTGATTTTTCTGACTGATCATGATTCACGCTCCTAGGGCCAGAGAGCCAGTTGCCTTGCATGGTGGTCTGTTCCGTTTGTGGATGGTTTTATTTGCTAAAATGCCTTTCATTACATTGACTCAGAGTTAGCCTTCCTGAGATTTTGACCCTTTGGTCTTAGTTTTGCTCTTGATAATACAGTTAATCATTTTTCCACATAATATCCCTTGAAAATTAGAATAAATTGTAATATCTCTTAGCTTTAGGTGACGTGGTGGTTTTTATAAGCTATATTCTATGTGTTTATCTTCCTTCAAGTCATTGCTAAAAATGTTAGATAAAACAGTATATTACTTCTTCAAGGTGATCTTGGCTTACCAGTCAACTCTGTTTTTGTATTTATTTGGCTCTTTGCATTTAAACAAGGATGAAACAAGGATGATGAACTCACCTGTGCACCTTGGTCTTGGAACCTCTTTGCTCCCCATTCTTTTCTTTTATATGTCTGTATTCTTACATTTTGAGTTTTGCTGATTGTTTTGAGCTTTATGTTGTCCCTGGTTACCTCTGGTTTCCTGATGTTCCCTGATTTAGACACTTGGGGTAACTACATGCCCACCTACTTCTCTAACAGACTAGTGCCCTCAATGGGGAATCTGATTAGGCCGTTATTTAGTCACGCAGTAATATTCCTTAGAGTGAGCTTTCCAACTGGTGTCCTGTAGCGGTAGATTACAGATGTGCTGAGAAATTGATCTCTGCAGCTCTTGAATAGCTGGGCAGAGTCTCAGTAGTCTCAGGTGTCAAGTGCCTCAGTGTGACATTCAGATGCCATAATGTGCTCCATAGTGAGCAAAACCTTAAGCGCTGCATCAAGGAATCGACATACAGCACTGCTAAGTTAGTAGAGCATAGGGTTAGATATTTGCTTAACTCAAGATAAATGATGCTGTCATTTAGTCAAAAAAGGAAGTAAGGCTTTCTTGTCGTAACATGTTCTTCGTGAACCTATCCTGACTCCTGGTAACCTCTTAGGTTGGAAGAACTGCTGTGAGTGAGGTGGGTGCTGTCAGTGGTGCTGTGTGTGGTGATTACCCCCACTGGCTCACCTGGGGAGGCTGAGGGCAGATGGCCTGTATTGATCACGGTCCTCTCATTCGGTGTCTGTAGCCTCAAAAAGATGGGTGGTAGTATTTCAGGCAAGTTTACTGGGGGCGGGGGCTTGATGAAGCATCAGAACCTGAAAGTATGCTGATGTTTAACCCCTGCTTATTTTGCAGGCACAGGCAAGTGGGCAAGTGTTAAGAGAAGTAAAGTCAACATCTGGAGCACTAGAGAAACCTGAATGTACAATAATAACCAGCTGTAAAACAATTCTCATAAAACAATTTTCATATTACTCTATGAGATGTCACTGAAAAGATGCATTTAAAGGAAAAATTAAATATTGATTTTTTTGAACTTTGGCTACTCTATTTCCAGGTTTGTATTTAGATTAAAATCTTGTCTAGTCTGTTTGGTACTCTTTTGTCTTCTAGTGAACAATTTTTGCATAGTAACAAGTGTTAGCTATGCTTATTATGACTTTTCATAAGAAAACTTTGAAGCAGGAATTCTCAAATTTAAATGAACATTGGAATCACTAGGAGGTCTTGTTAAAATTTCAGATTTCTTACCAGGCGTGGTGGCTTATGCCTGTATTCCCACCACTTTGCTAGGCTGAGGCGGGCGGATCACGAGGTCAGGAGATCGAGACCATCCTGGCTAACACGGTGAAACCCCATCTCTACTAAAAATACAAAAAATTAGCCGGGTGTGGTGGCGGGCACCTGTAGTCCCAGCTACTCAGGAGGCTGAGGCAGGAGAATGGCGTGAACTCGGGAGGTGGAACTTGCAGTGAGCGTAGATTGCGCCACTGCACTCCAGCCTGGGCGACAGAACGAGACTCCGTCTCAAAAAAAAAAAAAAAAGTTCAGATTTCTGGGCTTCACTCTCAGAGATTTTGCATAAGTAAATTATGGTGGACCCTGGAAGTGTTTTTTTTTTTTTTTTTTTTTGATTTAATTTCTAGGGTACATGTGCACCACATGCAGGTTTGTTACATATGTATACGTATGCCATGTTGGTGTGCTGTACCCGTTAATTTGTCATTTACATTAGGAACGTCTCCTAATGCTATCCTTCCCCCCTCCCCCTACCCCACGACAAGCCCTGGTATGTGATGTTCGCCACTCTGTGTCCAAGTGATCTCATTGTTCAGTTCCCATCTATGAGTGAGTACATGCGGTGTTTGGTTTTCTGTCCTTGCGACAGTTTGCTCAGAATGGTGGTTTCTAGCTTCATCCATGTCCCTACAAAGGACATGAACTCATCCTCTTATATGGCTGCGTAGTATTCCATGATGTACATGTGCCACATTTTCTTAATCCAGTCTATCATTGATGGACATTTGGGTTGGTTCCAAGCCTTTGCTATTGTGAATAGTGCCACAATAAACATATGTGTGCATATGTCTTTATGGCAGCATAATTTATGATCCTTTGGGTATATGCCCAGTAATGGGATGGCTGAGTCAAGTGGTATTTCTAGTTCTAGATCCTTGAGGAATTGCCACACTATCTAGAGAACACTCCATGTGGATTCACTTGGAAGTCATCACAAGACCAAATGCTTAAAAGCACTGGATATAAAGGACCATATGCTTTCATACTGATCAGCTGGTGGCTACTTAGTTTTGTATTGTCAAAGGACCATTTGCTTTGGAGACTTAGGATTTTTCCCTAGCGTGTGTCTCTTCTTGGGCTGTGTTGAAATACAGAAACAACCAACCAAATGGAATTATCCAAAGCAGTTTTCTATAACTTTGTGCAAAGTTAGGCCAAATACTACGTGTTGTCATGGATTATGAAACTCAGAAAACACTGCCTCATATTTGTGTATAGCTATACCATTAAACAGTATTCTTGCCTAGTTTTTCTCTGTTGATCTTTATAACAATCCTGTGTGATTAATATTGTTATTTCCAATTTATGAATGAGAAACTTTAAGGTTACAAGTAAACGGTAGAAGTGTTACTCTAACCTTTATTGTTACTACTTCAAAACTAGGCAGGTTTTATTATGTGCCAGGGACTATGTTTTACATTCTGAAATTCATTCTCTCTCTGAATCTTTATAAAACACTGTGAGGTAAATATTATTATTTTTAGAATTATTATGAGTTTTTTTTTCTTTTTAACTTGGCTTTTAATGAGATAACAGTAACTTCTTGAGGTCATGCCTTTAGTCAATGGCAGAGCCAAGATTTTAGCCAGGTTTGTCTGACGCTGGAGTTCATGCTTTCACTCTGGGTATTGTTAAGGCAGATTGCCTGGCCTGATTATAGTCTTCTAATTAGATGTCTGTGTCCTAAGAAGGATGAGTGGTAGTATTTCTAGGCAAGTTACCAGTACACATTATACATTATAGCAGGCTGCCAGTATACATTATATAAAGCCATGCTATACAACTCATTCTAGAAAGAACAGAAAGCAACAGGAAGAAAGATCTAATAGGAAGGAAAGCAGACATTCAAAGTATAAAAATTAAAATGAAATGAAATACAATTGTGCATTTTTAGAAAACTTGATAAAAATAGCATTTCACACTTTAGAAGTACAAAGAGTGGGAAAGGCGTAAGTTGTGATCTGCATACATTCTGATAATGTTAGCCATTCTTCTTGAAGAAGCAGTAGGATTGGCCTGTGTTTTATAGGCTTTTGAGTGTTGTTTGGTGTTTCATTTATGGGCTCATTTTTCCATTACTAATACCAGCTGGCATTTGACCTTTTGTGCTCATGCCTTTGGCAGTATAGTTTTTCTATCTTCAATGTACAGTATGGCCTTTGTGTTTTAAATCAGAAATTTATTTTCATCAAATACATCTTGTAGTGTTGTGCTAGTGCTTTTCCTTCATTGATAGTAAAGTCTCATTGATGCTATATTTACTCTGGGTTTCTTTATGCAAGTTCAAATTGAAAAATTTTGATTCTGGTGGTTCTGGTTGTAGTCCAATGATTACTCTCAACACGAAAGAAATAACAAAATGTTAATACATTTTCCCCTGAAGCTGACTCTGGACTATAAGTCAAAACAAAATATTTTCTATTAACTAATTTCATAAGAATTCAATATGAATAAATGACTTGGGAGTATCTTTCTTTTTTTATGCCAAGTTAAGCTTTTTTCATGACTTTATATCATCTACTACTGATGGTGATGAAAATTCCCAGGAGTTAATATGTTATCTTATCTTGATATCTTTCAATTGACATCTTGAATGATTAGAATGATCTTTCAGTCATTTTTAAATCTCTATCCACCAGTGTGCATTTATCAGCTGTCCATATTCATTTGACTTCTAATACTTACCAATTGCATTTTAATATCACTTGTTTCTGGTAGTCTAGGGGAGGCTTTACCAGAAAGGGGTAGCGTACAGAATGGCCTTTCACCTAAATGGATTCTGTCTTGCCTGGTGACTTACTTGAAAGCGTAAGTGGCAGATCTGGGATATATAAGTTTAGGCCTATGTTTTCTAAGTGATTTTCTTTCAGAGAGATTCCCTGAAAATGTCAGAGCACCTGCTTTTTGATAGAGACAGTCTGTGCAGCACTTGATGGTCTGGCCTGAAATCAAGGAGTCAGAGAGCAAACGTAGGGTAGGGGATTTGTTTTTGTTTTTGTTTTTTTTTTCCCCCGAGACAGAGTTTCACACTGCTGCCCAGCCTGGAGTGTAGTGGCGCAATCTCGGCTCACTACAACCTCCACCTCCTAGGTTCAAACGGTTATCCTGCCTCAGCCTCCCGAGTAGCTGGGATTAAAGGTGTGTGCCACCACGCCTTGCTAATTTTTGTAATTTTAGTAGAGACGGGGTTTCACCATGTTGACCGGGCTGGTCTTGTACTCCTGACCTCAGGTAATCCACCCACCTTGGGTTCCCAAAGTGCTGAGATTACAGGCAGGAACCACTGTGCCTGGCCTAGAATAGGGTCTTCAGAAGGGCTTTGAAGGGTGTTGTGAGCCATCAGGCCAGTATCCTCATTTGAGACATATTGTGTGGTTCAGCTATTTATTCAGCTAAAAAAATCTCAGTGGAAATGATATGTAGAAATCTGTGGTATTTCTCTCATTCCATCTTAGGAGTTAAAAAAAATCAATCCTAATTCTAATTTTTCTTTTTTTTGTATGATTGGCATCAAAATATGCATAACCTTTGTATCTTTCAGCAAACTGCAGGCTGATTCTTTACTTTTAGGCGGGCTGGTGAAATTACATTCTAGGTTCTCAGACATTAGGGACTTAAGCTGAGGCCTGGGCTGACCTTGGGAATGTGCTTTCTTATACCTCTGGGAGTAGCACTGAGCAAAGCAGGTGTGGGAGCCAGGATTCCAGTACAGGCAGGAAGGGGTAAATAATTAGGTTAGATAAGAAATTATTTGCCTTCCTTTCAGCAGGTGGACAAGCTAACAAGGAAAACATAAGAAAGGAAATAAAGCTCATTTAAATAGGGAAAAGGCCAGTAATAGAATCACTTAAAACTTTTTATTGAAGAAAATGGGATTCCCTTGGAGTCTTGTTTGAAATGTGTTTTGGATATGCATTTTTTATATCGGATTAGGATATAGAATTATGACATTGTCCAGCCATAACAACTACTTTGTTAATTACAACTAGTTAATGGATACCTGCTAGTACTGCACTATAAGTAGTACCAACATATTCTAAATGTTCTTATATAAGAACTAAAATGTTATTATGCAAGAGAAATTCCCTGCTTCCAAGGAGTTTTATAATCTAGCAGAGAGAGAACATGTACATCCAACACAAGTTGAGAACACTTCCAAAGTAACATATCAATAAGTGGAAAAAAGACAGTGCAAATGAGAGTATTGAGTGATTAAGAGAGTGATGCCAAAGATATGGGGCTGACTGAGGAAGGATCTGAATTTTGAATTGGATAATGAAGGAAGAGAGAAACAAACTGGCAGACAGAGATGAGAAAAATATGTGAGGATGTAGGTTTGGAAGTGAAGCAAGTCACATTTGACATGTTAGTAACAGTAAGCAAGACAGCAAGCACACAGGCTAGGACAAGGTGGCCGTGGATAATTTGGGATGAATTTGATTATTGATTTGATTCGAGGGACAGTAGGAAAGTGCCATCAATTCTTGAGTATATGAAATGTGCTGAAAATGACCAATATTGGTAATTATTTAGGCAGCAACATCTAGGATAGGTTGGAGTCGTGGAGCTAAGGGTGGAGAAAGTATTAGGGAGCTATTTTGTAACCTAGATTTAAAGTAATGAGGGTTTAGAGGAGGGCTTTGGGAAAGTCTGCTGGGTTAGGAAAAAAAAAGCTCAGTTTTTGAGATACTGCTTTTCAGATGTCAGCGATCATATCCTGAGATGACCAGTCAGTTACTAGACAGGATTACAGTTTGAGAGAGCAAGTCTTGGCCATTGACTTGGGAGGCATTTATGCAAGGTGATAGTTCAGTAATGCATGTGGATATGTATCATCGTGGTGACTATTGAGGGAGAAATGCAGAAAGCTGAGTTTGGAACCTTAGGAGCAGCCACCAGCCAAGGGGGTGGAGGCAGGCAAAAAGAATAGTCAGCAAATGAGACAAAGAGGTAGTAGAAGAACACAGAGAACACCCAGGGAAACCATGCGAGGAGAGAATTTCAACAGTGCTAACTGAAGCATAGAGGTCAAGGGGATTGAAGACTTGAGAAAGACCTGTTCGACTCCTCAAGGGAAAGGTCTTTGGAGACTTAGAAAAATTTGTTTCCAGTGAAGTTTCAGTGCAAAAGTGCATCAGGGATTTTCTAGGTACTCTGCATGACAAGGGGATTAATGTTTAATAAATAAATCCCTTCTGTAATTGCTTTAGCACATATGACTGGGTATCTGGGTCTTCAGTGTTTCAAGGGAAATTGTGAGCTCACTCCAGAAAGGAATTGAGGTTAGATTTCTCATATGATACAAACCCATAAGGTGATTTTGTATATTATGTGGTTGAGAAACTCTCAAAGCTAAACTATTGGGCCTATTTAGATTCACAAGATCCTAGTGGCTCTGGGAAAAATCTTTGGGAAAATGTAAAACCTGAGCAATGTTAGAAAGCCTCTTCTTTGGTCCTGTTATTTGGTTTATGTTAATGAATTAGCTTGGAGTATTTGTCAGAGATGTTGAGCTGTGGAAAATAATAAAAATCAGATTAAAATTTACCAAAATAATTACTATTAATTTACATGGAAGTGGAGGCACCAAAGAATTTTGGTCAAGACAGAATCAAAGCTCCAAATTTAAGGACCTACAATTAACATCATGCCAAAAGAACAGAGCCATTTTGTAGGAAACAACAGTCTAGTTGAATAAATGGAAGTGATAAGTTAGATATGGTGAAGAACTCAAATTTTAAAAGGCAAGAGGTACTTTCTCATGACTTAAGATAAATTTATAGAAGGAAACCAAACTTCTAAATTTATCTTCTATTCAACTAATTAGCAGTAGTCTCAATTATAAAACCTGAGTCTATAATATGATCTAACTTAAATGTAATTAGATGAAAATGTAGTACTTTTCTGGTGAGTTAAATATGTGATTTTTGACTTATAATCACATCACAACAAACTGGTTGAGAAAGAATAAAGATAAAGAAGAGATTAAATTTTATTTTGGCCTTTAGCTCAGTTTTATGTTCAGATGGTGGTTTCCCAGTTATAGCAAAACTATATTTAGCCCCTCCTTAGTTCTAGGAACTAAGTTCTAGGAAGTAAGGCAGGACTAAGTACAGTTTTGGTATAATTGAGGGTGTGACTTTAATGTTTCTATAGATTTTCATATCTCTGCAATAAAAAGTGAATTGCTTATACTGTTTCTCTGATATAAAATACAGAGTTTTCCAGTGCTCTGTAAAATGTAGTTTAGATAGATGAACATGAAACTATGCTTAAACTTGGATTGCCTGGGATTCTGAAATTTTTCTGGTTATTTGTTCAAGTTGATACCTGACTATGATATTCACAACACTGTGCTTCTTGCTTTTTCCCAACAGCTGCTGTATGATATAGGATGTATATTGAATTGAAATAATAATAAACAGGTGGGAAAAAATGAAAGGAAAAAAGATAGGTACAAATGAAAAAGGAAAGAACAAATGTAAATCATTGAATAGTTACGGTCACATAGTGTATATGTCTTACTCTTTTTTTTTTTTTTTTTTGAGACAGAGTCTCACTCTGTTGCCCAGCCTGGAGTGCAGTGGCGCAATCTCTGCTCACTGCAACCTCCGCCCTCCGAGTTCAAGCGATTCTCCTGCCTCAGCCTCCTGAGTAGCTGGGATTCCAGTCGCCTGCCACCACACCTGGCTAATTTTTTGTATTTTTAGTAGAGACGGGGTTTCACTGTCTTGGCCAGGCTGGTCTTGAACTCCTGACCTCGTGATCCACCCACTTTGGCCTCCCAAAGTGCTGGGATTACAGGGGTGAGCCACCACGCCCGGCCTCACTTTTGTTTTTAAGATTTCTACCTGCCAAGGCAAAGTATGAAACTTGACTACTTACTTGATTAATACAGACCACAACTTAAAAGCAAATCATTTGCTTAGGAGAAACAAAAGTATTACCAACATAAAATCCAGAATGAGACTGGGCATGGTGACTCAGCCTGTAATCCCAGCACTTTGAGAGGCCAAGCCAGGCGGATCACGTGAGGTTAGGAGTTTGAGACCAGCCTGGCAAACATGTGAAACCCAGTCTCTACTAAAAATACAAAAATTAGCCGGGTGTGGTGGTATGCACCTGTAGTCCCAGCCACTCGGGAGGCTGAGACATGAGAATTGCTTGAAGCTGGGAGGTGGAGGTTGCAGTGAGCCAAGATCACGCCACTGCACTCCAGCCTGGGCGACTCGGTCAAAAAAAAAAAAAAAAAAAAAAAAAAAAAAAATCCAGAAAGAAATAAAGAAGACTTTGTATAATGCAATTAATGACACCCTTAACAACATCTTGATTAGAGACTAGTCAAGTTTCCCAAATTCCACTGAGCTGGTTTCATGAGTTGGTAGACTGATGGTATCACATAAAAAGTCTTTCTGCAAGGTCAGTTCAGTGGTGGGGCTTCAGGTCCGGTTAGATAATTCTTTTAGAAGTTATGTTTGGGATAACTATTTTTCTTTCCCCCTCATGTGTTTTGAACTTTCAGGGCATACATTACAACTTATAATGTATCCCTGTCACTCTTAGTCTGAGCGCTCATATTGAAAGCACACACTGTGTGAGCTGTCGTCTCACTGTGAATCAGCAGGAAGGGCAAGCTTTCATAACATCAGTGAACGGTGAGGTAATTATTATGCAATTGGTTTTTGGAGTATATGATAAAGAAATTCTGAGAAAAAAGTGAAGGTTTTCAGTTCCCTAATGGATACAAAGGAGAACTTAATGTGACAAAAATGTCCGGGAAGAGTTTGTATGTTCCCCTAAAAAATGGAAGCATATTAGTAACTACCTTCAGTTCTTTCTGGAATGAGGGGAAAATTCCAAAAATAAACTAAATAAAAGAAGCAGTAAGATTTCTTTGAATTTAAGAGAGAAGCACATTCTCCCAGTTAAGAAAGGTGTCTTCTGTGAAGCTGCCTTGGGCTACAGTCAAACAGATTCCCACTGACAGGTGTGGAGCTTGTCTTTACTCTACAGAATGGCCTGTTCATTGTATTTCCCTTGGCATGTGTTTCAGGTTGTTGGAGACCTTGGTAAACTCATCACATTAGATCATGGGTTGATGTAAGTTCATGTTGGGATGTTTTAAAATGGGTTGGAACCTGGCTAGGGGAAGAATGTCTACAACTGGCCCTGAAGGAGATTAAACATGTTTGAAATGTTTTTTCAATGGCAGTGGAGTGGGTGGTAATATTTCTTTTGCTGTGAGCTAGCAAGCGTGCCTGTTAGGAGAGCATTCCCGAGCTCATGATGAATCAAAGACTGATTAACTGTATTTTAAGGATGGCATCTGGAAATTGCTTGTGAGAGAGATTTTGCCATTAATTACAGAAGACACATATGCCACTGGATTTAGGACTAAAGACAGGGATAACCCTTTACCAAACTGATTTCTGTTTTATTGTAGGTCCTCTTTTAATTTAAACTTTAGGACTTGCTGCTTCAAAAGTAGTTGGCTTTCTTCTGCTAGTGATATGTAAAGAATGAATGGTGTCCATAATTGTTATAAATATAATATACAGTTATATTTAATTTATAACATAAGTCACCAGTCAAAAAGACAGTTTAGTTTTTTCCTATGACGAAAATCCAATCTTACTCAGTAAAACAAATGATTTACAACTCATTGCTTTTCTGAGACTAGTATTTACTGTGCTATAATTTCAGGCGTTTAGGTTTGCTGAAGGCGTAAGGTATACTTTTTTAGATGTTAAATTTTTGTATATGGTTGATTGAGGGAAATCAATTTCAATGTTAGAAGTGGTAAACAGCTCATTTCTGTAGGGAGTGATAATTGGGAATGTAGATCATTGGAGATAGACTGAATTTAGGAACATCATGGTTATAGATGTGGATTTAAGAGTTATCTGCTTAGATTTCGAGACTTTTCCTGTGATACTCAAACACACAGGAACAGAACTGTTGGTGTATCTCTCTATACTTACAGCTGGTGAGGGATTGTCTCTTGAGCTGAGGGGACAGATTAGACCCTGAAGCTGCAAACCCTAGGTGTATATCTAGTAACCCTTGAACTGGTACTTTCGTTGTGGGATGTATACATCCTTTTAAATACCAACAGAAGAAATTTTCAGAGGTTTTACCTTGATGTTCCTAAAAGAGGAAGCAATTATAGAACCAAATTCCTTTTCATAATTCTTCAAAATTGATTGGAAAAGAAAACTGCCTTTTCTCTCCTGCCTTTTCATTTTGTGGAACCCTTAATTATGCCACTTATTTTAAATCAAATATGCTTATTTATTGCAGCATCTGCTCAGTCCTCCATTTCTCTCTCTCTTTCTCTCTTTCTTTTCTTTCTTTCTTCCTTCCTTCCTTCCTTCCTTCCTTCCTTCCTTCCTTCCTTCCTTCCTTCCTTCCTTCCTTCCTTCTTTCTTTTTCTTTTTCCCCCCTCCCCTCCCCTCCCCTCCCCTCTCCTCTCCTCTTCTTTTGAGATGGAGTCTCGCTCTGTCACCTAGGCTGGAGTTCAATGCTGTGATCTCAGACCACTGCAACCTCCGCCTTCTGGGCTCATGCGATTCTCCTGCCTCAGCCTTCAGAGTACCTGGGATTATAGGCACATACCACCATGCCCGGCTGATTTTTGTATTTTTAGCAGAGACAGGGGTTTCACCGTGTTGGCCAGGCTGGTCTTGAACTCCTGTCCTCGCATGATCCACCAGCCTTGGCCTCCCAAAGTTCTGGGATTACAATCGTGAGCCACCGTGCCTGTCCTCTGTCCTCCATTTCTAAGGCATTGTATCATTCAGTGGTTGTTTAACAACCTTAGACAAAATCTAAGGTGTAACAACCACTGAATGATAGAGTGGTCCAAGAATACAATGATACAGTGGTCCAAGAATTGAACCAACTCTTTTTAACCTGTTTTTTTTTTTTTTCATTTTCTTTCTTTTTATATGTGATACAAATAAAATATGACTGTGTTTTTATTTTCATAGTTTAAACAATATGGAAAATAAAAAGCTATATGATACAGGGCATAAATAATGGAGCAGAAAGTAAAAGTCTCTCTTCAATCATTTTCCCTGAGCCTACTGAAGAGTTATTCATCTACTCTCTTCTCTTTGGATTTACATGCATTTAAATGTATATGTAGAAATATACTAACTTGTGTTTTGCAATAGTTATAAGTTGGCTTGTCTCATGTATAATGATCAATAAGCTATTAACCTGAAAATTCACTTTGTACCTCTTAATGGCATGCAGCATTTCTATGTTAAAAGAAACATCTGGAAAAATGGCAAAACTCTACGTTCCTGAAATTTATTTTTATTCAGAGTTGGGTGTATTTTTTCTTTTGGGACCATTAGTACTTTTATACATGGTAGACTAAATTATAATATTTAAAAAATCAAAAGATATTTGGGGAGATGGAAATATGATTTGATGATTTCTGCTGATTATGTGTGCTGTCTCCTTAGTATTTTCTTAATTTAAAAAAGTGGTTAACTTATGTGTGTTTGGCATATTTTTGAGTTGATAATCTCAAATAATTATTCACTTATTACACATACACATTAAAAGTATTCTGTCCTTGTGGATCTGTCATTTCACAGACATACCATTTTGCCTTGTTGGCTAGGTGATAGAAAATAAAGGGCAGAACATAAGAAATTATCTTTCATTGGATATGAGTTTGTTCTTTCATCTGGATTTTAAAGTATTATTGGAAAAATTATCCTTTAATCTTCTATTAAAGATAAGGTAAGTTTTTACAATGTATTGATTGTTTGTAGGACTGAGAAATATTGGAAATATATCTTGGCTCAACTAGTTGGCCACCCTTGAGAGCCAGTAATACCAAGTGGCCAAACTTAGTTGTACCCAGTGGCAAGAGATGTTCTGAGGTTTCCCATGTATTGGGAGGAGGCCTAAGACAAAGAGGTCCTTGTAAAACTCAGCTAGAGACTTGGCTGTGGGACAGAGTCCTAGAAGAATCTGCATTAACTGTGCCCTGCCCAGAGGCATGCTGCTACAGCCTTTGTGCTGGGAACCACCAGCATCATGGAATGAGTTTGCTTCTCCAGGTAGACACTCTGAGCTTCTTTTGCCTACTGGCCGTGTTACTCCCCCTGAGCACTGGAGCTGCCGTGTAGCATCATCCATCTTCTCTGTGAAGTCATATTACACAGAGATGGTTAGAAACTGTCTGATCTTTGTTTTCATGTGTGTGGTTGTTGCTGTAGAAGATAATTACTTATCCTTACATCTGCCTTTCTGGCTTGATACACACACACACACACACACACACACACACACACACACACACTTTGGCAAAAGGAATTAATGTATTGGTGAATCTTTTTTTTTTTGAGATAGAATCTAGCTCTGTCGCCCAGGCTGGAGTGCAGTGGCGTGATATCGGCTCATTGCAACCTCTGCCTCCCAGGTTCAAGTGATTCTCCTGCCTCAGCCTCCTGAGTAGCTGGGAATACAGGGAAGTGCCACCACCCCTGGCTAATTTTTGTATTTTTAGTAGAGATAGGGTTTCACCACGTTGGCAGGGCTGATCTCGGACTCCTGACCATAAGTGATCCGCCTGCCTCAGCCTCCGAGAGTGCTGGGATTATAGGCTTGAGCCACCATGCCCAGCCAGCATTGGTGAATCTTTTTTTTTTTTTTTTTTTTTTTGAGACGGAGTCTCGCTCTGTTGCCCAGGCTGGAGTGCAGTGGCCAGATCTCAGCTCACTGCAAGCTCCGCCTCCTGGGTTTATGCCATTCTCCTGCCTCAGCCTCCCGAGTAGCTGGGACTACAGGCGCCCGCCACCTCGCCCGGCTAGTTTTTTGTATTTTTAGTAGAGACGGGGTTTCACCATGTTAGCCAGGATGGTCTTGATCTCCCGACCTCGTGATCCGCCCGTCTCGGCCTCCCAAAGTGCTGGGATTACAGGCTTGAGCCACCGCGCCCGGCCACATTGGTGAATCTTATGTATAATTTAGCATTGGTGAATCTTATGGATAATTTTGAAATTTATCAGTACATCCATTTCTTTTGGCAAAGTATAAAGAGCATAGGATTTGAATTTAGAAGACCTTGGTTCAAATTCTGCTTCTGCCACTTAATAGTACTGTGACCTATCTGAGGCTCTGTTTCCATTTTCATTCCCCGTCTTGGTTGAGGCTTGCGAGCTTCAAATGAGATAATGTATTTAAAAGCATTTTGTGAACCATGAACTGCCACACAAATGTTGATTATTGTTATTATTTTAAATTTAGTCTTGCTGATAGAATAAAACGTTAGTAATAAATGCCCCATGAGTTGTCTTAATTCCAGAGAAGACATGTGAACTAATATACAGGTCATCAAAAGGCATATTTATATAAGGGCTACTGCTAGGCAGTGTCAATCACGGGTGTGCTAATTTCATACTGGGATCTGCAAGCAGCCTTACTTGGAGAAAGGAGGAGGCACAGAACAGAGATAAATAAAGGCTTAGTTTCTGCACAGCCTTGTGAAAGACTGTTTTAAGGTTGATGGTGTTTTATAATTTATATTGATGCTTAAAGACTAACATTTATCAATTTTTAAAAGAATAGTTTTATGAGTCACCAAATATATAAATATGGTCAAATGTGTATTCCACACTTTTCAGAGAAATTATCTAGCTCTTCTGGCAACAGTGAGAGTCCTTTGCTTACACAGTCAACAACACAGGAAAGAGATTCAGTTTTCCTATGGCAAGTTTCACATCCTGGAAAATGTTTATCAGTTGGATGCTGGGGCCATCTCTAGGTTAGAAAGTATCAACAGGAAGTAGGTCAGGTTCAGATATGGGTAGGTTCTGTGCTTCCTAGTTTGGAGAAGGGTTTCTGATGATGAGATGGGACTTGGTTTTCATTCTTCTGGCCTCATAGATGAGTGGCCAGTTTCATTTCATTGCTTGGCTCTATCTTCAGTTTATGTGCTCACTCTTTCCATTGAAAACTCCTTTAACTCTTCAGCTGAAAATGTTCTGTAGGGTTCAACTTTAGAGAAATCTTAGCAACTTTTATTTATTAGTCTAGCTATTATGTTTATTTTCATAACATCTTTTCTGAAGGAGAATGTCTAACACCTCTAGGTGTTCATAATGTGAGCCTCATTTATATTTTCAGAGAAAAGTTTTATCTTGAGTTTGAATGAACTGTGGAATAAGCTGAGTTAAGAGACTCTCATTTTTGCTGTCCATGAGGCAGAAAAGTGGTGTGAAGGATGTATGACTTCAGCCAGCTGGCTACTGACCAGTCTTTCTATTGTTTATGCCATAGGAAACAGGGACTTTGGAGACAGGTGCTAAGGAAATGAATAGCACTTTTTTGTGTGTGTAGTTGTAGGAACCACTGTATACCCTAGAACTCTTTATTAAGAACTTACACTTATGTAATTGAAGACACATTGATTGAGCTACAGGTACCTGGTCAGGCATTGATTGAGAGACCTGTACCTGGTCTCAGGTTGCTCTGTATAGAGGTTCCCCGGGATGTTAGGAGCTAGGAGACTGCTTGGCCTGGACAGGACCCAGAATAAGAAGCATGGTACCTCCTACAAGACTTCGAGTAGGCTGTGGGCTTCAAGATGGCTTTTAGGATGATCAGAGAGGTCAAGAGTGTAGGTTTAAGCCAGGGCCCAGGGCCAACATTTCCTGAGATGAGTCAAACCCCAATCCTCTCTGGGTTTCCAGAACAAAGGCTAGGTGTGGGGAGCCAGCACTGTGAAGAGGGCAGGGGGCATGTCTGTAGGCATTGCTGGAACTGGGGGAGATTATCAGAGTGGCTGGGGTAATGGTTGTGTAATTTATGGCAGTTGGGCCTTCCTGCGTGACAGTGGGAAGTTGAATGCCCCTTATGGGAGAGTCATGCACCATGGTTGGGCTGGAACAGCCAGCCAGAGGGCGTGGGGGCAGTGGCTCTGCTGGGGTGACCAAAGTAGGCAAGGAAAGCCACTTGTTGCACACACCCCATTTTGATCAACTGCTTTCATGCAGGATGAGGCAGGGATAGGATCATTTCTCAGACCCAGGTATTGATGTTATCTTAATTCTTTAGTCTGGGAGAACTTGATGAGAGGGCAGGAGGATGATAAGAATTTCCTTAATCAAACCCATTTTTCATGTCTCCTAGGGCTACCCCTTCATCTGCCCATCTCCAGAGAATAATCTGACTGCTCTCACTCCTCCAGCTTTTCTCACAAGGCAGTTGTTACTGGACTGCTGAGGGAAGTGGAAAGGAGGCCTGGGAGGGGGCTCTGATGGTGGCACCCAATCTACAGGGTCTGGAGTCCGGGTGAAGGAGGTCAGGGACTAGCGGCTGCCATAGTATGGGCACACGGCCAGGCTGATGATGAGCAACGTGGCCAGGAAGAGGGTGGCTGTGAGCTGCAGCCGCAGCAGGACTGCTGAGATCATGGCATGGACCACCAGCGAGTAGAACACAGCCAAGAGGCATGTGATACTGCTGCCGTGCTTCATGACAGTGGACATGAGCAGTCCATTTAGCCCTAGCTCAGCACCACAAGTTCTGCTCATGCTGACAAGCCTTCCAGGAGGCCTGGGCCGGGGCCACCAGCGGATGCAGATCTAGATTCAGGAGCACACCAAAGACATTTAGAATGTCTAGAGGCAGACATTCTAAAGTGCCAGGGGCAGCTGCCGTCTCTTCATGAGCAGCTCTCTATGCAGTGACGACAGACCTGAAATGAGGCAGTCCAGGATGAGGAGCAGCAGGCCCAGTGGATTGATATGTAGGGGCATGGGGCTGGCAGCAGCTTCTGGAGGGGGCCCAGGAAGGATGTTCTCAAGGTCTTATGGGCCGTCTGGTGGATAGCAGGCCTCTGCAGCCATTAGCAGCAGTAATGCTAACCCCTGAGGTGCAGAGAAGCAGTGCTGGAGGCAGAGACAGTGGAACAGGGCCCGCTTCCAATCTTGAGATTGCTCAGCACCTGATAGGTGCCGGGGTCCATGGCTGAAGATAGATCACCAGGTTGTTGTTTGTGCCACAGATCACGGCTGATAGTGTGAAGAGAGCAGCTTAGTGCCAGAGTGGGGGCCCCTTACAGCCATGCTTGCCAGCTCCCTATAAGGGAGAAAGTGCTTAACAGTAGTTTGGTCAACTCAGCTCCACAATTGAGGAGGGCTGGAATTCTGGGCACCTGGCTGTCCACGTGGCACAGTGCCAGCATGGGGGATGGGCACCATACGTGGCAGTGGATAGGAGTAGCATCAATGTCCACTACACTCATACCCACCCCAGACCTTGGGTGGCCTGTGTAGTTAGCAAGGGGAGTGGGATTGCAACACATTTAGGGGAAATCAAGTTATGGAGCCAGCTCCCAGTAGGAGCCATGGAGCATTGCCAGAGAGGATACTGAAGATCAGAGTCATTTGCCAGGGCTTGAAGAGTAAGGGACTGGTGGCCCTTGAAGCCACAGTCTTGGGGCCAGTCTGACGGAGTTAGGGGAGGGAAGAAGGAATCCAGGGTGCAGGCTGACAAGCCACTGTGCACACTCTGCAGGAAGGGAGGCAAGGATAAAGGCAGCATGAAAGTTGGAGAAACAAATGGATGACAGCCAGGGAAGCCAGATAGGGTCTCTACCTGCAGGCCCCAGCTCCTTATTCTGCCTCTCTCATTGCATCTAGAGCTATTCGGGCCCTTGCATAGTGAGTGCAAATAGTCAGTCTTTCAGTGTCATCTCCATGTTGGGCACAGCATAGCCTGAGCTGCATAGATTGTCAGCGCAGGTGCCCCTTGCAAAGCCCAATACTACTGTTGCCTTCAGTTTGACCACCATAGCCAGCCAGGAATTCCTTGAGGAATGGGGAGGACAACAGCGAGCCATCCCGGCCTGCTCTGCTGTTGACTTTGTCTTCCATGTGCCACTGCAGGCGCTCCAGCTGGTTCTTGAGAAATGCCAGGTCCTTAAGCTTAGGCAGAGAATCCTTGTCATCTGTTACCTTCCCCGCCAAACTTCTGAAGAGCACTTTCTATAAGTCAAAAGTAAGACAGTCTTAGTTTTGTTCTGTATATTTGATGTTTGGTGCATTGCAAAAGATGGCATAGCTTAGTAGGATGTTATTTTATTTCAGTTGCAAAGTAGGAAGGGCATTGATAATTGTAGAAATGGGGAGGAGGTACATATATGAATCTGAGGCTATATGTTTAGTCTTCTGAGCTTTGGAAATAAAGATGATTTTTTTTTTTCAGTTTTAGCAAAGGAAGTATTGTAAAATTTCAGAAACAATCAGGCTATTGATAAAGTATGCTTAAGTGGTAGAAAGAGCAATGCACTGAGAATAATGATTTTTAAAAAATCTTGATTCTGCTAGTAACTTGCTGAGCCTGGACAAGTCCCTTAATGTCTCTGAACCTCTGTCTTCTTTCTTATAAAATCATATTTCTGTATAACCTAAAAGGTCCCTTCCAGACCTAAAATTCTGTGACTCTGATTTTTCTCTATGGTCACAATGATTCTTTGCTTACTTCCACAGAGTATGAAGGTAACGGATATCCCTTATCAATGAAAATTACCTTTGAAAGTATAAGGCAGCAAACTGTGTCGCAAAGGGGATGTATGGAAATGGACTGTAAATCTTGAAGCTAATGGGGTTGCCTATGGCTCATTCTCTTTGGTGTGCACTGCCTGCAGTGTTGACTCCTGGTGTGCTGTGATTCTGGAAGAGAGGCACTCGATCTTGAATGTGTAGTTTTTGACAGCCTGTTTCTAGATGGGACACGCATCTAGACACACATCATTTCAACGGTGACCTTCAAGGGCAATGATGCCCCAGCCTTCAATGTGTAACTCTTAGGTAACACATTTAAAATTGGAATTTGGCAACCATATAGGAAAAGAGGATAATGTCATGTTAGGCCAAAATAGGGTATTTTGGGGATGGAAAACATCAAAGTTTATACTCTACCCAAGTATAGATTTTGGTAAATGGATTTTAGATAGATTGTTTTTCAAGCTCCTTTATGTTTCCTTAGACTTTTTCACTTTTTGTAGTAATCACTTTTTTTCTGATGTTTACAATGTTCTATTATAAATGGAGCTTACCATCTGCCATTAAGGAAAGTATAAAAATCAGGCGGTGCTAGTCTTTTTCTCTCCGTAAAGTAATTTCCATCAGACATCATTTTCCTCTGCTTTAATCTCTTCTGCGAATGTGGTAGTGATCTTAAGTCATACAGCTTGTAAGGTGAGGCACATTACAGATACAAATCTGAGGATTTAGCTGGGCAAGGGAGGGAGAGATAAATGGTAAAAAGGGAGGTGGAGACGTTTATTGATAACTCATGTAATGCTTCCTTGTGAGTAAAGAAAAGCAGATTGGTCATCTATAATAAAATGTAGCCCAAATGGCATTTGTACAGTTGTAAGGTTTATTTCACAGCAAATCAGTATGCCTATTAGCATTTCACACATATCCCTGTCTCTCTGTCAAGAATGTTTGCAGATTCTTTGTTGTTCATGCTCAAAGGCACTTTTTATCTTCTGGTGTCTTGCTAATGGACCTCCTCTTGAAAAACAACTCTTCCAGTCTACACAGATGAATCTCTTCATGACTACTCTGTTTCAGTTTTTGATTAGCTCCTCAGGAATCACAGTTTCTGTTAGGATTAGCAGAAAGAATAAGATGGGAGGCCGTAATTTTACATTGTAATTCAGGATCAAAATCATAGACTTTGAAGTATTCCTGCTCCTTCTAAACAGAATTGCAGCTATAGCATCCTGATAGGTGTTTTTCAAATCTCTTTTTCTTCCCTTCCTCTTCTTCTTCTACTTCCCTTTCTTCTCCTCCCTCCCTTTTTTCCTTTTTCCCCTCGCTGCCTCCTTCTGTCCTGCCTTTCTTCTCTGTATTTTAAGTACTTCCAATAAAGACACGGACACTTGTCTGCATCTTGAAAACCCCAGATTCAGTTTCATCAACATCTATTGAATGCCTGTTATATTCTTGATTCTGTGCTAGGCCTATTCTTATGCATTGTCTTATTTAATCCCCATAATAATTACTTGAAAAAGCTATTTCATTCCCATTCCATCAATGAAGAAACTTGGGCCTGATTCACAGAGCTAGTATGTGGCAGAGGCTGAATGTGAAATTAGATCTTCTGAATTCTTCCTTTACTGGGTAGAAACTCTGCCTCATATGGTAAGTTGTATTAGGGTTCTCCAGAGAAGCAGAACCAAGAGGATATATGGAGATATACGTGTGTATATATATTTATCATAGGAATTGGCTGTTGTAATTATGGAGGCCAAGAAGTCCCACCATCTGCTGTCTGCAAGCTTGAGACCAGGGAAAGCCAGTGGTGTAATTCATTCTGAATCTAAAAGCCTGTGAATTGGTGGGCCAATGTCCTGGTCTGAGTCTGAAAGCCCAAGAACCAGGAGCACTGATGTCTCAGAACAGGAGAAGATGCATGCTCCAGCTTAAACACAAAGGTGAATTCACCTTTCCTCCATCTTTTTGTTTGATTTTGTCCCTCAACAAATTGGATGATGTCCAAGCTCATTGGTTGGGCAACCTTCTTTACACAGTCTACTGATTCAAATGCTGATCTCTTTCAGAAGAGGCAAACCTAGAATAATGTTTTACCAGCTATCTGGGCATTCCTTAGCCCAGTCAAGTTGACATATAAAATTAATCATCACAGAATTGCTATTGTAAAAGGAACTATACCTTAGTGTGGAAGCGAGACAGCTATGATTAAGTGAGAACACGTGACCAGATTCTGGGTCCAGATTCTAAATGACTGATTCAGCCTTGGGCAAGGTTTTGACCTTGTATTTTAGACTCTTTACTGATTAAAAAGAGATAGGAAAAGTTGTCTTAGAAGAGTCTTAACCTATAGCTGTCTGTATTTACTGCAGAACCTTACTTTGATAAAATTTTAATTTTGTGGACAACTTGGAACTCTTTAGTTGGGAAATAAATTCCAGCATAGTTGTTTTTATAGCACTGCAATTGATAGAAGTTCTATGATCTAAATCAATTGTTAACAAATGTGCTCAATTACTGGGCAGAATCTTATTTGATGGGATTATCAATACATATTTGTTGAATACCTACTGTGTGACTGACACTTTACATTCATGAGCTCATTTAACCCTTATATCATTTCTGTGAGTTCTCAATTACTTGCCTCAAAGATGATAAAAATGAGGCTCAGAAGAGTTAAATAATTTTTCCAAGGTCACATAACTAGTAGGTGGTGAAGTTGGGACATGGATCTTTGAATGCACAAAAATAGCACCATTATTACTAGTGTGGGATTTTGAGTTAGATTTAAGTTCCAGTTCTGTCTCTTACTAGCAGTGTAACCTTTGGCAAGTGACTTGATCTAACTAAACCTTCATTTTTAGATTGAGCTACTTAAGAGGTCTGTTCCATTCTAAAGATTCAATTGCAAATATCCCTTTAGCATGGCCTGACACAGTAAGTGAGGTATGCAATGGCACCTGCTTATAAGGGTTTAGCATGTTAAATGAGAGATGAAGCGTAAAGATGAAATGTGAGCATTTTTTTCATAATGTATGCTAAAATGTTAAATCATGCAGTTTTAGCAAAAGATACTAGTGTGGTGCATGTGTTATATTAGACAGAACTTTGGAGTAGAGCTGGGATATGCAAAACCTTTCCCCATCTTTACCACTAGCACACTGTGAATCTCAGAGCATGTTATTTCACTTCCATGTCCTCTGTGTTTCATCCATTCGTGCATTTATAAAACATCTACAGAGAGACAGCAGTGTGTCCAAGCACACTGTACGAGGAATCTAGGTACTGGAAAAGGAGCTAACACGTGGCATCTGTTCCCATCATGGGCCAAAGAACAGCGTAATGGGAGGAGACACAGACATATGAAGACTTTGTAATGCAGTGTGAAAAGTGGTATTGTAGTGTTCAGAGCCCGGGGAGGCTTTATGGAAGAGATGACAATTGAAGAAACAATGAAGATGAGAAGGGACTCTGCATTATTCATCTTTATAGTAATATTTCCTAAAGCATTGAGTGCCATGCCCAACACATAGTAGGCACTCAGTAGTGAATTGGATACTGATTTGCAAGGCGGACTTGTTTTCAACATCCATTCCTTCCTGTGTTTCTTGTTAAAGCTCCTCTACCTCTTGAGGGAGCTCCACAGGGACTCAGTTCAAGTCCCTAATTCTCTTAGTGACAGTACACCAGGGTGGTTAAGAGCATAGGCTCCGAAGTCAGACTTCCTGGTTTCAGTTTCTGTCTGCTATTTGTTAGCTGTCTGACCTTGAGCAGTTACTAAGCTTTCTGTGCCTCTGTTTCCTTATCTATAAAATGGGATAATAGGCTGGGTACAGTGGCTCACACCTATAATCCCAGCACTTTGGGAGGCCGAGGCAGGCGGATCATGAGGTCAAGAGATTGAGACCGTCCTGGCCAACATGGTGAAACCCTGTCTCTACTAAAAATACAAAAATTAGCCGGGCGTGGTGGCGCTCGCGCCTGTAGTCCCAGCTACTCGGGAGGCTGAAGCAGGAGAATTGCTTGAACCTAGGAAGCGGGGGTTGCAGTGAGCTGAGATCGCGCCCCTAAACTCAGTTTGGCAACAGAGCAAGACTCTGTCTCAAAAAAAAAAAAAAAAAAAAAAAAGATAATAATACCTAGCATTATTAAATGGAAAAAATTAAATGCAAAGAACTTTGAATGGGGACTAAGCACTAAGAATAGTAATTGCATAATGAATGTTAGCAATTTTTATTTTTCATTTTGATACATTTTGCACTGAGTTCATTTATTAGAGTTCCACTTCACAAATACTCAGTTACCTGCAAAAATAGAATTTTTCTGATTGACAGTGGTCAAAAAGAAAAGGTGACTTATTTTAGGAAGGATGTTGCTTTTTCTTTGCCTGCTCTTGCTTTAAAGCATGGATCATAAGGTCCTAGTTAATGCCACAAGGAGCTCACATGTATTTTGCTAATTATAAGTCATGCTTCTCAGTGGCCCTTTTAACTGTTAAAATGACCTCTGGTTTCTGATTTTTCTTTACTCTTTATTAATAGTTAACAAACTGTTTAATGCGTGGTAGGAAAGCCAAGTAAGCCTGAAGCATTTAGAAAATGGCATGTGAATTAGTTGTAAACTGTTTCAGTAAACATTAAATGGGTGGCAATTACTTAAAGTGATTGCCTAAGTTTCATTAAAGTATTTAAAAGAAAAATATGTGCTTAATGCTGCTTTAATTATAAGGAACTTATTAGAGTAGCTTCCATCTAGGGTTTACCAAGTTAGCCTAATTCATAACCTCACCTAGGGCATTTTATACACATGCATTTTATACACATTTCTGATTTCACCCCTCACCCCCTGCCTCACTGAGACTCAAACCTGGTAATCTGTGTTTTTAATTATTTCAGGTGAATCTGCCAATGAGACCTAGTTGGAAAACACTGCTCAGGTGTTGTCTGTTTAAAAGCTTGCTTTCGATTTTGCATTCAGCAATTGGAAAAAGCTCTTAAAGATTCTTCAGTATAACTGGTTACCAAGGGTTAATCATGGTGAATATAGAATGAGACTAGCTGAGGAAATGGAAGTCTGTGATTTTTGATTGCCTTGTTAAATTGTCAACAGCAGCAGCACCACCATCATTGATTGGGTTATGGCAGGAAATGCTATAGTTATATTTGCTACAAATTAGTTTAGATAGAGAGTATGGGTGAAAATAAGGTAATCTTATCAGATGTTGTCTGATAAATGGAAGCAGTACATTTATCAGCAGAGTTGCAAAAGAAATGTTGAGTACACCTTTGAAACAAGGTTGCCTGCCGTGGATTATAGCAAACATAAGTATTCTTAGGGTGTGTGGAATCAATAAAAACCAAAGGTGTCAAGATGAAAAGAGCAGTCAGCTTGTATAGGTGCCCACAACTACTAATCATAACTTGATAGGTGTGGAAAGAACTGCTGAATACCCTCCCTCCTGCACTGCCCCAACTATGGCACTGCCCTAGATAGCCTTCTAAAACACACACCTGATTGTACCACTCCCTGGCAACCCTGAATACTTTTCTATTCATATGCTGGGATAAAGTCTAAATGCCTTATCAAAGTATATAGGGCCATTCACGATTTATCTACTATATACTTTTATAGTCTTCTTTCTCTTCTCTTGCCACATTTTCATGCTATATGCTCAAGCCAATTGAAGTCTATACATGTAGTCTTCCAAAGTACTTTGAGAAAAAAAAATCATATACCACATTATTCTGTGATAGACCCTAACACAGTGCCTAGTAGGGGCTCAATATACATAGTAGTTGTTTAATAAATGTTTATTGACAAATGAATAAATCAAAACACAATTACTGTAATGATCTCGTTACATGTGGACGTTTCCCTTTTGGGATGTAAGCCCATCCAGAGCACTATAGTGTGCACAGTTACTGGCACATAATAGATAGTCATTAAGCATTTATGAGGATCTGGCAAAATGGCCAAATAGGAACAGCTTTGGTCTGCAGCTCCCTGAGACCAATGCAGAAGGCGGGTGATTGCTGCATTTCCAACTGAGGTACCCGGTGTATCTCACTGGGACTGGTTAGACAGTGGATACAGCCTATGGAGGGTGAGCAGAAGCAGAGGGGTGTGTCGCCTCACCCGGAAAGTGCAAGGGGTTGGGGGACTCCCTCCTCTAGCCAAGGAAAGCCATGAGGGGCTGTGCTATCTGGCCCAGATACTACACTTCTCCCATGGTTTTTGCCATCCGCAGACCAGGAGATTCCCTCGTGTGCCTACACTACCAGGGCTCTGTGTTTCAAGCACAAAACTGGGCGGCTGTTTGGGCAGATGCCAGGCCAACTGCAGGAGTTTTTTTGTTTCATACCCCACTGGTGCCTGGAACCCCAGTGGTGCCTGGAACCCCAGTGAGAGAAAACCGTTCTCTCCCCTGGAAAGGGGGCTGAAGCCAGGGAGCCAAGTGATCTCGCGCAGTGGATCCTACTTCCATGGAGCCCAGCAAGCTATGAACCACTGGCTTGAAATTCTTGCTGCCAGCACAGCAGTCTGCAGTCGACCTGGGACACTCAAGTTTGGTGGAGGGAGGGGCATCCACCATTACTGAGGCTTGAGTAGGTGGCTTTCACCTGACCATGCTAAGGACTGGAAGTAACTCAACAGAGCACGGCAAAGTGGCTGTGGCCAGACTGCCTTTCTAGATTCCTCTTCACTGGGCAGGGCATCTCTGAAAGAAAGGCAAGAAGAGCCCCAGTCAGGGGCTTATAAATAAAACTCCCGTCTCCCTGGGACAGAGCACCTGGGAGAAGGGGTGGCTGTGGGTGCAGCTTCAGTGGGCCTAAACATTCCTACCTGCTGGCTCTGAAGAGAGCAGCGGATCCTGACAAGGAGGGTTCTCCCAGCACAGTGCTCGAGCTCTGCTAAGGGACAGACTGCCTCCTCACATGGGTCTCTGACCCCCATGCCTCCTGACTGGGAGAGACCTCCCAGTAGGGGTTGACAGACACCTCATACAGCAGGAAGGAGCAGGCAGGAATCTACGCTGTTCTGCAGACTCCACTGGTAATATCCAGGCAAATAGGGTCTGGAATGGACCTCCAGCAAACTCCAGCAGACCTACAGGAGAGGGGCCAGACTGTTGGAATAAAAACAAACAGAAAGCAATAACATCAACATCAACAAAAAGGACCCCCACACACAGAAACCCCATCCAAATGTCGTCAGTCTCAAAGATCAAAGGTAGATAAATCCATGAAGATGAGGAAAAATCAGCACACAAACGCTGAAAATTCCAAAAACCAGAATGCCTCTTCTCCTTCAAATGATCACAACTCCTTTCCAGCAAGGGCACAAAACGGGACAGAGAATGAGTTTGACGAATTGACAGAGAAGTAGGCTTCAGAAAGTGGGTGATGACAAATCCCTCTGAGCTAAAGCAGCGTGTTCTAACCCAATGCAAGGAAGCTAAGAACCTTGACAAAAGGTTACAGGAACTGCTAACTAGAATATCCAGTTTAGAAAAGAGCATAAATGACATGATGGAGCTGAAAAACAGCATGAGAACTTCGTGAAGCATATACAAGTATCAATAGCCAAATGGATCAAGCAGAAGAAAGGATATCAGAGATTGAAGATGAACTTAATGAAATAAAGCATGAAGACAAGATTAGATAAAAAAGAATGAAAAGGATTGAACAAAGCCTCCAAAAAATATGGTACTCTGTGAAAAGATCAAACTTACGATTGATGGGGTCCCTGAAAGTGATGGGGAGAATGGAACCAAGTTGGAA
The DNA here is from genome assembly GCF_047675955.1 of Chlorocebus sabaeus. NCBI lineage: Eukaryota > Metazoa > Chordata > Mammalia > Primates > Cercopithecidae > Chlorocebus > Chlorocebus sabaeus. Next base: position 22,485,949 of record NC_132910.1, read on the forward strand.
AATATACTTAAGGAAATTATCCAGGAGAACTTCCCCAACCTAGCAAGACACACCCACATTCAAATTCAGGAAATACAGAGAACACCACTAAGATACTCCTCGAGAAGGGCAACCCCAAGACACATAATCGTCAGATTCTCCAAGCTTGAAATGAAGGAAAAAAGAATGTTAAGGGCAGCCAGAGAGAAAGGTCAGGTTACCTACAAAAGGAAGCCTATCAGACTAACAGCAGATCTCTCTGCAGAAATCCTACAAGCCAGAAGAGAGCCCAATATTCAATATTTTTAAAGAAAAGCATTTTTGACCCAGAATTTCATATCCAGCCAAACTAAGTTTCATAAGGGAAGGAGAAATAAAATCCTTTGCAGAAATGCTGAGGGATTTTGTCACCACCAGGCCTGCCTTACAGGAGCTCCTGAAGAAAGCACTAAATATGGATAGGAAAAATCGGTACTAGCCACTGCAAAAACACACCAAAATATAGAGACCAGGGTCACTATGAAGAAACTGCATTAACTAATATGCAAAATCACCAGCTATCATCATGATGACAAGATCAAATTCACACATGACAATATTAACCTTAAATATAAATGGGCTAAGTGCCCCAGTTAAAAGGCACAGACTGCCATATTGGATAAAGAGTCAAGACCCACTGGTGTGCTGTATTCAGGAGACCCATCTCATGTTCAAAGCCACACATAGGCTCAAAATAAAGGGATGAAGGAATATTTACCAAGCAAATGGAAAGCAAAAAGAAAACAAACAAACAAAATGCAGGGGTTGCAATCCTAGTCTCTGATAAAACAGACTTTAAGCCAACAAAGATCAAAAAAGATAAAGATGGGCATTACATAATGGTGAAGGTATCAATGCAACAAGAAGAGCTAACTATCCTAAATATATATGCACCCAATATAGGAGCACCCAGATTTATAAAAACAAGTTCTTAGAGAACTAAAAAGAGACTTAGACTCCTGCACAATAATAGTGGGAGACTTTAACACCCCACTGTCAATATTAGATCAATGAGACAGAAAATTGACAAGGATATTCATGACTTGAACTCAGCTCTGGACCAAGCAGACGTAATAGATATCTACAAAACTCTCCACCCCAATCAACAGAATATACGTTCTTCTGCACACCACATAGCACTTACTCTAAAATTGATCACATAATTGGAAGTAAAATACTCCTCAGCAAATGCAAAACAGTGGAAATCATAACAAATAGTCTCTTAGACCACAGTGCAATCAAATTAGAACTCAGGATTAAGAAACTCACTCAAAACTACACAAGTACATGGAAACTGAACAACCTGCTCCTGAATGAATACTTGAGTAAATAACAAAATTAAGGCAGAAGTAAATAAGTTCTTTGAAACCAATGAGAACAAAGACAAAACGTACCAGAATCTCTGGGACACAGCTAACACAGTGTTTAGAGGGAAATTTATAGCACTAAATGCCCAAAGGAGAAAGCAGGAAAGATCTAAAGTCGATACCCTAACATCACAATTAAAAGAATTAGAGAAGCAAGAGCAAACAAATTTAAAAGCTAGCAGAAGAAAAGAAATAACTAAGATCAGAGCAGAACTGAAGGAGACAGAGACACGAAAAACCCTTCAAAAGATCAATGAATGCAGGAACTGGTTTTTTGAAAAGATTAACACAATACATAGACTGCTAGCCAGACTAATAAAGAAGAAAAGAGCCTGCCTTCCAAGACTGTGGAGGAAATTCCACAAGACAGTAATTATTACAATAAAGATGTTGAAAAGCAAACTTTCAACAAGTTGAGTTGAAAAAATCTAAATGGCTTTTATTAATGATTCGTGAATTGGGCACCATCCCATCTGTAAAATAGAAGGAATTCCAGTGAGCAGAGCAGAGAGGGTTGGTTTTATAGGCAGAAAAGTGGCAAAGAAGCAAAAAATAGAGAACAAAAAGTAGATTGTTCATTTTTTTTTACTTATTTTTATTTATTTATTTATTTTTAGTGATGGAGTCTCGCTGTGTTGCCCAGGCTGGAGTGCAGTGGTGGGATGGCGGCTCGCTGCGGCCTCATCCTCCTGGGCTCAAGCGATCCTCCCACCTCAGTCTCGTAAGTAGTTGGGACTGCTGGGATGCATTACTGCACTCGGCTAGTTTTTTAGTTTTTGTAGAGACAGGGTCTCCTTATGTTGCCGGGGCTGGTCTGGAACTCCTGGGGTCAGTCTTCCCACCTTGGCCTCCCAAGGTGCTGGGATTACAGGTGTGAGACACCACACCCAGCAAATTATTCATTTCAAAGTTACTTTCCTTATAGGGTTAGAATAGAGGGGACTTCATTATCATACTGGCTCAGATAAACTGGGCCCCTTCTGATTGGCCACTGTGAATACCTTATTTTTTGGAAAGTTGGCTCATTTTAAAGTTCAGTTTGATTAAAGGGCACCTAGAACTAGTGACTCTATTCTGGTTTGGTTTGCTCTGTTGAGCCTATTCCAGGAGCTCAGTCGAAAACAATGGCCTCCCACAATTTTTATTTAAGAAGATAATAACAATTGTTAATGCTTACTGGAGGCGATTTCATTTAATTCTCACAGTAGTCTTGAATGACATAGTTTCCATAATTAACCCCAATTTGTACATGGAGAACCTGAGACACCAAGATGTATGTCAATGCACTTTGAAAACTCAAGCCCGAATTAGCCAGGCATAGTGGCAGGCGCCTGTTATCCCAGCTACTTGGGAGGCTGAGACAGGAGAATAACCTCAACTGGGGAGGTGGAGGTCTCATTGACCCAAGATCGTGCCACTGCACTCCAGACTGGGCGACAGAGAAAGATTCCATCTCAAAAAAAAAAAAAAGAAAGAAAAACAAAACTCAAGCCTGGTGGCCAGGTGCAGTGGCTTGTGCCTGTGGTCCCAGCACTTTGGGAAGCTGAGGTTGGTGGATCACCTGAGGTCAGGAGTTCGAGACCAGCCTGACCCATCTCTACTAAAACTACAAGGATTGGCCAGGCCTAGTGGCGTGTGCCTGTGGTCTCAGCTACTTGGGAGACTGAGACAGGAAAATTGCTTGAGCTTGGAGGGCAGAGGTTGCAGTGAGCTGGGATCCCACCACTGCACTCCAGCCTGGGTGAAAGAGTGAGACTCTGTCTAAAAAAAAAAAAAAAAAGAGAGAGAACTCAAGCCCTATGCAAGTATGGAGATTGATTGGGATGAGGCTCTTGAGGGATAGAAATACAAATGTGACTTTAGGGAAGTCACATCCCCAAACTGGGGTTAATTTTCTTATCTGTAAAATGAAGAAGTTGAACTCTTTGAAGGTACATTTGAAACTTCGAGTCTAAATAGAAAAGTTGAATGTGGTTCATTGTCCATACACTATAAATAAATAATTTCATGAAAAAAAAAAAAAGAGAAGAGAAGAATCAAATAGACACAATCAAAATTGGTAAAGGGGATATCACCACTTATCCCACAGAAATACAACTACCATCAGAGAATGCTATAAACACCTCCAGCAAATAAACTAGAAAATCTAGAAGAAATGGATAAATTCCTGGATGCATACACTCTCCTAAGATTAAATCAGGAAGAAGTTGAATCCCTGAATAGAGCAATAACAAGTTCTGAAATTGAGGCAGTAATTAATAGCCTGCAAACCAAAAAAAGCCCAGGATCTGACGGATTCACAGCCGAATTCTACCAGAGGTACTAGGAGGAGCTGGTACCATTCCTTCTGAAATTAGTCCAAACAGTAGAAAAAGAGGGACTCCTCCCTAACTTATTTTATGAGGCCATCGTCATCCTGATTCAAAAACCTGGCAGAGACACAGTAAGAAAAGAAAATTTCAGGCCAATATCCCTGATGAACATTGAGGTGAAAATCCTCAGTAAAATACTGGCAAACCGAATCAAGCAGCACATCAAAAAGCTCATCCACCATGACCAAGTTGGCTTCATCCCTGGGATGCAAGGCTGGTTCAACATATGCAAATCAATGAATGTAATCCATCACATAAACAGAACCAATGACAAAAACCACATGATTATCTCAATAGATGCAGAAAAGGCCTTCGATAATATTCAACACCCCTTCATAGTGAAAACTTTCAATAAAGTAGGTATCGATGGGACATACTTCAAAATCATAAGAGCTATTTATGATAAACCCATAGCCATTATCATACTGAATGGGCAAAAGCTGGAAGCATTCCCTTTGAAAACTGGCTTAAGACAAGGATGCCCTCTCTCACCACTCCTGCTCAACAGAGTATTAGAATTTCTGGCCAGCGCAATCAGGCAAGAGAAAGAAATAAAGCATATTCAAATAGGAAAAGAGGAAGTCAAATTGTCTCTATTTGCAGATGACATGATTGTATATTTAGAAAACCACATTGTCTCAGCCCAGAAACTCCTTAAGCTGATAAGGAACTTCAGCAAAGTCTCAGGATACAAAATCGATGTGTAAAAATCACAAACATTCCCATACACCAAAAATAGACAAACAGAGCCAAATCACGAGTGAACTTTCATTCACAATTGCTACAAAGAGAATAAAATACCTAGGAATACAACTTACAAGGGACATGAAGGACCTCTTCAAGGAGAACTACAAACCACTGCTCAAGGAAATGAGAGAGGACACAAACAAATGGAAAAACATTCCATGTTGATGGATGGGAAGAATCAATGTCGTGAAAATGGCCATATGGCCCAAAGTAATTTATAGATTCGATGCTATCCCCATCAAACCACCATTGACTATCTTTACGGAGTTAGAAAAAACTACTTTAGATTCCATATGGAACCAAAAAATCCTGTGTAGCCAAGAAAATCCCAAGCAAAAAGAACAAAGCTGGAGGCATCATGCTACCTGACTTCAAACTATACTACAAATTTACAGTAACCAAAACAGCATCTTACTGATACCAAAACAGATATATAGACCAATGGAACAGAACAGAGACCTCAGAAATAACACCACACATCTACAACCATCTGATCTTTGACAGACCTGACAAAAACAAGCAATGGGGAAAGAATTCCCTATTTAATAAATGGTGCTGGGAAAACTGGCTAGCCATATGCAGAGAACAGAAACTGCACCCCTTCCTTACACCTTATACAAAAATTAACTCAGATGGATTAAAGAATTAAATGTAAAACCTAAAACCATAAAAAACCCAGAAGAAAACCTAGGAAATACCACTCAGGACATAGGCATGGGCAAAGACTTCATGACTAAAACACTAAAAGCAATTGCAACAGAAGCCAAAATTGATAAATGGGATCTAACTAAACTAAAGAGCGTCTGCACAGCAAAATAAATTATCACCAGAATGAACAGGCATCCTACATAATGGGAGAGAATTTTTGCCATCTATCCATCTGACAAAGGTCTAATTTCCAGAATCTACAAAGAACTTAAACAAATTTGCAAGAAAAAAAACAAAAAATCCATCAAAAAGTGGGCAACAGATATGAACAGACACTTCTAAAAGAAGACATTTATGTGGCCAACAAACCTACAAAAAAAAAAAGCTCATCATCACTGGTCATTGGAGAAATGCAAATCAAAACCACAATGAGATACCATCTCAAGCCAGTTAGAATGGTGATCATTAAAAAGTCAGGAAACAACAGATGCTGGAGAGGATGTGGAGGAAAAGAAACACTTTTACACTGTTGGTGGGAGTATAAATTAGTTCAACCATTGTGGAAGACAGTGTGGAGATTCCTCAAGGATCTAAAACCAGAAATACCATTTGATCCAGCAATCCCATTACTGGGTACATACCCAAAGGATTATAAATCATTTTATTATAAAGACACATGCACACATATGTTTATTGCAGCACTGTTTACAATAGCAACGACTTGGAACCAACCCAAATGACCATCAATGATTGACTGAATATAGAAAATGTGGCACATATACACCATGGAATAGTGTGCAGCCATAAAAAGTAATGAGTTCATGTCCTTTGCAGAGACATGGATGAAGCTGGAAACCATCATCCTCAGCAGACTAACAGAGGAACAGAAAACCAAACACTGAATGTTTTCACTCATAAGTGGGAGTTGAATAATGAGAACACATGAATGCAGGGAAGGGAACAACACACACTGGGGCCTTTTAGGGGGTGGGGTGCAAGGGGAGGGAGAGCGTTAGGACAAATTCCTAATGCATGTGGGGCATAAAACCTAGATGACGGGTTGGTAGGTGCAGCAAACCACCATGGCATATGTACACCAGTGTAACAAACCTGACGTTCAGCACATGTATCCTAGAACTTAAAGTAAAATAAAATAAAATAAAAAAAGAGGTTGTGAATTTATCAATAACCTGATAAAATTACAGACTGCAGTGCATACCATATCATAGGGAACTCTTATTTATTCATGCTGTTGAAGGGAGATTGGATAAGCTAGAAATACTAAATAATAGTATGTTTGATTTTCTTGGAGTTTATAAAATTATCAAGCCAAAAAAATGACTATCTGAATCTTGAAAAACTGGAAATTTGGCTGACTTCTTTTAGGTTTCTTCCTTTCCCACAGAATTCTTTGTTTCTCCCTCTATTCTGCACCTGTTAGTATTAAACCTGAAACTGATGCAAACCCCGTAGACTTAGGCAGAGCTGACCTGTCCAGAGTTACTCTCCTGATAGTTTCCAGCCCACCTAGGTTTAGAGGACAGTTGTTTTGAACTATATAAGGACTTTGGCTTGAGTTGGGTTCTCTAGGAAAACAAAAAATAGGTGAAAGACATTGAATAGTGATTACTTTTTAAAATCATAGCTTTATTATGGTAAGAAACTGGAAGGATTCAAAAGAGTTGGTCATACTTACCTGGATTCAGGTCAAGCCATTGCCAAGCCGTGGTACAGCCACTGATGTGGACCTTTTTCAATAGAGGCAGAGAAGACTTTATTCTCAGACTGGGCTCTAAGTACTCCTGGGGTTGAGTACAGTATAAATATATTTATTTGAAACATCCCTTTTATTTGGATATTTGGAAGGAATATTTTTATAATAAGGTAAACCTAGAACTATTAATTTTAAATATGAAATGTGAAAGTCTTTGAAGACAAAGCATGGAGCTTTACAGAGATATCTTGAGGCCAGGTGGATGCCTTAGTTACTCCGTCGATTAAAGTGTTGAAGAACACACACATTATACTAGTATTGGTTTGTAACATGGAAGATAGCATGGACATTAAGTCTTTGTTTTTTGAGTTAATCACTGAGGGAGACTGAAGTTCCATTTCACCACTTCCTGGGTATAGTGACAGTGGTACAATCTCTAGCTTCACTTCGTTGCATAAGAAACCAGTTATGATCCAAAGCTGCAAAGAAAGATGCATTTCTGCCTTTAAGAACAAGTTTAAATCATGAACTGCTTTATTTAGAGCCAGTTGGAGGTCGCATACTGCTGGCAATTCCAAACCATTTAAAAAACAAAAGTTACGGTTATTAATTTTCGAAGCCACAAAAGCATGAATCAACATTATAGCAGTGTCAGTATCTCAGTAGGAACTAGTTTCAACTGAACTGTGGCAGTAAAATAAACGTTTGCAGATTGTTTTGACAAAATGTCATCCTCTGGGCTTCAATTTATTTGCCAACAGCCTTACTTTTGGAAAAAATCTTGCTGCACTTGAAGTTTAGAAGAAAATCCTCCCTCTGAACATTCTGGACCTTAACAAATAACTCTATCTCCAAGCATTTGTAATGTGGATCTGCAAATGTTTTAGAATGGAATAGGTTGCTAAGAGATGTGTCTGTAAACATCTGTTTGACATATTTCACCATGGTGGAGATTAGGGACCCCTGGTACCCCTGGTGGTACAGGCCTTTTTTTAAAAAACAGAATTCACCTGTGGGTTTTGAAAATTATTTATTTATTTATTATGATTTTTCAAACTTTAAAGTTCCAGATACATGTGCCAAATGTGCAAGTTTGTCACATAGGTAAATGTGTGCCACAGTAGTTTGCTGCACCCATCAACCCATCACATAGGTATTAAACCTTGCATGTATTAGCTATTTATCTTGATGCTCTCCCTCCCTCCAGCCCCCACAGTCCCCAGTGTGTGTTGTTTCCTTCCCTGTGTTCCATGTGTTCTCATTGTCCAGCTCCTTCTTATAAGTGAGAACATGCGGTGTTTGGTTTTCTGTTCCTGTGTTAGTTTGCTAAGGATAATGGCTTCGAGCTCCATCCATGTCCCTGCAAAGGACATGATCTCATTCTGTGATTTATTTTTAAAGAGATAGAATCTTGGTGTATTGCCCAGGCTAGACTTGAACTCCTGGACTCAAGCAGTCCTCCAGGCTCAGCCACTCAAGTAACTGAGACTACAGGCATGCACCAGTATGGCCGGCTCACATGTGTTTATAAGGTTCTCGAGACAAGGCTGTAACAGGGTTGTGTGTGTGTGTGTGTGTACTGTCAGATGATTTTATTCCTATTTTTCTAGTGTACACCCATCATTTGAAGCTTAGGCACATGCAACTCTAGGAGGTGAGTTTATTCCCTGAAATGAATATCTCTTTTGAAAGTTGCTTGACAAGTGTGAAGAAAATCATTTTCCAAAGCATTAACATCAATTTTATACAAAATTCTGCCTGTGTGTGTTTATATGCATTTCATCTGACTCTTAAACAGATCTATAACTCCCAAAGTTAGAACTGACAAATTTATAGGCTAAGTTGTTTGAGCTCTGGAATGAATTTAGACAGTTCTTAAAGCCATTTAAAATCAGAGGAAAATACATTAAAAGGAATAGAAGGGATGGCTTGTCGGAAAGTAAAGAAATAATGGCTCAATCCCAAGCTTAGTATAGGAAAAGTTTAACACTCATTGCAAAGTATTTGGTAATATGTAGTCCTTGGATACTTTAAAAAGAAAAACAAACATTGTTATTATCAAGATTTTAACATGCCTCATTTTCAAAGAGTTCAAACCAATGGCTAGATATGTTTTTGAAATCTCCTGTTTGGACAGTGGGATTTAGAAGGGTGCCCTATGTTCACAAATACAGTAGAAATAGAAATGATGGGGAAAGCACAGTATAGCAGGAAGAGTATGGACTTTATGGTCAGACAAAGCTACATAACTGCTAAGTCTAGATCTCCCCATTACTAGATATGTGATCTGGGTAATGTATGCAATAACCTCATTGAATACATATCATATATGAATATAGAAATAATACTTAGATTATGGGAATGTTCTGAGGATTAAAGGAGATATGTTCACAATAAGTGCTATTTATCAATAGATGTTCTTATTAAGTAATATTTCTAATCTAGTGTCCTTACCAAACTGCTTGGCCAGGAAAAAATAGAAAGCAAACTGTGAAGATTCTCCTCAATAAACCTCATAACTGTCCTTTGAAGAGGCTTGCAAGTGGTGATGAACTGAAAGAAGAAAAACAAAACTTGTGATAATGGAAAATAGAAGTATAAGTTTTGGAAGAAAAGACTGCAGTGGATGTGTAGCCCAGTTTGTACACACTCCAAATAACATTGGAAAGCCAAGTTATTGTTCTCAAAGTCTGCTCATTTTAAATAGTAATAGATTCAAGATAGAGGAGAAACTCACTTCTGAAGTGAGCTTGATTTCAGCATGTGAAAGGATACATTTTTTGACTTAGTTCAGAACATGCTAATTTCATGGGCAAATTAACCAATTGTCATTCATGTCAGGACATACCATGCAGACGTTTCAGAACAATTTTAATTGCAGTTGACATTTTTGAAATGAATTCTTGGACATACACATCTATGTGGCGTGGATGTGTCACTCTGTAGGAGAAAACTTAGTGTCAGCTGATTTAATAACTAAAGAATAAATTTTAATATTTAGGCATATTTTACATTAGTGACCCCCCCCCCCAAAAAAAACAAAAACTCGATTAGAAACTGACTTTCAGAGTTCTATTTAGGGAATTCATTTAGCTAACATCACAGGTAACTCTTAAATAGCGCCTTTAGTGTATTTTCAAGTAGGATTAGGTGAATATAATGTTACAAGAACTATGCATTGGCCAGTTTTTCTTTTAAATAAACTCCAGAAAGTTTTTCTTTTAAATAAACTCCAGAAGTTTGGAGTTTATTTAACTATAATTTATTTTTATGTAAACCAGTAATGAAATCTTTAAAAATATTTAGGTTCTTGTTCTGAAAAATTAAGTTTTTTTTAAAGGAACATGGTTAATGACTGATTTACACATGTTATTTTAACATGAGTTTTGTTCTATTGTAGTGGAGAATTACATTTCCTACCATCTCCACTGTGCAAGAGTAGAGAGTGGCTGGACATATCTTAGGCTATAACGATCTTAATATGTGTGTTTTGGGTGCAGCTCAGAGATAACCAATGTTGTTTAATATTCATTGGTGTCTCTTGGATTGCTGATTCTGTTTTGTTTTTAAGTCAGATTACTACTTGAAGAGGAAAACTTAAATGATTGTCAATAGGACCTGTGAATCAAAACTTGTTCTGTACATAAAATATCCAGATTCATTTCAGTAAGTTACCCTTGTGCATAGCTTAGTTCCTTTCACCACATATTCTTTTTATCTGTGAACCATTGTGCATACTTTTCCTTTTCATTCTGTCTGTAGAAATCCTCATTCTGTTCACGTGCTTTATTTTTCCATTGGAATTTCAGATTTACTTAGATCTCTGGAGTTGGTTATATGCCTTTACTTCTTTAGGTCACTGTCACTGAGGTTTATTTATCTTGGCCACAATTGATGGGAAATTCACTGAAAACTTCATTCATTATGCAACTTCTTTAGGTAGTTGGCATTTAAATACTGCTAGTTAGTGCTCACTATACATCTTTGACTAAATAACAGGGTAAATAAAGGGTGAGAATATTGCTTAGCATTATTTTTTCCCTCTAAGAATGTCAGATTCAGTTTTTTCAATCTTTGTATTGAAAATTTGTTGGTATTACTTCTCAAAGAAAAGATGAGATCAAAAGTGCCAGAATCAATAATACATCAGTAGATTGCTTACTATAATAACATTATCTGGTCTTTCTGAATATAATTTTATAAGCCAGAAGAGCAAAATTTGATTCCTCCAGCCATGGATGTACCTTTAGTATTCTCTTCACTCTTCCTGTTGTTATTATATGTCGAAAAGTTGGGGAAGCTGAGTCAGAGGGAGAAGAAGGGATTTGCTCAGTCAGAATTGAAGCTGAGCACCAGATTCTGGTCTTATAATTCTGATCCCATCACTCCACCTGGGATTACTGTTGACTCAGGACTGTATTATCTCATGAAGTGAGTTCCCTGTGCTGTCACTAGATAGGAGTGCATTTACAGAATCCCATCTTTTGAAATGATTGCTCCCTAAGCGATAAAGATCCGTTTTCTCTGAGGATGTAGGAATCAACTGCTGCAATCACTTCAGTGTCTACTTAGGGGAATTTTGCCAATGTATTGGCAAGGATTGGAGGGTCTTTAGTATCTTATGTATCTCCTCAAACTTACTGGGAACAATCCCTTCCCCTTCCATAACACTTCCAAGCAACAGCATTTCTTTAATTTATTTTCATATTACTAGACAACTTAGGTATTCATATTTAATATCTGCCTTGAGCTTTAGGTTCTTTGACTCCTACATATTAACACTAGGTTGCTTTTATCTCAGCTTACCTTAGCTTTTCAGTCTTAAATTGACAACTTGGCCTTGAGTCTTCCTTCTGGTCCCTTCGGATTTGCTGTTGAAATTTGCTGCTATGGCATTTGCACTGTGGCCTCCTCTTGTGGATTTTGGCTTATCTTGTTCATCAGGCTCAGAGCAACTTCCATTGCATTTGTAGGAGTTCCCTGACTCATTCTTTATACATTTCTATAACTGAATCTCAGACACCCCACTTTGCTGAAGCTTTTTCCTGCCCTTCTCACAAAAGAGAAGCGGCAGAGGGATTTCGACAATTTTCGGGTGAATGCATAATCTCTACTTTACAAGGTTGCTAAAGCATTTTACCAATGTGATTCTCAGAAAGCCAGATTGAGCTTATGCAGGTTTTAAAGAGTGTCATAAATAGTCAAATGTATTTCCAAACTAGCTTAAGCTGATACTTGATGGATCTAAAGAAGGGGTTGTTTGAGAAGGCAAAGGAACTCTAAGTTTTGTGATCAATAGTTAATTAATTGGAAATTCTTCACCCAGTTAAGGAATAGGCAAGCCTTACATGTTACCCCAAGCCTTAGAAGTGAATAAATACTTTCTCTAACTGTTCTTTCTGAACGGGATGCTGTTAATAATCAATCTCTTTTGAAATGGCACTTACTTACCTCACCCCTATGAACTGAGATTATCTCTAGATGCCTTGAAGTGTTATATATAGACTTCTAATATAAGGGATTAAGAAATGTTGTAGAGATAGAATATAGCAAAAACAGATTGTGTCAAAGGGAGTGAATTCTTTACTTTTGTCAATATTACTCAGTAGAATGCATGAGCTTTGTTTGTAGCACACTTTAATAGAAAATTAATATCCTTAGCGAGCCCACGTACCTACTCTAATTTAGGTTTTCTATCAGCTTTGTGTAGTTAAGTGATATGAATAATTTAGAAGGAGGTTTATTTCTATAACATATCATGAACCTCTGCCCTAAAAGTTGGTTCTAAAACCTTAGCTGATTCCATTTTATTATTTACTGAGAATGGATTTAGTGTATCTCTGTTGGTCATTTGGGAAGGTGCTTAATGAAACAGCATCAACATTTACTTGAGTTTGTATTTAGACTCTTGTCATTTGTATGCCATTTCTCAAGTAGTTGAACTCAGTTTTTACAAGTGGTCTTTCAGTTTCTGGCCTGGTTTTTAGGTCTTTGCTGATCAGTAGACAGATGTTGCTGGTGTGCTGCTGTGTGCTGCTACCACAGAATACCACAGACTTGGTAATTTGTAAAGATCAGACATTCATTGGCTCATCGTTCTGGAGGGTGAGAAGTCCACCATCAAGGTTCTGGCATCTGGGAAGGGCCTGCTTGGAGTGTCATAACATGGCAGAAGGCATCACAAAGCGGAGGGGCAAAAAAGGCAAAAGAGAGCAAGAAGGGGTGAATCCTTTCCCCAGATAATGTATTAGTCTATTCCTGGGAGCAGAACCCTCATGATGTAAACACCTCTTCAAGGTTTGACCTCCCGATCCTGCCACAATGACAATTAAATTTCCACATGAGCTTTGCATGGAAAAAACTTCTAAACCATAGCACAAGGCAAATGAAGCATTATGTTGTCTGAGAACAGTGAAACTATAGATGTCAAGTAGGAAGTGTTGGAGGATCTGTTATAATTATTTTTTCTTTGCTGAGAATATAATTAAACTTCACAAAAGTTGAGGATCACTGCCACTAATTTTGGACCCTCAACTCAGAACACATCTAAATAAGACAGAAAAGAAGAAAACCTTATTGTAGAATGTTGTTGACATTTTTGTATTACATTCAGAGTTCCAGCAAAATCTTTAGAGCGTTAATACATCTGTGGGGAATGTCACCTTTTTTCAAATAGGAAAGAACAGGAATTCATGTAACATTTCCTTGAGGCCTCCATTCCTTTCCCGATTTTAAAAGAAATTGTATTTTTAAACCACATTTCTCAGTATTGCTATCCAGGTAATATGGGTAGAATTTTTTTTTGGCAATGTGGGGATGAAGCAGAAATCCTAAAGATTCGTTAAGGTTCGGTGCCTCTATATTCTTATGCATTTTGACAGAGAGTCTACAGGAAGGAGAATGTCTTCTTTTGTATGTGGAAGCATCTAATGGCAGCATTAGTGTGGCGCTTATGACACTAATATTGGAGCTATATATTTAGCTACTCTGTATAGAAAATAGTTGCACTCGAGCAAATCTGTAGAGTTTATTTTGGGAATCTTGAAGATTTCCTAATGTTGATGAGAATTGAGTCTGACTTTAGAAACCTCAGGGTATAAATTGTGCTGATAATTGGTCTGAGTTGAACCTGGAGAAAATGCTGATGTGTTCACTCTAAAGCAGAGTGATTCATCATGTAAACCTTATCATGGCAGCTCTGGCAGAAGAGAGAGAAGTGATGTAGGGAGTGAGAAATTAAAAGTAACTGGAAATGTTGGTTATAACATGCACAAGAAACTTTTAGGTCCTTCAGGAAAAGGTTGCTGGGTAGCCATATTCTTTACCATTTCAATTAATCAGTGTTTTCTGTTCTGTTTACGGAAAGTGTCCTTTCTTTCCATGCAACTTGCATGAAATTCTCTTCACCCTCATCCCCATTGTTCTATGCCCATGGGATTATTTTTCAGCTTTTGTGGCTTCTCAGTTAAGTAGCGTTCAGAACCATGGCCAGTCCTGGTTCAGAACTGGCTATTCCAGTCCCTACACAGCAGTAAAGGCAAGTGCTGTAAGATTATGTTTGTGTTGAACATTTTTTTGAGAAAGATAATTGAGATTCTACAATTTCAAATATTGTAAGGAAGTGTGTGGCACTAATTTGACATGACTATTCTCAATTTAGCAACTAAAAAGCCTTAATTGGCTTGTTTTCCTTATAAATATGATATTAATGCTAATTTTAGAAAATTTAGAACTTGCACATAAAGAAAACAAGGAAAACGAGAATCATCAGTAATTCTTCCACTTAAGGATAATAATTGTTAACATTGAGTTTACATTTAGTTAACATTTAGTTTAGTAACATTTAGTCTGGTGTTTTTTTCTATACATATTATATAAATTAATAAGCCTGTTCTTGCAAGTGCAAGAAACTTATTTATAACTGGAATAAACAAACAAGCAACAAGAAAGAATTTCTTTGTTTACTACAGGAAGGATCTGGGTATAGCTGGGTTTTTGGGGAAAGTAATTTGATCTGAACAAAAGACTACAAGAAGCTAAACACAGCAACTAGAAGTAATGATTATTTAGATACTTAAGACACTGGGTACCTTGTAATTTTAATAAGGCAGATGTGCCCTGGTGGTTAAATGTGGGTGAATGGATGTGGTTGTATGAATTCCTCTTTTTTGAGTCCTCACTTAGCTTTTCTTCTGGAAATTCTCTGGCATGTGATATGTGTCAAAAGACATAATTTAGGTCTCAATCAGGACAGAACAATGTTCTGAACTCTGTACTTACCCCCAAAATTGCTGTTATCCATTATGTCCATCTAGACTTCTTTGTCTCCTGGTTTTGTTTTCACTACTGTGTTGTTTTGGCATCCCAAGTATTGCCTCCTTGGGAACGTTGGGAGCTGACATCCTTGGCAGAGTATTGAGAGTTTCATGCTTGTCTCTGATGATGGTGTCTGTGATGTGGTACCCCTTCCAGGTGTTTTTTTTTTTTTGCAGATGGAGGGCATCAACAGAGGGCTGGAGCCAAAAGAATCAATATGTGTGAAACATCTCTTGGGGACCCAGCAAATTCTTGGGACGTTAATTTATTAGGGGGAATGCAGTCTTATGATATGCAGATGGAGCAATTGGGTGATTACTGTTTCTGTGAACCCATTTCTTCTCAAAGCCTCATGAATACCATGCAAACTTGGATTAAGTAAGGAAAATGATATCATGGAAGGTAAAATTTGGAAAAAGTCAAAATGTTTGGTTTCATCATTAGTTTAGTTACTTAGTTTAGGCCACCATTGAGGCTCCTAAAAACCAAATGATTGATTTGAATTTTACTTTTCTCTCTGATAGTCTTGGAATATTGAAACAATATTAATAATATACTTAATATGATTACAATTAATATAATTGGGATAATTAATAAAAGAAGGAGCAGACCAAAAAGGCTGTGGGCCAATAATTTTTTAAACATGGAATTTCATGGACCAAACTTATTTTACCGCTGTATCATCATTGAGACTACCCCTTTGAGAATGGCTTAGCAGCATTTTAAAAAGAAAGATACATATTTACATCACTGACAGAAATCTTAGGTTTAATTTTTTAACCCACTGCTTTGGCAGAAGTTAGGAAAGAACTCCACAGAATAAATTATAGAATACAAGGAGTACTACCTTTATGTTCTAAAGAATTCTAAGTGTCTTACAGATACGAACTGAATCCATGTAACGTTTTTGTAATGTAAACCCCAGGTAAATTATTTTTCTACATTTTTAAGATAAAAAGCTATGGTACAGATATTTCTTAAAAACGTCTGAGTAAACTCTAGTTTTTATCACTACTTGCTGGCTGAAATTGAACTGACTCTGCTCCTAAGGTAGTTAGATAATATTATGAAACTCAGGTGCTTAGTGCTATTGACTCTCTATAGCTGAATAGTAATATCATGGCATATTAAGGATAATTTGTGATAATTAACAGCTTTTCTTGAGTGGGAGCTTATTAATACATAGATACCTAAATATGTTTAGAATTATCTATTTTAATGAATACTATTTGGCTGTTTCAGTTTCTTAGCTAATTTGAGAAAGAAAAAGTAACTGTCTAAATTACTTGTCTATAGCCTGCTAACATGTAAATTGTTGGTTATTTTCTGGATTGGTTGGGATAAAGGTATGTTAAGGCATGAACAAAATCTAGGTAACTTGTACACATCTCTCCAAAACTTGGATTCCATTGAAAAAAAGGTCATTCAATGCAATTAATTTGGTGATACACTTAACACATGGAAATTGGCTCTACTTTAACCTGGTGAAATGGAATAATAGGAGGGTATATCAGGACTCTTGGTTGCAAATGACAGAAAATTTAGCTCTGATTGTTTTAAAACAATTTTGCTTTTAATCTAAATTGTAATTGTCAAGTATGATTGAAACATAACTGACTTCAGGCATGGGTGGTTCTAGGCATTAGAAACCTACACTGCCTTGCTTCTGAGTTATTACATGTTTAATTTATGCTCAGGTAGACTCTTCCCTTAGGGTTGCAAGATGGCTATCTGTACTTCATAGCTTTTATTGCCATTTTAGCCTCTCAGCATAATGATTTATTTCTTAGTAGTTCTAGCAAAAGGCTGACATCTATTTACTCTGTTTCGCCTGTATCAGGTAAACTGCCCACTCAGAAATGAATTACTGTAGCAAGAAGTTGTGATATTCTCATTGCTCAGACCTGACTCATAGGGTGTGGATTGAACCAAATGGTTATACAAGTATAAAGATGGTTCTCCAGAAGAAAATGGGATGCTGTCATTAGAAAAAGAGCTTAAAGGTGGTTACTAACAGATGGCCACTGCAGTGTGTCTGTGTGTTTGTGTGTATGTGTGTGTGTTTTAAACATTTATATGTTTATACAACTTTATTCATTCAGTTATTCTCATTTCTTTTATTTATAAAGGTGAAAATAAAGTTTGAGGATTTTATATATATATATTTAAGTGTGTTTTTAGAGTGCTACAGTGGTCTGGTAATTATTATTAATAAGAATGCACTACCTTATATCTACTTAGCCTCCCTCTGTGCCTCATGCCCCTTCTTCCCTTATTCTTGATATCCTGGAATTGCACCTCCCAAGAAAGCATTAGCACATAAACTTTCCTAAGTTTCTACTTTCTGGGGAATATGAATGAAAAATGGTATCTATCAGACTCACTTAGGGGGCTGTTTCAAATGACAAATATACCACCAGACCGTGACAGTCCTTTGATACATTGTATGCTTCAAGTTTATAAGGATGAGAAAAGGTGTAACACCACGACATTAGACTTAGAAATAGTTGACCCAAGTTTCATCCTAACTCTGCTACTTACTGTATGACATTGAGTAATGTGCTGAACCTCTCTGAGCCTCAATCCCCCATCTGGTCAACAAAGGGTCAGCATGATAACATGGGTTCTCAGGGAGGACTGCTTAGGGTGCCTGTGCATCATTAGGCAATTTCCATGCATCTCCAAGCCTCAGTTTTCTCATGTGTAAAATGGAGATAGTAATACAATCTATCTGACAGGTTTGCTTTGAGGATTCAATGAGATTGTCATTCATGCGAAGCATATGTAAAGTGCCTTATCTATTACCTCTGAAAAAGAGTAAAAAGCTGCCCCTTTGAAAGACTGTGAAGATTAACTGCCTTCTCCAGGTAGCTGTTGGAGCCATTTGGGTTAGGTCTGGGCACCTGAGCTATTGTAGAGCATGACATAGCTATAAAATGATGTCTTTTTCTAGGGGAAACAAAACTACTGTGATATAATTAATACATAAATTGTGGAAGTTTTAATAACCATGGTATCTACCTACAAACTTTTGTCTCACAATGAAAAACAGAAATAAATACTTAAAATGATAATTATGTAAACCAGTTGAGAATAGCACATTAATAACTTAAAAATACTTGTTTCTTTTTATACTTTGGTTTGAAAGCTGAGATTGTACCAGATTGTGGACTCTGCTAAGAAGAAAATGTGAAATCCAGAAGTCCTCATTTAACTTGTTTAAGGGAATTTATATGTAGACTTGTCATGCTCAGTAGGAATTCTTCATTGTGATTTCTATTAAAACGATTTTTTTGGTAGCCTGCAGGGTGGCCACAGTGGGATGCTTCCTATACCAAAACCAAAAGGGTGCATTTGCAAAGTGCCTTTTGGTGAATAATGAACCAAATTTCAGTTAATTTACTTTCTGACTATTTCATATGCCACTATGATTTTGATGTCTTCTGAAATCCACTACGTTTACTACCTATATTGTTCATATAGCAATCTGATCGTGTTTTCCTTTAATTCTTTTAAAAAACGAGATTAACCATTGGAGTGTGGCAGCTAACAAATGGGCTTAGAAACAACACATATGGGTTTGAAGTCATATCACTTAGTAGTTGTGTTATCTTGAGGAAGTCCCTTACACTCTTCAGATGCATTTTCCCTATCTATAAGAGTAATGTCAGAGAATAATAAAAGTAGCTATTTCATAGACTTGTGTAAAATTAATGATATAACAAATGGAAAACATTTAACACATTGCCTGGCATAACATAACCATTCAAAAATATTAGTTATTGCTTATTATAGTTTTATCCATAGCATTTCCCCTACTATGTATTATCTTTTCTTCTTTTTATTTTTTATTTTTATGGGTACATAATAGGTATATATATTTATGGGATACATGAGATATTTTGATACAGGCATACAATGCATAATAATCACATCAGGGCAAATGAGGTGTCCATCACTTCAAGCATTTATTATTTTTGTGTGTTATAACTTCCAATTATACTCTTAGTTATATTAGAATATACAGTAAGTTATTATTGATTGTAGTCATCCTGTTGTGCTATCAAATACTAGGCCTTATTTATTCTAACTATATTTTTGTACCCATTACCCATCCCCTACCCCACCTGCTCCTACCAACTACCCTTTTTAGCCTCTGGTAACCATCCTTCTACTCTGAATCTCCGTGAGTTCAATTGTTTTAATGTTTAGTTTCCATGAATAAGTGAGGACGTGCAAAATGTGTCTTTCTGTGCCTGGCTTATTTCACTTAACAAAATGTCCTCCAGTTCCATCCATCTTATTGTAAATGACTGGATCTCATTCTTTTTTCATGGCTGAATAGTACTCCATTGTGTGTATATATCACATTTAAAAAATCCATTCATCTGTTGATGCTCACTTAGGTTGTTTCCAAATCTTGGCTAATATGAATAATGCTGCAGTAAACATGGGAGTACAGATATCTCTTCAGTATACTGATTTCCTTTCTTTTGAGCATATACCTAGCAGGGGGATTGCTGGATCTTATGGTAGTTTTGTTTTCAGTTTTTTGAGAAACCTCCACGCTGTTCTCCATAGTGGCTATGCATTCCCACCAACAGTGTACGAGGGTTCCCTTTTCTCCACATCCTTGCCAGCATTCATTATTGCCTGTCTTTTGGATAAAAGCCATTTTAACGGGGTGATATGATCTCATTGTGGTTTTGATTTGCATTTCTCTGATGATCAGTTATGGTGAACACTTTTTCATGTTCTTAGTTGTATGTCTTATTTTAAGAAATACCTATTTAGGTCTTTTGCCCATTTTAAACTGGATTATTAGATTTTTCCTTTGAGTTGTTTTTAACTCCCTATATATTCTGGTTATTAATTCCTTGTCAGATGGATAGTTTACAGATACTTTCTCCCATTCTTTTGGTTATCTCTTCACTTTGTTGATTGTTTCCTTTGCTGTGCAGAAGCTTTTTACTTGATATGATCCCATTTCTCTATTTTTGCTTTGGTTGTTTGTGCTTGTGGGGTTTTACTCAAGAAACCTTTGCCCAGTCCAATGTCCTGGAGTTTCCCAAGTGTTTTCTTGTAGTAGTTTTATAGTTTGAGGTCTTAAATTTAAGTCTTTAATCCATTTTGATTTGATTTTTGTATATAGTGAGAGATAAGGGTCTAGTTTTATTTTTCTGCATATTAATATCCAGTTTTCCCAGCAGCATTTATTAAAGAAACTGTTCTTCCCCAATGTATGTTCTTGGCACCGCTATTAAAAATGAGCTCACTGTAGATGTATGAGTTTGTTTCTGGGTTCTCTATTTATTCTGTTCCACTGGTCTATGTGTCATTTTTATGGCTGTACTCTGTTGTTTTGGTTACTAAAGTTCTATAGTAAAATTTGAAGTCAGATAATGTGATGCCTCCAGTTTTGTTCTTTGTGCTAAGGATGACTTTGGCTATTCTGGGTCTTTTGTGGTTCCATATAGATTGTAGGATTTTTTTTTCTATTTCTGTGAAGAATGTCATTGGTATTTTGATAGGGATTGCATTGAATCTGTAGATTGCTTTAGGTAGTATGGACATTTTAACAATATTGATTCTTCTAATTCATGAACATGGAGTGTCTTTCCATTTTGTTATGTCTTCAATTTCATGCCTCAATGTTTTATGGTTTTCATTGTAGAGATCTTTCACTTTCTTGGCTAAGTCTGTTCTTAAGTATCTTATTTTATTTATAAAGATTATAAGTGGATTACTTTCTTGATTTCTTTTTCAGATTGTTCACTACTGGCATATAGAAATGCTACTGATTTTTGTATAGTTGATATTGTATCATGCAATTTAACTGAATTTATTAGTTCTAATAGCTTTTTGGTGAAATCTTTAGGTTTTTCCAAATACAAGATTATATTATTTGCAGACAAGGTTAATTTGAGTTCCTCCTTTCCAATTTGAATGCCCTTTATTTCCTTCTCTTGTTTGATTGCTCGTGCTAGGACTTCTAGTACTGTGTTGAATAACTGGTGAAAGTGGGCATCCTTGTCTTGTTTTAGATCTTAGAGGAAAGGCTTTCAGTTTTTTGCCATTCAGCATGATACTAGGTGTAGGTCTGTTCTTCTATTAATATTATATTGAGGTATGTTCCTTCTGTAACCAGTTTTTAGAGGGTTTTTATCATGAAAGAATGTTGATTTTTATCAAATGCTTTTTTAGCATCAATTGAAATGATCATATGGTTTTTGTCCATCATTCTGTTGATATGTTGTATCATGTTAATTGATTTGCATATATTGAACTATTCTTGCATCCCTGGGATAAATTTCACTTGGTTATGATGAATGATCTTTTTAATGTGTGTTGAATTTGGTTTGCTGGTATTTTGTTGAGAATTTTTGCATCAGAGTTCATTAAGGGTATGGGCCTGTAGTTTTCCTTTTTTGATTTGCCTTTGGTTTTGGTATCAGGGTAATATTAGCCTCATAGAATGAGTTTGGAAGTAGTCCTTCCTCCTCTATTTTTAGAAATGGTTTGGGTAAGATTGGCATTAGTTCTTCTTTAAATTCAGCTGTGAAACCATTTGTCCCAGGCTTTCTTTGCTGGGAGACCGTTTATTATGGCTTTAATCTCATTACTTGTTATTAGTCTATTCAGGTTTTGAGTCTTTTCTTGGTTCAGTCTTGGTAAGTTGAATGTGTCTAAGATTTGTCCATTTCTTCTAAGTTTCTCAATTTATTGGCATATAGTTGCTCATAGTAGTCTCTAATGATCCTTTGGATTTCTGTGGTATCAGTTGTAATGTCTGCCTATTCATCTCTGATTTCATTTATTTGGGTTTTCTCTCTTTTTCTCTTAGGCTAAAGGTCTGTCATTTTTGTTTATCTTTTCAAACAACCAGCTTTTTGTTTCATTGATCTTTTTTATTGTGTTTTTAAAATTTCATTTGTTCATGCTTTGGTCTTTATTATTTTTCTTCCTCTACTAATTTTGGGTTTGGTTTTATTTTGCTTTTCTATAATAGCTCTTTAAGATGCATTGGAAAGTTTTTTTATTTGAAGTTTTTCTACTTTTTAAATTATCACTTTGAATAAACTTTCTACCCCAATCTTTCCTTCCTCTTTATGCCAATAACCCTTAGATTTGCCCTTTTGAGGCTGTTTTCTAGATCTCATAGGTGTGCTTCATTCTTTTTTCTTTTTTCTCCTCTGACTATGTGTTTTCAAGGAGCCTGTCTGCGAGCTCACTAATTCTTCTGCTTGATTAAGTCTGCTGTTGAGAGACTCTGATGCATCCTTCGGTGTGTCAATGGAATTTTTCAGCTCCAGAATTTCCACTTGACTTTTTAAAATTATTTCAATCACTTTGTTAAAGTTATCTGATAGGATTCTGAATTCCTTCTCCGTGTTATCTTGAATTTCATTAATCTTCCGCAGAACACCTATTTGGAATTCTCTGTCTGAAAGGTCATATGTCTCTGTTACTTGGGATTGGTCATTGGTACCTTAATTTAGTTTGTTTGGTGAGGTCATGTTTTCCTGGATAGTCTTGATGCTTGTAGATATTTGTCAATGTCTGAGCATTGAAGAGTTAGGTATATTGTAGTCTTTACAGTCTAGGCTTGTTTGTACCTGTCTTGGGAAAGCTTTTCAAGCATTCAAAGGGAATTGGTGGTTGTGACTTTGGTCACTGCAGCCATATCTGTGTTAGGCAGCACCATAAGCCCAGTAATGCTGTGACTCTTACAGATTTGTAGGTGTACCACTTTTGTGGTTAAGATCTGAGAGAATTCCCTGGATTACCAGCCAGATACACTTGTTCTCTTCCCTTACTTTCCTCTAAACAGAAGGAGTCTCTCTTTCCATTTGATCTACCTGGAGGTGGGGGAGCTGTGACACAAGTACCCCTGTGGTCACTACTACTGGGATTATACTGGGTCAGACCCGAAGTCAACACAGCATTGGGTCTCATCCAAGGCCCACAGTGACCATTGCCTGGTACCACCAATGTTCAGACAAGGTCCAAGAGCTCTTCAGTCAGCATGTGGTGAATCCAGCCAGGCTTGTGTCCTTCCCTTCAGGGCATTGAGCTGAGGGCAGGTACAGAAATGCCATGCAGGAACCAGGACCTGGAGTCAGGAACTTTAGGAATCTGTTCGGTGCTCTGTTCTGCTGCTGAGCTGGTACCCACGCTGCAAAGCAAAGTCCTTTACACTCTTCCCTCCTCTTTCCTGATGCAGGAGGAGTCTCTCCATTGCCACCACTGCCCCATGCCTGGCTACTGCCAATGTTCAGTCAAGGCTCAGGCTGGCTATTCAGTCAGCTTATAGTGAATGCTGCCAGGCCTGGGTTTCTACCTTCAGGGAAGTGGGCTCTTCTTTGCCCAGGGCACGTCCAGAAATGCTGTCTAAGAATGAAGGCCTGGAATTGGGGACCCTAGGAGCATGCTTGGTACTCTGCTGCACTGTGTCTGAGCTGGTGCTCAAGCTGCAAGACAAAGTCACCTTCATTCTTCCCTCTCCTTTCATCCAGCAAGCACTTCTTCCCATGAGCACCATAGCTGGGAATTCACTGGGTCACACCTGAAGCCGACATAGCTCTGGATCTCACTCAAGGTCCATGGCAAATACTGCCTGGGTACCCTTGATGTTTATTCAAGGCCCAAGGTCTCTTAGTCAGCAGGTGATGAATCTTGCCAAGTCTGGGTTCTTGCTTTCAAAGCAGGAGGTTCCCTTTAGCCCAGTATGTCTAAAAATGTCGTCTGGGAGATAGGGCCTGGAATTGGTGCCTTAAGACTCTGCCTAGTATCCTAACCTACTGTGGCTAAGCTGGTATCCAAGTGGGAAGACAAAGTCCTCTTTACTCTTCCCTATACCCTCCTCAAAAGTCCCCCTATACCTTCCCTATACCCAGCTGCACTGCCTGTGGTTGGGGGAGAGGTGGTACAAACACTTCCTTGGCTGCCCAAGCTGGTGTCTCGCTAAGTCATATGCACCCCAAGTCTCTCGGCTCTGAGCCCAGTACAGCACTAGTAGAAACTTCCTGGAGTTGTAAACTAGTTTATGACACACAATTTTGGAATTTTAATCCCCCAAAATTGATGTGCTGGTTGCTCAGGTGCCTATATGTAATAAATAAGACAGCCTGTGAAAGGGGTTAGGCATGGTACCTAGAGAGGAAGACCTGGAGGTAGTGTTACATTCTTCTTCCATTCCATTTTGCAGAGTCACCACTGTTGCTGTCTAATGAGTAGTGATTCACGTTTTGCTAAATTGAGAATTCCAGACTACAGAGTAATGCTCTGTGGAGTAGAGCCGAGCAGGAATATATACTGTCTATGCTGTTTTTTAGGCAGGAGACCCATGTATTTTTTTTCTGTTAGAGTTGGGGACAAACCTACATCACATCTTTAGAAATGGACAAAAGGTTGATTATCTAACTAACTCTAGACTTGTCCTTTCTAAAAGCTAATTCTATGGAGTATGTATGGACACAAAGAAGGGAACAGACACGGGCCTATGTGAAGGTGGAGGGAGGGAGGAAGGTGAGGATCAAAAAACTACCTACTGAATACTATTCTTATTACCTAGGTGGCAGATAATCTGTACACCAAACCCCTGTGACACAAAATTTACCTATATAGCAAACCTGCACATGTATGCCTATATCTAAAATAAAAGTTAAAAAATTAAAGCTAGTTCTGATTTAGGGATCTTTGATGTTGAATGTTGATGAAAAGTGATGTTATTTGTGATTGCTAGTTTCAGAACCACTACGATGAAAAAAGTGACTAAACTTGTGGTAATGTGAACACACTACACCTTAGAAGTATTGTCCAGACTCCAAATTCTGCCCATCATTTCTTCATTTTCATGCCCTCTCGATCCCGTAAATAATTAGACTTCACATTTCATGATTGGAAAGGCATTGCAAATATTTTTACATTAAAGTCCTGGAACTTTAGATTATTTTCTACCAGGGATATTAAGAAATTTCAGGCCAGGTACAGCAGCTCACACCTGTAATCCCAGCACTTTGGGAGGCCGAGTAGGGGGATCACAAGGTCAGGAGATCGAGACCATCCTGGCTAACATGGTGAAACCCCGTCTCTACTGAAAATACAAAAAATTAGCCAGGCATTGTGGTGGATGCCTGTAGTCCCAGCTACTCGGGAGGCAGAGGCAGGAGAATGGCGTGAACCCGGGAGGTAGAGCATACAGTGAGCTGAGATAGCGCCACTGCACTCCAGCCTGGGCGACAGTGCGAGACTCCATCTCAAAAAAAAAACAAGAAAAAAGAACTTTCAAAGCCATCTTTTCTAATCACAAAGTAAAACATATTCATTGTACCCCGTATCAGTATGTACTTGTACGCAATTACCTTATTTTAATGTTCTGCATATACTTATATTTAGCAGATATTTTTTCTGGTATTGGTTTAGGTGCTAATTTACTTTTTTCTTTAAAGAATGAATTACTTAGTTAATATTTATTTTCCCTACATACATGTAAACTCTGTAAGATCAGAGATCTTTTTATCAGAGGCTGAAGATAAAGCCTGTTAAGCCAAGTAAGAGCATAGACAGTGCTCAGTAAATATTTGCTGAATGGAATACATGAGTGAATTGTAAACACTTTGGAATTTATAGAAAAGTGAACATAAGATAACAGAAGCCCTAGAAATAAACCATATAACACTGAAAATGTACCTGTGTATTTAAATATGCCTGTATATACAGAAGTCCTTGCTTTGTAACGTAGTGCATGACTGTGAAAAAAATGACTTTGAAAACTGAAATTATGTAAAGCGATCCTAATAATCAATGAAAACAGTTACTGTTGCTCTTTGACCTTTAAAATTTTTAAATCACTAAAATCTCTCTTGTTAGCTATAAAGGTATAGGGAAATGAAAAAAGGTAAAACTAATATTTATTTGGTACACAGCAATTTAAAACATTAGAAACATTGATATTAAGTCGTTTCGTTGTACAGTCTTATCAGGAGTATTTGAATAGTGCTTGCCTTCTTCTTCTTGTACCGATAATAAGGAACATGTATTGTTTTTCAATGCCTAGACAAACTGTTATGCTTTCTAAATGTGAATCAGCTTACATTTTATCCTGTGTGCTTTCCATGTCAAGAAATGTCTCCTAAAATTCCTTGAATGTGAAGTTTTTAGCCAGTATCACTTTCTCTAGGACATCATCATCCTTTTCATCACAATCATTTTCCTTGTTTATGTTGATTAATTCACCTTCACTAAGTTCCTCTGACTGCATATACAGAGTCTCTCAATGGTGAATGGCGGCATCATTTGCATTCCATGGTTAGCTACGTCTTCTCCATTTATGTTTGATACAAATTTTACTTCCAATAGTATTAATTTTTGTTTCTGTACGTTGCCTTCATTCTTGTTGGCCAGTTCCCTCTTTAATTATCCATGTTACATGCATTTATCTTTGGGAGACAAGAAGACAACACATCTACACACTTTGCTGTCTGTGTGTGAACTGAATAACAAACATGCAGTGATCAATCACTGACATATTTTAAAGAAGCACCCCATGATTGGTCAGTGATCATTATGCACATAATGTTATGAAGTGATTTATGGACTGAAGAGCTAGCAGCAAATTTGTACTTTATGAAATTACTATTAATATACCATGTTAACTGAAATTTGAACTGTATTGTTAGGGAATATGTTATTTAACCTAAATTGTGGTAACTGAAATGCACACATACCAGACTGAGCACAGTGAGGGCCGCCTCAATTCCTAGCTTTATTTTATAGAAATACATATTTATTGTTTCTTTACTAAAATGGGATCATTTAATGTCTATTATTTTTATTTTTAATTTAAGTTTATATGATATACATGTCAAAAAAGGCCAGCTATTTTGACTACATGTTTTATGATTGCATGGTATTTTATTTTATAGTTGTACCATACTTTATTTAACCAATCTTCCTTTTTGGACGTTTAGGATTTTTCTGTTTTCTCAGTTATAAACAATGCTAGAATGATCACTTCTGTCACTAAACCTTTGAGATAACTCTTATTTATTTAGAATGAATGTATTTCTAGTGGAAGAATTGTTGGCTCACAGGATATATACACTATTTAAAAATTTTCATGTCCTTCCAGAAATTTTCGTGTCCTTCAAGCATCTCCCTTTAGAGAGATGTTTCCATTTAGGCTCCTACCAGTAACATAAATCAAGAAGTGCTGGGTGCATGACTCCCAAACCCTTGCCCACGTTGGGATTATCATTTTTTTTAATTTTTGACATGTAATTGAATTTATTTATTTATTTATAGTCAGGGACTTGCTCTGACACCCAGGCTGGAGTGTAGTGGCATGATCTTGACTCACTGCAACCTCTGTCTCCCAGGTTCAAGTGATTTTCATGGCTCAGCCTCTTGAGTAGCTGGGATTACAGGCACACGCCACCACACCAAGCTAATTTTTTGTATTTTTTTAGTAGAAATGGGGTTTCACCATGTTGGCCAGGCTGGTCTCAAACTCCTGACCTCAGATGATCCACCCACCTCGGCCTCCCAAAGTGCTGGGATTACAGGCGTCGTCTGCGCCCTGCCATTTTTTGACATTTTCATAGGTAAAACACATTTTATTTTAATGATTAGTTTAGATTTTTAATTAGGTTGAATATTTTTCATGGGTTTATTTGTATTAAATAAATTTTGATCTATGGAATTTTATTCTGTCCCGTATTATAATAGTTTTCAGATGGTAGGGATTTTCTGGTTTTATTGGGTTGTTTGTGTACATATATTTCTATAGATTTATATATGCACGCACGTGTGTGTGTCTATCCATAATAAATATTTTTGTGTGTGCTTGAACTGCATTCACATGTATATAACATTCTTGGTTTTATCCAGGGATTTTGAGGAGTATTTGTGGGCCTTAAATTTGTAACATGACCATCAATTTCCAACTGCTTTTCTGTCTGTCTCTCTCTCTTTTCTTCTTCTTCGTCGTCGTCGTCGTCTTTTTTTTTTTTTTGGAAAGGGAGTAACCCATGACCTGGGGGAAATTCTAGTTAATTTTTCATTACATGATTTTCAGGAGATAGGGTCAAAAGGAGCTAGTAGGGCATTCAATTATGTGCTTGAGTGTGTTGGAAAATGTTTTTTTTTTTTCTCCCCCTCAAGTGTACAATATTTTACTTGGGCTTGTTTTTCAGGTGCATTGAAGTGTGACTAAACATTTTTGGGTACTACCATTCTGTAAAGAAGAGGGCCCATCTTGTTAAATATTCCTTCATCAACTTTGCAGTTAGCCAGTTATTGGTAGGGAGAAGCCTGCGAGGACATGAGCTTTAGGCGTTGGACAGAGGGAGGGTGGGTGGGAGGTGGGGACTTGGGGTAACTCTGGATTGGGGTGCTTTGTTGCCCCTCCCACAGCTGTATGAAAAAGTGATTGGTTCAAGCTGACTTTTGTCTAATAATTTTGGATGAGTCATAAGTGGAGAAGGCGGGGAAGTGAGTGGTTAGACCTCAGCTCATCTGAGGGCTAAAGGTTCTTTATGACACATCACACGGAATTGGAGTGCTGTCCTTCTGGAGAGTGGTGGAGAACCAAGATACAGTTCAGAACCAAAAGAATAGAGAAGGGCTTTGATTTCTTTTTGGCCTTAGATTGGGGATTTGGGAGGCTCAGCAAGAAAGATGTCCACTGAAAATATGGAAGGGAAGCCCAGTAACCTTGGGGAGAGAGGAAGAACCCGGAGCTCCACTTTCCTCAGGGTCGTCCAGCCAATGTTTAACCACAGTATTTTCACTTCTGCAGTCTCTCCTGCTGCAGAACGCATCCGATTCATCTTGGGAGAGGAGGATGACAGCCCAGCTCCCCCTCAGCTCTTCACGGAACTGGATGAGCTGCTGGCCGTGGATGGGCAGGAGATGGAGTGGAAGGAAACAGCCAGGTGAGGCATGGCTGACTGTATGCAGTACTGACCCAGGGAAACAAGGGCAGGGCAAGATGCTTGATCCTGGAGTGCCGTTCTTTAGCCTTAGCACTTTGAATGGCCAATCGGCATGATGTTGGCTGGGATAAGGAATAAATAATTCTATTTCTTCTTTTCTTTTTTGTTGACATGAATGCAGGGCACCTCTTATTTCACTACTGGGGCGTTGTTTCATTGATCCATGTTGCTATAATTTTGGCTTTTATAAAGAATTAGAAATACAGGTCAATTTGTATACTATTTAATAGTAAAATATTTTAGAGAGATAATAAACTCAGGTACTCAAAAATGACAGCCAAGAGATATGTTTCCAAGTGTCCACATGCCAAGATCTCTTGTGAGATTTTGTGTGACTTATGACTTATTCCCTGTCAAGAGAGAGGTTTTGGCTAGGTACAGTGGCTTGTGCCTGTAATCACAGAATTTTAGGAGGCTGAGGCAGGTGGACTGCCTGAGCCTCGGGGTTCAAGACCAACCTGGGCAACATAATGGAACCCCATCTCCACACACACACACACACACACACACACACACACACACACACACACAAATCAGCCGGGTGTGGTGGTGCATGCCTGTGGTCCCAGCTACTCAGGACGCTGAGGTAGGAGGCTCACTTGAGCCTGTGAGGTCGAGGCTGCAGTGATCTCTGATCACGTTACTGCACTTCAGTCTGGGCGACAGATTGAAACTCTACCTCAAAAAAATAAAATGAAATAAAAAAGAGATTATTAAAACAATGACGAAAATTGCTCTTATGGTAGTCCCCCCAAGGTTATCCACAGTTTAGCTTTTCATGGTTTCAGTTACGCACTGTACAGTACAGTAAGATATTTTGAGAGAGTCACCATACTTATATAACTATTATTATAGTATATTGTTATGTTCATTCTGTTTTATTATTAATTATTGTTGTTAGTCCCTCACTGTGCCTAATTTATAAATTAAACTTTATTCGGTTTTATATATAGGAAAAAAACCTAGTATACATAGGGTTTAGTGCTATCCATGCCTCCAGGCATTCACTGGGGTTCTTGGAATGTATCCCCTGTGAATAAGGGGACTACTGTATTTCAAGTATAAACCTGCAATCTTTTAACTATCCAGCTGAAAGTAGAAGGTTCATCTGAGTTTGGAGTTTAGAGGCCCGAGTTTACTTTGACTCTGTTGCATCTTAGCGACAAGACACTTGGTTTCTTAGAGCTTTGGTCTTATTATCAATAAAGAGTGGATAATAAAGCCTATTACATATTATATATGTATGGTATATAAAACATAGATTATATGTAAATATAGTATATAATGTATTTATAATGTCATGTATTTGTATACATACATGTATATATGTATATGTATGAAAATGCTTTGTAAATTGTTAAGCATTACACAAATACCTCGGGTTTTGTTAATTTCATAACAGAGCTTTTCTTTTACATACAGATTCAGAGATATTCTCCAGGCGAGTCTTCTTCTGTGACATAAGGCAATTATGTAATACAAATACTTTGATTATAATGCAATTGTTGTTCTCTCATTGTCATCATTATGTGCTGATTCCAATGTATTTCACTTTCACAAACAAGAAAATGTTAAGATAAACCTTTTATAGTCTATAATTTAATTCAAATCAATTCAACTCAACCAGTGTTATTTGAATGAATAGTTTATGTCAGGCACTGTTTTAGGTACCATGAATATAGCAGTGAGCAAATGAGGATCTTACATAGATCTCTGTATCTTATTAAAAAGTTTGAAGTAAGTTTAATATATCTTACAATTTGAAAATAAGGAAAACCAAATCATTATCCCAGCTTTGAGTTTAAGAAAAACAAAGCAAAGGTAGATGAAAGTCTTCTTCTGTGGTTACAGATGGAAAAAGGATTTATGGCCGCTATTTTTTTCTAGATAGAGTTAGAAAGAAATTCTAGAGTCAGAAAGAAAATATTTCTTAAAATCACTTTAATCAATTAGAGCAGATGAGCCATAAAGGAGCAATAAGCCAATAGCCTTTCCCTTTATGGATGAAAAATTTTTATTTTCTGTGGCATATTTTAAAATTTCTTACATCATACCACTTGTAATCAAGTCTTTATGAAGTTCATTGGATTTTTTGCAGTTTAGTTACTTAGGCTTATGCTTTATAGGCTTATGGATTTATTTTAATTTCCACAATTTTAAGTAATATTGAATGCCTTTAGCCCTTTGGGATTTTTAATACTGAAGAAGCTTCATAAATCAATTTATTTGATAATGGGGGAGAAGTTTTTATTCCTCACCGAGAGTTTCTAGGTAGCTTAGCCTTGCAGAAAGATCTGCTTTAAAAACGTTTAGAACTGATGGAGAATTTCTTATCTTTCATGACTTAAATGATGCTCAGAAAAAAAATAATTCTGTTTTACTCCTGGCCCCAACAGTAGTATTAAGGAAAGAGACCAATTTTTAAATACTTTATTTTCAATTTACTGGGTAATTCTCTTTCTAATAGATATCTACAGTGGGTGTGATTGTTTAACTCTTCTGTTTGATAGTTACTTAATATTTTCTTCTTCTAATTAAAGAAGCTCTCATAACACATTTCCACTCCTCCTCTCTAATACTTTCTCTTGAAGCTCTTCATTCTTTGCTTTTTCAGGGCTTCTTGCCAGGATACAGCAACTGTTTCTTGTTCCCCTCTCTCAGAACCAATAACATGTGTAGAAAAAATCTTCTGTGAAGTACAATTTTAGTTCCTAGAACATTCTCCAAAAGAAGGCTTCCAAAGCAAAAACTTTTTACTAGTGAATCTGTTTCATTCTTTCTTTTCCTTCTTTCTGATAGAAAAATACAGTGTGAGAATTGTCTGGGTGCAGCCTGAAGTGTTGGGAGATTTTGGTCTAGTCTTGGCTTTGCTGCTCATTAGCTGGTTAACTTTGAGCAAGTCATATAATCTTTCTGAGCTTGAATTTCTTTTTTATCAGATGAAAGTCGTATTGGGTTGCATTCCTCCCTAACATTATACATATTTCATAGCTCTAAAATTTCATTCCTGTGTGTATACTGCTATACTCAGCTGTGACTCTAAGGGTTACTTTGACTTTCTTTTTTTCATCTTGAAGTTCTTTGTGAGTTGTTAATCATAGAGTATAATTCAGGTATAGCTTTCTGTTTTTCATTTCAGTCAAATGCAGGTCATACCTTATTTTACACAGTCCCTGGTCCCAGAAAGGTAGAGAGATTATAGTTCACTGTATACGTAATTCAACATTGAATGATAGAAGCATAGAATTTTCACTTAAGATTTTTAAAGATTAAGATGGTTTTGAATACTTTACCATCCTTAAAGACGTTACTTCTTTGGGAGCACATGTGCCATTTTGCTGATGTAGACCTTCCCCAAGACACCCTACTGCTGGAGAGGAAGAGTGTTGGGAGTGTACCGTGTGTCAAGGCCATGCTGTATAACTTCTCTTTATAGACTTGCCACAATTGCTGTTGATTAATTCATTATGTATGTGATATTATTGTTTTCATATGGCCTCCCTCATTACGTTAATTTATCTGCAGACAGAGACTACCATGTCTGTCTGTTCACTATCATATTTCTAATTCATGGCAGTGTCTGATTCATAATAAGCTCTTAATGAACATTTGTTTAATGTGTGATTGGTTGAGAACTGATTGCCTTTGACAAAGCTGTTCTGAATATAATACTTTCTTAGAAGTATTAATTGACCAAATTAGGGTTCTGTATAATTCTTCTCTTTCTTACTGATAAACAGCTATGGAATGAATGACCCAAGGTACCCAGTATACCATTGATAAAGCTTAGAAGAGGACCTATGTTTAAAGTTTCAAACCATTTTATTAATATATTGATAATATATGCATTTATAAAAGCACAGATATAATTCCTTATTTAATTGGAATCAAATAATCAGAGGGCTAATAGGAGTCTCAAAACTGACATGTCTAAAACTGAACTTCGGATCTACTCTTCCTACAGATTACCTCATCTCAATAGACAATTCCATTCTTTTAGTTCTTGAGCTAGAAACTTTGGAGTCTTCCTTGATTCCTGTCTTTCTCTACACCCAATATCTGACCAATTAGCAAACTCTATTTTACCCTTAAAGATATTCACATATTCAGAGATCTCACTACATCTCACATTCAGTACTGCTGCAACTCTAGTTCATCCCATCATTTCTCACTGAGATTGCTGCAGATGCCTCCTAATTAGTTGATCTCTTTGCACCTGCTCTTACTTCCTTTATGAACGATCTGCCATGATCTCTTTGACCTTGTCTTCCTTTTCATTTCCTCTGCTTCACTCTACTTGAGGCTCACTGGCCAGTCATGCTAATCTGTCAGGAACTTTGGACTTGTTGTTCCCTCTGTCTGAAATGTTCTCTCTTCCCTGAACCCCCACAGTTACTTGCATGGCTCATTTCCTCATCTCCTTCAGGTCTTCATTCAAATATTACCTGCTTAGTAGTTGTCCTATCTATAATTGAAACCTTCCCCCAGTACTTCCTATCCCTCATCTTTCATTATTTTTGTCCTTAGCACCTGTCATCATTTAACATATTGTATATCTTGTTATTGTTTCTTCCCAATTGAATTAAAGCTCTGTGAGGGCAGAATTTTTCAGTTGTTTTGCCACTATATTCCTAGTGCCTGAAACTACCTGGCACACAGGTCGTTCTCAATAAAGACTGGTTAATAGAATCAATGAATAGAGAAATAGAACCTTTATTCTTAGTTTGCTACTCCACCTAAATTATTTGGAGAAGCTTGGAGTGAATATGCTTCTGGAAATATTCAGCTTTTCAGTAACCTTTACTACCTGGGACATACCCTGCTTTCAGAATGTTTTTGCAATAATTTTTGACTTCCATTCGTGATGTCTAGCTTCCAGATACGATAGTTTTTTTCTCCCATTAAAAGCGCTCAAAGCTACCAGACTAATAAAAGTTTAATGCTTAGAAGGAATTCATTTTATATATGAAGATGTGACATGAATCTTTTTCTGGCCAACTTATAAATTGATAATATTTTGATTTTCTGTGAAAGCCACAATTGATAGCCTATTTTATTCCATAGACAGCTAACTCTCTGGACTTCTCCAGCTCCCTGTGGGTTCTATTATAAATCTACACCCCTCAGAACTCAATATCATCCTTCTTTCTCTTTTAAGACTCTATACTTTTCAGTTGGCTAATGATTTCTTACATATTATTGAGATGGCTAATGATTTCCTACACATTATTGAGATGAGAAAATCTGTAGGAAGAGTAGATCTGAAGTTCAGTGTAGGGTATTCTTGTAGGAATAACCAACATTGAACATCAGCATTATTATGGCTGTAGTACTACTTCAGGAATTTCAGGTTGGCCCTGTGCCTGAAAAAAATGAGAATTGTTTCAATTATAGGGGGAGATATCCCCTTTTAAGTCATGGAAAGCACAGTAGTTATACTATGAACAAGTTTAAGTATTTATTTATATGAAGTTTAAAGTAACACTCAACTCCATCACCATCCCTTCTACATCCTTCACCTGTTCTTGCCTTTCCTAAAAGTTAGAACTTTGAATTTTCAGTGGTTCTTTCAAAATAGAGCACAAGTTGAATACGGTAAAAAGGGTAGACTTACCAGACCTGAAAAATTGTTTGGAATAGGTGAAGAAGCCTGTGCTTCCATTAAGAATGTCTAGGTGACTAGGTGTCAGCTAATGGGTTCAAAAAAGAAAACTGGTAAAAGA
This sequence comes from Chlorocebus sabaeus, assembly GCF_047675955.1. Lineage (NCBI taxonomy): Eukaryota > Metazoa > Chordata > Mammalia > Primates > Cercopithecidae > Chlorocebus > Chlorocebus sabaeus. Next base: position 22,520,851 of record NC_132910.1, read on the forward strand.
ATAATTCATGATCCAAGTTTGATGATGGCCCAAAATCAGGAGAAAGGGAGCTTTTTTTTCCCCTTGCCCAAATTCTTTATTCACTTGAGTAGGGATATCTCTGCAAAAATGATTATTAGCTGTCAGTTTATCTTCAGTGACTTTTCAGATGGGCAGTGCTGGACTTAACCACTGTTATATGAATGTTTGTTAAAGATAACTCCCCCAGCGTAATTCAAACTGTGCTGCCATACTTGGGTATAAAGGAAAGCCATCACAAGATTCAATAAACACAAGCCAATAAAGGAAAGGGGTATTGATGTTTTTTTCCAACTGGACACCACAAATGTACATCCACTTGTGTTTCTACTTGGCAGATTTACCTGAGCCATCTCTGAAGTACCTGATTTAAGGGCGTGGCCATTAAGCATCAACATGTGCACTTATACTGTGGGTTTGGGCAAAGACTACTCTCTCCCAGTCTACACTGACTTCTCTGTCTTTTCTCTACTGAATTGCTTTGGAAAATTCTATTTCAGACCAAGTTAATTTTTCTGTAAGAAAAAGACTCAAGGAATTTAATCATCTATGTAATCATATGTAGTTATGTCTATGTAGTTGTATATGATAACATTAATAGTTGATCTAGAATTTTAAGAATTCTCCTTAAAAACCTCATTTTTCCCAGGTGTACACTAGCGTTGGCTTCTTTTATGGGTGATAAGGCACTTGTTAGTTAGCAAGAAATTTATCATCATTTCAATAGTTGTACGTAGTTGGAATTTATGTAGTGTAAAGGTCATGTCTGTTTTCCGCTGTACAACTGATATGTTATTAAGTTAGAGGTCTTGTTTTTTTCTTAATTATATTTAATCATATGATTGGAAAGTTACAAAATTCAGTGATTCCCAGTGGGTCTTTTTTTTCTTCAACAAACGAGTGAAATGCCGTTTGCTTGGCAGTCACTGAAAATGTCTTAAACTGCAAAGTATTTTATCACTATTCTTCTACGACCTGGGAATAAACTTCACCTAATAAACTCCTCCTCTAAGGTTAAAACCATTTTGTAATTGCAAGTATTTAAAAAGCCTGCTTCTGAAACAAATTTTTCTGTAACTTGTCAAGTACTGAAACAAAAAGAAAGTGGGAAACTTATTGCAAATATGTAGTTATTCTTAGTTATTATGAAGGGGAGATAGTGGCTTTTAGTATACTCTACAGCAAAAAGTCTGTTTTTATTTATTTATTTTTTAAACGTAATTACATGGTTCTAAAGCACCTTTGCAGATTCATTGGCACTTGGATAGGATGAACTTTAGTACTTTTGCCTTACCCTTTTCTTTAATGGGCTCTGATTTGAATTGAGTAGTTTTCAGTTTTTTTTTTTTTTTTTTTTCTAAATCCAAATTTGTCCTTGATATGCGAGGAGGCTAGACAAAGCATGTGCCGTTTCTGGAATGAAACTGCCTGAAAATGATCTATTTAAGTGGGAAAGCTAGTATCTTATGTCCAAAAGGATTTGTTGGAAGTATAATCAGTTTCTTAAACAATTAGAGCAATACATTTTAAAGGAATTTAATAGGCATTTTTCCAGAGTTCTCCTTAGGCTGTAAGTTGTGCTGTAATATGACATCATCACAATGTTCAATATTTGCTGAACTTAAAGTAAAATAGATGCTAAACTGAGCTATGAGATAATATTTATCCCTTATAAATACAGATTTTAAGGAACTGGCTAGTTTTGAGAATTTATATTTCCATTCCTTTATGGTTGAATCTTGACCTAAAGAGCTGGTGTAATCCAGAAGGGTGAGTAATACTATTTCATAAATCCACCCTATTTTGGATTTATGTTTTCCAAATGCACTTTTTAAATGTATTCGAAGTCATATTTAAGTCTAACCAAGTTGCCTACAATATAAACTATGGAGAGGAATAAATAAAAGATGGACCACAAAGAACGGCAATGGTTTTGCTTCTTTTTCTTTTTAAATAAAATCTTATTAAACTTATATTATTTGGACAATTGAAGATTGTCTTAGCCTATTCAGGCTGCTATAACAAAATACCATAGACTGGGTAGCTTACAGACAACAAAAATTTAGTTCTAGAGGCTGGGAGGTCCAAGATCAAGACACTGTCGGATCCAGTGTCTGGTGAGAGCCTCGCTTCTCACACATGGCACTATATCATTGTGTCTTTACATGGTGGAAGGGGCTAGATAGCTGTCTGGGGACTCTTTTATGAAGACATTAATCCATCTAATCACCTCCCAAAGGGCTCATCTCCTTATACCATTCCCTTGGGGGACAGGATTTCAATATATGAATTTTGTGAGGACATAGACATTCAGACCATAGAGAGGATGATGGCAGAAAAGAACTACTATATATAAGTGAGGCTTAGTTTTTTTTAAGGAATAGATTTGGCAGTACAGGCTGTTGGCAGCTGATAGAAGTGGGGGCTCATTTAGGAAAGATAAGAGGTCTTGTAAAACACTGCCCTTTACAGGGCTTCTAGCTGCTCTGTGTCATTCATCTTGGGCTTAAATTCTATGACCACATATTCTATCCCTCAGAAAATAAGCATACTCTTAGGAATTCAAGAATAATCAAGGAGTCATTACACTCTTTATAGATGACATAATTCTAGATAACTCTGACTTGCTTTCATGTATGATGGTATCTTCCTTTTTCTAGAGTCTTATCTTGAGCAATAAATTATAGTATCATATATAAATATGATTCATATGCCAATTACCAGCAAACATGCTTAGAGATTCTATGAGCAAGCATAAAAAGGATGATATACCTGAAGTTAACCAATGTAACATTCTCCATCAAAAATGGATTAGTCTCAAAATAACTCTAATCACCTTATAACCTTTTACAGTTTTGGTTAAACCCATAGAATTATTTGAGTGTGATATAAAATTGCCATTTTTTTTTCCTCCCAGTTCCTTCTATTTCTCTGGCTGTAACTTGAACCAAAGTAAATACTAGTTTAATCACACACACACACACACACACACGCACACACACACGAATATTAGAAGTCTTTCATTCTGTTTTGGAATGTGTCACAGCTACTTTTTTAGAAATAAACCAAGTCCAGTTCTGAAGTTTCAGAGCTTCTTTGGTGGTATTGTTGACCTTTTAACTTATGAGGTAAACAGTAAAAATCTCCCTTCCTGCATTTTTAGGGAGGATACAGGGAGAAGAAGGAAGGTCTTAGAATTGTGGGTAAGGTTGATACAAGGTTACCACTGACATGGGAGTTGCCTGGCTGTGAGAGCCTTCCTGAGAGGAGCATGAGGGGAGAAAGTCTTTAGATAGGCTAAAATACTTCTCAAACATATGGGTGCTGGGCTTGATTAAAATTCTAAATTTTCTTTGACATTGTGGGCTGATCACTTGATCTATTTTCACTCCTGGTTCTACTAATGCATTTTTTTCCCCTCCTCTGGGGGTGGTACGAGGTCTATAAATAATACCCTATGTAGAGCTTCCTCTGATCTCTGCCCTTTGTTCTCATCTTTAGTGAGTTAGGTGAGTGTTTAGCTTTTTCTAGGAAAACACTTTTCAATCATTAAACCTTTGGGTGAAGAATGTAGAAAAACAATTTTTATTCCATCTTTATCTCTTTCAATATCTCTCAGAAAGTTGAAAGTGAAAGAAACCTTTTTGTTAGTATCATGATGAATAGCAGAACGATGACGCTTTCCCATTTTCCTTTAACAGTGTAGGAAGTGTCTGTTTGTGTAATATGTGGGATATAAAGTCTGTCAAATGTGTTTTGCTCTTATTTCCATTAAGGTTTTTATTGCTATATATTGCTAAATTATCAAAATGTCTAGGAGTCTTAGAAAGCAGAAGCTAGAAAAGAGGGTTGTTCCATCGCTAAGGTTAATAGGAGATCTCGTGTTATCAGAATAATCTGTTGTTCACCGAGCTTGTGTATATTTAAACACACGTGGAACCAGACTTGAAGGGTAAAGCTTTTAAAATCACAATAAGAGGGCAATATGCATCAGCTGAGATATGTGTATTAAAGGAAGACACAACAAAACATGTCGGTCTTCCTTAAGCATCAATAAAACAAAATTTTACATTCATCTTGCCACTTCACACATCATGTTTCTTATGTCTGAGATAAATATTGGTTCATCACTGATATTTCACTTTATTTAAACTTGCCTCGTGAAGTCACAACAGAATGCTCACGGTGGTAGCTATTTTTATGCACTGTAGGCTGTGCCCACATGGAGAATTTTGAAATGCAAATTTTTCTACCTTATTAAACAATTTAGTTAAATAATTAGTCTTAAGGATCTCATGGTTACATATAGGCAGATAAAAAGCCAAGGATGCTTTGGCTTCTCTTGCTTTGCTTTTTGCCTCTCTAACTTCAGGGGAAGGAGCAGTCTAGTGCTTCTCTTTGGGTGTATTTATGAAGATTATATAATTAATGATATAATAAGCTATTAATACTCCATGAAAGGAGACATTTTGGAGGTGCTGGAAGGGGTGAAGATGGAGGGGTTAAGAATGCTATTTCTAGAGGAAGTTAGAGCACTTTTAATTGCTCTTCACTAATCTCATCTTCCTAGGTGGATCAAGTTTGAAGAAAAAGTGGAACAGGGTGGGGAAAGATGGAGCAAGCCCCATGTGGCTACATTGTCCCTTCATAGTTTATTTGAGCTGAGGACTTGTATGGAGAAAGGATCCATCATGCTTGATCGGGAGGCTTCTTCTCTCCCACAGTTGGTGGGTAAGTATGCTGTTTGAAGTCTGTATTATTTTTTTCGGCTTTACCTATCCACAAGTCCCCATCCAGGCAGATGACTAGTAGTGTAAGCAGAGTTAAATGTGTTATAACATTTATTCTCTCTTTTTGTATTGTAACATTAGTATGATTTATTGCAAGAAAATCTGAAAAATATACAAATATTAAGAAAATAGTAAACTATCTTCCATAACATCTTCCCCTGGTCATTGTTGGCATTTTGAAATATTTCCTTCTAGCTTTGCTTCTCAATCCTTTCCCTGTGCTTTTCAATTTTTTTTTTTTTTTTTTGAGACAGAGTCTCACTCTGTCACCCAGGCTGGAGTGCAGTGGCGCAATATCAGCTCACTGCAACCTCCTCCTCCTGGGTTCAAGCGATTCTCCTGCCTCAGCCTCCCAAGTAGCTGGGATTATAGGTGCCCGCCACTTGTACCTTATGTACTTCAGATGCATGAAAAGTGTGGGGCTTCTTTGCAAATCTAACTAATAAGCTCTCTGAAAAAGAACCAAGTGTATATACGTCAGCCAGACATATGCCTCACTTGACAGCTAATCTTTTCTTCTAACACAAATGCTGCGGCATTCATATTATCTATAATATAAAGATATGGATGTCATAGGTAAGCCTTTTGTCTACAGATATGCAAAGAAACGTTGTAGTAACTCTAAAATTAGACAGGAATGTTACACTGGTCACCTTCTACAGGTCTTTGATCCACATCTTCTTCCCCACAATCCCAGGGCAGGCACACTGCAGACCCCTTGGAAAAGTGCAGTCATCGCTGCAGGTCCAGTGCTCACCTGGTTATGGAATTTCCTAGGAATAAGAAGTGGAGCCCCCGCACTTCTTTTTAAGAAAAATGTGATCTTTGGCACACCTAGATCTGAAGGGTAATACGGCAGTTTAGGCCAAGCCACTGATAGAATTTGAAAACAATGGCTCCAGTTTGGAATGCAGTGGTGTGTGCCCAAGGTGTTCAGCATGATGAGTTAGCATTCAATGCACAAAGTACTAACTACAAAGGAAGCCAAAGCTGCCCTGTACCATGAGGTTCAGTGACTTTGATGGTGGTGATACAAATGATACTTGGCACCAATGTGACCTAACTCAGTCACTTACCTGTAACATCGTGCTGGATCCATGTCCCACCCAGCCTTTCTCCACATGCAACTAAAGGGGCTTGACTTTTGCCTACAGTCAGCCCTAACCCAGAAACTAGACTATTTCTCTTCTTACAGATGATTTAAGTCCTACTTTACAGATGATGAAACTGAGGTCCAGAGAAGCTTAGAGTGCAAGTCTAAGATCAAAGACGTCTAGAAATCTAGTGTCTGGACTTCCAGTCCAGTATAACCAAGGATGGATGAATAAGGAGACTCCATTTATAACATTAATCTTATGCCAATAAGTGAAAGTGAATGTAAATCTGTGCATATTAAATGAAAAATAACTAAAAAGGAAAAGTACGACTGGGCGTGGTGGCTCATGCCTGTAATCCCAGCACTTTGGGAGGCCGAGGTGTGTGGATCATTTGAGGTCAGGAGTTCAAGACCAGACTGGCCAACATGGTGAAATCCTCACCCCCGTCTCTACTAAAAATACAAGTGGAGAAGGGAGAGGACTTATGTGAAGATTCTGGATGGACAGAAATAATTATTTTATACATTTATTCAGCAGTGGTACACTAACTTCTACAATGTGCCGAACACTGTTCTAGGCCTTGAAATTAGGGTTTGCAAATCTACCACTTTGTAAATGAGACAAGGTACATGTCAACATAGGTAAAAATCTGCATATGTGGTTAGAAAATAATGGAGGAAACAGAGTTTTGTATAGCATTTTCATACTTAACAAGGCAGGTGAAGCTGAAAATGGAAATCTGATATATGAGAAGGGATCTTGGATTATGGTACCCAGGGAGAGTGGAACCCATCTACAAAGACAGAAGCAAACAGAAATAATGATTTTCTGGGCCATCTGTTCCATTGCATCTTTTCATTTATTAAAAGCTGCAAGAGAGATTGTTATCCAGAAAAGTATAATGATTGACAAAGATCAGTCCAGTTTTTGAGTGAAAATTCTAATTTCTGCATTCTCAGACTTTAAGAACTAACCTGGAGCAAAGATGTCAAAAATTACACAAGTTGAAAATAAGTCAAATGTGCATACATGTAGGGCAAACCGGAGAAGAAAATCATGACTTGGCAGTGTATAGGCAGTCTAGGAGGAGAATAAGGATCACCAGGAAGATTCCCTTATTTAAAAAATTATTTTATCTTATTTTATTTTATTTTTTTACCATAGATGATCATTACTGCCTAAAGTTTCCCCACTTAGGGATTCATGCCACTGTGCTCAGGGTTTGTCCTCTACTAAAATATACCTACTCTATGGGAAGATATCATATACTAATTCCCATGAGATACAGTGTGATGTTGAAGAAGGAATGCTGGATTTAATGTTGGGGGGTTTTAATTAAAGTCTAGCCATATTAGCATGTATGATCATGGGCAAGGCCAGTTACTGAACTCTTTCGGAGTCTTCATTCCCTCATCTATAAAAAGAAGATGGAGGTGGACCTTTCAGGGTTGTTATGAGCATTAAATAAGATCATCAGATGTATTTGCTGTCTACTTACATGTCTATCCCATTATAAATAGTTTATCCAGATATTTCTGCATGTCACCTAGCAGAGTGTAGAGAAGTGAGTCAGATGGAGAGACACTCAGTGCCTTCATGAACAGGAGACAAAATTCCAAACGGTGTGGTAGACAGAGCTGGAAACAGTTGAACAGCATCTCTGCTGTGCTTGGAACTGATCAGCAAGTGTGATGAAAGTTAAAAGTTGAATTACACACTTGGATGTTTCTGTAAAACTGTCTTTGGGATTTTCATCACCAGGAAGAGCCATCTTGAGCTTCTGGTCTTCAGCAACTAACTGACCCTTTTCATGTTGTAGAAGAGAGAGTACCACATTATACCGGAATGTCTTTAGCCAATGGCCAAAGAGAGAAGGTCTTGGTATTTACTACATGTAGGAGAGGTTAACCAAGCATTTTGTGGTTTCCCTTCAGTTTTTCATTATTTTTTATTATCAGCTGTGAACTTTTTCTCTCCATGCATTTACTTTAAAAATTGTCATTACATGTTAAAATTTGACACTACTAGGTCACTTTGAGGTATCATCACTCACTAATATGTTTTCTCTGCAGTCCCTGGGGCAAGCAGTCAGAGAGCCAGTACTGTCATCCCGGAGCTGATAATACAGAAAAACAGTTCAGGGGCAAATAACACATCACAAGTAAAACAAAGACGAGGAAAAGGGCCAGATTTCCAGAAATGGGGAGAAGAGCATGTTTGAAAGAGTGTCACTAGCTAAAAAAATCTTAATCCTTTGAAATAATCAAAACCCTACAGAGGGTAAAACATGGAGGAAACAGAGCCCTTATTTCATCTAAATGACAGATGATGGCACAGTAACTTAAAGTTATAGTCATTATTTGGTTATTTAAAAAATCCTTTTATAGCAGTGGGTGAGGTGGAGTTGTTTTGTCCCAACTCATGCCAATATTTCTGAGTTGAGAATCATGCACAGCTAATTTTTAAGATGCATCTTCCCCCACACCCCAATGTTATATCAACAAATGAGAAGAAAAAGAAATAATAGCAAGCATGATTATATCAAACAAACTATAGCTGCTTTTCATCTTCCTTTGCAGTCCACCTGCTACCCCTCACCAGCCTGCCTCTGAGAGGCGTCTCACCCTGCAGGTTCAAAGACAGTGCCACACCATGTGAGGGCCCTGCACCACAGTGCACGACTGTTTAAGCAGGTGTTACTTCTCACACTTACATAAAAATTCAGCCTATTTTTGATTCTTCTCAGGACCTCTACTTGATTTTTTCGTGAAGAATGCCTTCTGAATGTTAATAGAAAAATTTATCTTTAAAGTGTTGTAAAAGATAAAACATCATTTTCACAGATTATTTTAATAGCTTTATTGTTAGTATCCTCGTTGTAATTCTACATTTAAAGAGTGTCATTCACGTATGAAGCCGAGTCTATGGGAATTTTCCTCCCCTCTTAAGTTAAAAAAATTATAAGCCATTTCAGGTATTTTACCATGGTGGGAAGTGAATTGGGAAAATGTAGCTCTATTTTTGGAGTCTCATTTTTATGTTTAAAGGCATTCCTGAGCTGTGCGTGTTGGCAGATGTATTGGTCCTATTGTTTCTTACTTTTTATACGTTTTACATTTTCAAAATGATAATAACTTTTTTCTAGTCACAAAACTAATGCATGTTCATTTTTAAATAACCCGGAAAACTGTTACACGTAAAATTAAAAATAGTCACTAATCTAATCTCTCAGAGCTGTCCTCTCAGCATTTTTTTCTGTATAACTCTGTTTGCACATATATAATTGATTTTACAAAATGGGATCATACTACATCATTTTAGTCTTTTTTAAAAACATAACATAATATGAACCATTTAATGTCATTAAATAGAAATAAAAGCATTACTATAATGGCTGCAAAATATTCAATAAAGTATTCTTGGGCGTTTAGATTGCCTTCAAGTTTTAATTATAAAGAAAAGAAGTGAACATCTTTATTATATTGTTGTGAAATTATTTCTTTAGTATACATTTCTAATGGCAGAATATTCAAAAGGTGTGAACATAGTACAGAGCTTTTGTACTGCATAGTCAATACTGCAACATTGTCATCAGAAATGGAATTGCCTATTAAATACCTTTCACGTCGTGGGGGTTGATTCAACTCTTCAATTTTTATCCCTTTGACAAAAAAACCTCATAATTGGTCATATTTGTATGTTTATTTAAATTATCTTAATCTTGAAGTTGCATATTTATTTATGTGTTTTTGGCCCTTTGTATTTCTTTTAAGAATGTTTATGATCTTTGTCCATTCTTCTGTCACATGGCCATCATTCTCTTGGTTTGCAAAAGCTCTGCATATATCAATTACTTTTTTTCTCTAGAGCTTAGTTTTTAAATAAAGAAAAATATTGTATGACATGGAAAAAGATCTAAACTTAGAGTCAGAAAACCTGGTTTTATATAGGAGTTTTGCCTCTAATCAGTCCATGTCTGTGGGCAAGTCACTATGGCCCTGTGTTCTCATCTGCATAGCAGGAGGTTGAACTTGATGCTCCATGAAGTTCCTATCAGCTCTGCTATCATCTAGAGTTGGCACATTCTCTCCCAATTGGTAGCGTCTGTGGGATTTTGAACACTGAAGGCTTAATTTCAGTGTAGCTGTGAAATGTTACTGCCCCCACTTTCCTTTGAATGATTTTGTAGTTTATGCTTAAAGAGATCCCTATAATGTTGGCCGTTTTAATGGAAACTTAATGAAGGGCATAAAGCCACACAGATGTTTTAACCTGTGCTAACTGGTGATTTCCAGGCATTAGTAATAGAGGACCGGCTGTGCACACATAAAGATTGGTTTGAGATTTCAAGGGAGGGCAAGAATAGAGGGAGGCCCTGCCAGGAAGGGTAGATAAGAAACACTTTAGTCTACAACCCTGAAATTAGAGTAGGAGTTTGATAACCCTCATAGGAGATATGGTGGGGCAGTTTGTTTGTTTTTCTGGTTCTTCTGTAAAATGGACTTTCCACTTTAAAAGGACTTAAAGGAAAAGTAGAGAGGTTGTGTTTTGTAGGCACCTGATTATTTACCGTGGAAGAGAGGTTTAATTGTAATTACAGGATCAATTCTGATAGTTTTACTGAGTGGGGTTTGTGTAGTTTAAAATACTCAGAGCTGAAAGCCACTCTCAAACCAAAACATTTCTATGGGAGAAACTCTTCCTGTCTTGCCCGGATTCCTTACCAAGTGGTCCCATGTTATGTAACATTTATGGCACCTCTGTGAGGCATGTGATGAAAATCCTGGATTCAACCTCTGCTTAGCTTCCAAATAGCTGATTGTACACTGTGTGAATTACCAGTTTCTAGCTATAGGTTGTGAGGCCAATTCTGTGAGTGCTTAGAAGATGGACTTTTGAGAAGTTCAGTCATGCCCAAGCAAAACCCCTTGAACATCTGTAACTTCTCTTTACAAAGAAGTGGGAATCTGTGGGAGATGCTGTTATCCTACCAGTACCCATCAATTTTCTTGCCAGCCTTTTAGAAAAGAATATTGTTCATTTCTCTACATTTATATACTAAAGTTTGCCCAAGAGGAATATATGAATGTATGCTAGATGCATCCATGTGCCAGAAAGGGAGCCGTGGGATCCATTACTCTCATTCTGTGCAGAGGACAAAAGTTCTACTTGCATACATCGAGACAGACTCCTACCAATGCATATCTTGCACAGATTCTGTAATGTTTTGTCCTCAGCCCCATTCTTGCTGGAGATAAATGTTGGCCTGTTGTGAAGATGTAGAGTAGAATGCACCAGGCTTCGTTTATGCTATACTGCTGACATGCTGACTTGTGAGAAAGAGGGTTTCTTATTTTCAATTGGAATAAGAACTTACCTTCCAGCAGAATGACCTATGAGCAATTTCTGTGAAACACAGTCATCTTTCTGGTTAAAATCATATGAAAAACAGAGTAATAGAAACTTTACTTTTTTTTTTGGTAGTAAGACTAAGATACTAAAATTTCATTAAAAATTTCAGTCAGTTTATACTTTAAAATGCCCAATGGAAGTATATTGGAAAGTCTTTAGTTGGATTTGAACAATAAGAATAAGTCTCCTTTCTTAGAAAAGACTACAACATAATTTTGTAGTTTAATCTTTCTTTCATTGGATTAACTGGTGTTCAAATGATCTGATATTGAGTATTGTTTTCCTTTACTGTATTCTATTATTAAGTACATATCACATTATAGAAGAATTTGGGAAAATAGATTTTAAAAATCAGCAATGTCATTACTTTAAATTTTCTATACTCTTTTCAAGTTTTTAAATATTTCTATTTCTGATATACCTTTGCTATGAGTACATGAACTTTTTGACTCTTCCCCTTTTAATTGAAAAATATAAATTACTGACTTATTATGTTACAGAATAATCTGACTTCTGTGAATACACCATAACTGGGATTGAAAAAACATAAAGTGAATACTCTAATATTTGTATCTCTGTCATCAATGACAGTATCTGTGTACCCTGTATCTTTATCTTTTATATAAAATGGGAAATTGGAAATTTGGAAAACAATATCTTGATGTGAAATTTGAGGATGACATCCATAAAGTTAGAGTAAAAAAAATAACTTTATGGTCTTGTGACTGAGTTTTGTTTTTTGCTTTTGTTTTGCTTTGTTTTTGTATCAGAGATGATCGTTGACCATCAGATTGAGACAGGCCTATTGAAACCTGAACTTAAGGATAAGGTGACCTATACTTTGCTCCGGAAGCACCGGCATCAAACCAAGAAATCCAACCTTCGGTCCCTGGCTGACATTGGGAAGACAGTCTCCAGTGCAAGTAGGATGTTTACCAACCCTGATAATGGTAATGCAGAGGCCAGCTGGCTGCTGCTTTCTCTTACTTGTCTCACTTACCTTTATACTATCTCCTGTCATCTTTGTTTTAACCCTTCTCCATATTTCTTCTTTTCTTGCGTTCATATGCCATAGTCATTTCATGGTGATATTTTTAATCCAGTTGGGCAAGTTTGCAGTCTTGCTGGAAAGATTGCTGCAGTTGTTGTCGGGTGCTAACGCTATGGTGACTTGCTTACTTCATATACATCTATTCTGATTGATGGAGGTAGTTCAGTAGTAACTCTGTGATGAAACAATAGAATATTATAGATGAGTCAGCAAATTTGTAGATTATTGAGTACCTCTGTCAATATGTTTTCAACATGGTGGTTTGCCAGAATTAGGAGGAGAGTAGTAAGATATGATAAATGCCTTGAAATCTCCTATCACAAAGTGTTTGCTTGTATGTGAAATGGTGTCCAGTCTATATAAATGATGACTTCATCAAAGAAAGACTCAATATTATTTTTTACCTCTAATGAAACTAATCTGCTTTTTGATATATAATAATGATAGGTCCAAGAATAATTATTCAAGATGGGTATTAACCCTATTATTTAATGATAAGCAGGACCCTGTATCCTATCTGTAGTTTATTGATTTACTAGAGTTTCCTATAGAATGTCTATTTTTTGTATCATTGCCTTTGTTTCAAATAAATTTCATGATTGGGAGCAATCTGAGAAGGGAGAAGTCAGTTTTCGTGAGGTATGGAAAATGAAGGTATGGTGGAAAGAAGCACTAAGCATTGGGCTGATAGGGTTAGGTCTATCCTCCCATCCCACCCCCAATCTTTCTTAGTATTAAGACAGATGAGGCCGGGCATGGTGGCTCACGCCTGTAATCCCAGCCCTTCGGGAGGCCAAGATGGGCGGATCATGAGGTCAGGAGATGAAGACCATCCTGGCTAACACGGTGAAACCCCATCTCTACTAAAAAATTACAAAAAATTACAAAAACTACAGGTGTGGTGGCACACACCTGTAGTCCCAGCTACTTGGGAGGGTGAGGCCAAGAGGCTTGAAGCCAGGAGGCAGAGGTTACAGTGAGCCAAGATCACGTCACTGCACTCCAGCGTGGACTACAGAGTGAGACTCCATCTGAGAAAAAGAGAGAGAGAGAGAGACAGAGAGAGAGAGAGAGGGATGAGTAGATAAGGGTGATTCTAATTCACTGCCCTCAGCTGCACTTTCAGAATAATATGAAACCAGTTGACGTGGAAAAAGTTGGAGTAACTGAATTGCAACGCAGCCACTCCATTTCTGGAAATGGGTTTTCTCTTCTTAGTATTAAAGGTAACTATTGGCTGGAAAAACACTGCTAGCAGATTTTCTGTGGTATATATTTTATTTTTATTTTTTTATTATTTATTATTATTATTTTTTTGAGACGGAGTCTCGCTCTGTTGCCCAGGCTGGAGTGCAGTGGCGCGATCTTGGCTCACTGCAAGCTCCACCTCCCGGGTTTACGCCATTCTCCTGCCTCAGCCTCCCGAGTAGCTGGGACTACAGGCGCCCGCCACCTCGCCCGGCTAGGTTTTTGTATTTTTTAGTAGAGACGGGGTTTCACCGTGTTAGCCAGGATGTGTGGTATATATTTTAGACAAAACTGGTTATGTGCAAATAATTAAAATAAAATGCTTTTTATAAAAAATTTACAAAAAAGAATTGAATCTGTAGTATTTCTACTACAATTTGATGGTTCTACTGTTACCTAGAATATTGCTGCTGATGGGAAATGTTTTGGTTTTTGTGTTTCCCCTCGCTTTTTTTTTTTTGTTTTAATTGTGTTTTTGGAGAGAGGGATTACTTAATGGCTAGAAAGTTATAGAATGAGTAGTTTATTATAACTGATGTCACAAATATTTTATTTAACAATGTATATTTTTGAAATTATGGCAATTAAAGTTGAAGTTACTCTTTTATTTCTTATTTAATAATCCACTTTCTCATGTAAAATGAAATCCCAATATTTGGTGATTTAATTATTTTATCATGGGGTTGGGGGAAGTATAAAGAAGTGAAAAAGTGCATTGTTTTCAAATAGTGCTATATTTTCAAAAAGAAGAGGAATGAATATGGCATGCAGGAGGCTTTCTACCAGTATGGTGAACTTTATTTCCATGGAACTGCAGGCGGAGTAGAAATTAGGAACAGATGGATCCAGCCAGAATCTTGTGCTTTAGGAGAAAGTATTTGGTTGGATGTGTAATACAATTAATGAGTTAATATCGCTTGCCATTCAATCTTTCATTCTATCTGTAGATCTGTGTACTTCAGAGAAAAGTTGAAATTGCCTTTGTCATCCACCTTTTCACTTGTGAGATGTTATATATGCTGGGCAGAAAGCAAATAGGAAGGGCAGGCAGTTCTTTTCCAGCTCTTCAGCTGATCAGCTTACGCTCTGAAGCGTGGAATATGATTAGACCTTTTAAAACATGTTGTTATTGGCCTTAATGCTACCTAACTTCTTTTAAATATCCAGAGGCAAGATTTAGCTTTGAGAGATCTTTTAGCAATGAATTTTGTACACCTTCAAGGTACATTCTTATAAATTATCAAATGACAAATTTTTGGCTTTCTAGAAGTGCTTGTTCTTAACTGGAAAGTTTGCAGAGTTACCTTTGTATGTTAGGGTTTAATTACTTAATATCTTTAAAAACTATGAAATGTTCTTAGAATACATTTCTAAACAAATGTTCTTAGAATAAATTTCCAAATACAATTTCTAATAAATGAATGTTCTTAGTTTAAATTTCTATGTAAAAATTATAGAACTACTGTAGGTAGAATTATTGCTATAGTTTTAATAGACCACAATCTTTAAATCTGTTGTAGTTGGAGCTAGATTCTAATATCTCTATGTAAAACTTAGATAAATTTGTATACCATTGTCTTCTATCATAGGCCATAAAATATACTCAGTGACATTGCCAACTTTAGTTATAGCTAGCAACAATGTAATAAATAACTGAAATTTATAGAGATAACTTCAGAGTTGTGAATTTTTTCATTTCCCGGTGGTGTACTGGAGCCAGCTCTAATCTATTCAGGAGAGCCAGTTGTTATCAGGGATTTGCAAGCTGGTTGTTAAATACAACTACTATTAAAAATTAAATTACATAAACATACAATTAAATAATTATATTAAAACAAAGATAATAAATACTGAAAATTTATTGTTTTCTGCCTGTTTCAGTGTATTTTACTGTAGTCTGTGCTCTTAAGGTTATTTGTATCTACTGTATCTGTATGGTGGTAGAAATGCTGTAAAATAGTGTGCCATTGTGCATCTCCTTCCAGCTCTGCATTCAGTGACTATATCGGTACTTGAAATGGGCTGTTATGGTAGTATTTACCCGATAGAAACCAGCAAATGCTACAAATTAGGGCTTGATTTTTAAATTTTTTTTGGTCATTTGTCTCTAGGCTTAAAGGAGTGATGGAGAAAATGCTAATAACATAGATTACATTTAAAAGTGTAACGTGTCCATAGCTGTTAAAAAGAATAGCAGAAAAAAGTTGAAGAACATTTTTTTCAGTGATCAAAAACTGTTATCTGATTTAGGAAAAGAATCACCCACATCATTGACAAATAGATGAAGTCTGACGTATTCAATCTTCATTATTTCACTTTTGTCTTACTGGTTAGCATACGTAATAATATTAATCAACAAATGTCACAAATATTTGTTGGACATTTGATGGATGTTGGAACTATACTCATTTGCCAGTTGCGACCATATGTTAGCTACTGATGTGAGAGTTTGGCCAAGATCAACTAAAGTATTATATGAGAATCAACTAACTATATGCAATTTACAATACAGTATTGTATATTTTATTATTATTTATATAAGGTGTGTTACATATTGTTGTAGGACTTTTCCTTAGTTCAGTTAAAGATGGGGTCCTTGTCACCACCATGAAAAATTAGGCTTGCAGACAATTTGAAGAGTGAGAAAAATGGAATTTATTGGGCAAAAAGGAAAAAAAAGGAAGCAGAGACTCTCAGCAGAGCAAGAGTCCTGGTAGCACAGGCTTCCTGCCTTTCAGATTGAATCCCATGTACCACCCGGGAGGAGGAGGGGCCAGACTTCTCCCCACTGCAAACAGAGCGAACTTCCCAAGGTTCCACCCCAGTGCACGCTCCTCCCAGTGCACAGGCCAGTGGGAGTTTCTCCAGGAACCCCTTTATACTTGGTTGTCACAATATCCTTTATATCAGTAAAATTCAACACATACGCATGCACACACACTCACACATTCATATGTAAATGTTTTTTTCCCTGGAAACTGGTTTTCAAACATTTACTGGCATATCCACTATCAGCACACTACTGTCTTTATTCCTAGCTAAAGACTGACTCTCATCGTTTAGCATCCTGGTATGGCTTGGGGTTCAAGACGATTTTATGTTTTTAAAAAGCAGCAAAAAACATTTTTTATCTGTAATAAATCAGGGAACAATGAAGCGAGCTTTCAAAATGCTAATTATTGTGAAATTGCTACTTGTCTGAGACATGTGTAAATTCTATGGGCATGTCTACCAGGTACTAAATTTTAGGCAAGTGCTATCATTTCTCAATATATTAATTGAGGCCTTTCTATAATTTTGCATGAAGAAATTAATGAGGTTTTAGGTTATTCTGGTGTTGGATTTTTCTTTACCTACTTTTTATTTCTCACTATTGTTTTAGGTTGAACTATATGAAATTGCAATTTTTGTGGGTAAAATTAAGTTGTCAGCAGTTTCATATGATTCTACCTAATGATTTGGTCTGAGATACTTAGCTAATAATTCTGTATTATTTTAGAGCATTATGAAAAAAATAATGTTTAAGCCTGGAAATATTGCTTGATAGCATTTAAAAAATAAAGATGTATTTAGTTTGCTTTTCATTAGAAAGTAGAAGTAAATTTTATTCTTAATTGGTATTCATTCAATAAATATTTAGTAAGATGTTTATGACAAGGTTAACAACTGCATTTTAAAAAGTCATGGTTTATAAGATGAGCCATTTTTTTAATGTACCATTTAAATGGATACTTTTTATATGTATTGTCTTATCCCAAAGTTTGCAAGAGATGATTGAGACCTGACTTTAAGGACCCAAACCAGTGAGGAGCCTGAATTTGAGTATTCACCTTTTACTATCTTTGTAGAAAGTTGGGTAAAGCCATCATCGACCTGTCCCTGATTTTTTCCTGACTTCTTCATTTTTTCTCCCTAGATTACCATAAAGATCAGTTCCTTGCCTTCCAAGGTCTGGGAGTATAGATGCCCTTTATTGAGAATTGGCTTTAGTAATCTAATTGGATCTAGACTATAGATTTTATTTTTCCTTAATCTAATTTTATGACCTCACTTTGTATTAGTGAAAAGTTTTTCTTTTTTCAATAGAAACGTGGAAAGGTAATTTAGTAGTTGCTTTTGATGTCTGTAAAAGAGAGATAATGAAGAATAAGAAAAAATATATAAAATGTTTAGAGTGGTAACTGGCACATAGTAATCACTCCACAAATGTTAGTAAATTATATACAATATGTTTAAGCACAATTAGGGAATAAAAATCTTATATTGAGTAGGAGTGGTTTCTGGAATGATACTTGCTCTGTAGCTTACTATTTGAAAAGAAACTAGCAGATATAGTGCTGATTTATTCCCTCTGCCCTTTGTTAAGTGATACCAATAGTCTTTCATTAGCAATGGGAGGTGACGAAGACCTTTCTCATCATAGCCCTCTTACAGAGTAATTTGTTCCCTTCATTGGTTTTATCTTTTGCTAAGTGGGTGTCAGGGGAGTCTTAAATCACACTGGAAATCCAAGACTTGGTAAAGTTGTCCCACCAGGGAGATAAGGAGCTGGAGACAGTGGCAGCTCCAAGGAGGGCGGCTGGCTCCTAGACCTCTTGGTGCTTTCCCCATGCCTTCTCCTGGTGCCTATGGTCTCCTCCATATTTGTAGGCACCCCGGGCCTGCTCCTGATAGAACCTCTGCATCTTATCTTCAATTTACCACCATTTTTCTCTTTTTTTATTTAAATATGAGAAATGTAATCCACTTGCTCTCATTATGGGTTGCCACTACTTACTCCTGAGTCTGGATTCCTCTGTTTAAGGTTATCTGTCAGGCGGGATGCCACTTCCTAGCTGTCTCCCACATTGCTGGTTTAACATCAGCAATGTGCTGGATATAAACACACACACCTTTACGTATTTTTGAAAGCATAGTCTATTGCTGTTACCTACAGTAACAGATAGTCATTTGCAATGCAGAACAAACAATGGAAATAAATCAATTTTTCTGTTAATAGTAATTTTAGGCTCCAGTGAAATATAAGTGATACTAGTTGGGCTCTTGTTGCATTGGATCTGATTTGAGATTAGGCCCATTCAAACATTTGGTTTGGTATTAGATCCAGCTGCCTTCACACTGGCTTATATTGGATCTGGCTGGGACCACCACTAGGTCTGGTAGCTTTCTCGTTTCCTTGAGAAATTCTTCGCTTTTTCCCTGCACTTTGGATCCCTGCTTGCCCATTTGTCTCAGGATGGGTTTTTATGCTTTCCAGGCCATCCCCCCAACTGCCCCATACCCTTGAATTCAGATATGGTCCCTTAATCAGTGTATAAGGCAGATATTTCCCTAACCTGCTTCTGAAGCGGGCCATCATGCTTCTCTAGTTCTCAGATAGGTCAGTTGACATCTTGCAACTCTCAGGCCCACATCACCTTAAGGTTAGAATCATCTTCCTGCGTGCCTTTCTGCATACGATTAACTCTTTCCCAAAAGCAACAACATACATCCAACTGTTTTGTTCAGGACTCTCATTTTCTGTTCATTTTCATAGCACAGATGAATGTCCTGACCAGAACCGAAATCACGATCAAGCTGTTTCCCACCTGAGAATAAGTGAGCCAGTCTATGGAAAGTTGCTAGCAAAGTGCCTGAATGAAATCGTGTTCCTTAATAACAGTAATTATTATGGTTATTGTTATTATGGCATTTCTAATTCATCCATCAGGCACCATTCTTATTTTCTTATTTTCCTTTTCTTTCTCCAGGCAGATGACTGATTTTTCAAATGTATAATGTTCAGATCTTTAAATAAACAACACATTTTTCTCCAAGGGTCATTCCCTCTCAGTATTTGCTAACGTATTCCACTCTTTATAGCAATGAAGAGTCAGGCTTAAGAGATATAACACAAGTGGGTATTTAGTTGTTTGACATTGAAGGCCTACTTTGTAATCTTCTTGAAGACATGGGACCATCATTTCCAGAGGTTTCTTTCAATTCTTGAGCTAATGTTTAGTAGCAGTGTGGTTATGAGCAATTTACATAATCTCTTTGAGCTTCAGTTTTTATATCTGTAAAATAAGGGTAGTAATGTCTTATTCCGTGCATATAACCAGGAATAAATGAGATACCTTTGTGAAAATTATTAAATAAGCAAAATGTGAGATGCCATTGTGCTTTAGTGCGTTCATACTGCTATAACAAAGTACCTTAGATTGGGTAATTTAAAAACCATAGAAATTTACTGCTCACAATTTTGGAGGCTGTCAAGTCCAAGATCAAGGTGCCAGCAGATTTAGCGCCTGGTGAGGGCCCTTTCCTCATAGATGGTGCATTCTGTGGATCTTCACAAGGTGGAAGGGGCAGGCAGATTTCTTTAAGCCTTTCAGGAGAGCATGAATCCCATTCGTGAGGGTGGGGTTGTCTTGACTTAATCACTGCAAAGCCTTCACCTTTTAATACTATTGCATTGGAGAGTAGGCTTCAACATGAGAATTTTGGGGAGACACAAACATTCAGATCATAGCACACTGTAAGGAACAACTATTATTCAGAAATATTTTAAGGGGAAAATCTAGTGACTTTCAGCTTTAAAATTGAGGACAGAACTTCAATTCACTACCATTATTTTGCATTTTATTATTTTCTGTTTCTCTCCATTTTTTGCCTACTACTTCATTTATATGAAAATATTCTTGGAGTTTTATTTTTAAAGTAGTGCTACTTTCATTATCGACTTTGCAGATGCCAAATAATACATAATGAGTTGTCACTCATGGGCTTTCTAGTATTTTTAAATTTAGAGTATAAAGATTGATCATTATGTCTAAGTAATGACAGTTTGAGCTATCAAGAAATAATATGTGTACAGCAAGATGTTACCATGTAATAAACATATTTTTAAATTTTACTAGTTGTCAGTCTGTTTTATACAGTTAGGGTCTGTGAGAGAGTAAAAGAACTGAAATGATTCTCTTTGCCTTTATTTACCACATGTGAGTACTTTTTTCTTCATTCCCCTTTCCTGGAGAACTCATGTATTTCGAGGACACTGAACTGATTTGCTGCTGTCAACCCTGAGTAAATCTTCTTCCAAGGCTTGGTTTCCTTAATAGAGCCACCCTTACCAAGTTTTTTGTATTCCCAAGCCCCATGTTGCTCTGGAAGCAATAGAAGTGTAGGTGCAGATCTGGGACCACATCCTGCTCCCTGTGAAAGAGATATACGAGAGGGAAGGACAGGGAAAAGTAAGGAGAGAAGGGTAAGCAAGATAGAGACATAAAATGTGAGCACCACGGGCTCATTTAAAGTAGGGATAAATTAAGATCTTCCAAGAATGACTAAGCATGCCTCATTCTACTCAACTCCTGTATCCATAGAAATACAAAGGACGAAAAGGAGATCTTTCTAGGTTTGTGAACCCAATTTCTTAAAAACCACACTTTGAATTTAAAGTAGGCCAGGATTTCTGTCTTTAGTGTTTTCCAACACTCTTCAAGATGTTGAACAAAGGAAATGTCATTCCATTAACGATATTAGTAGTAGCAATAATAATAATGCCTCACATTATTTTAGCACCTGTTATGCATTAGATATTGTTCTTTATGGCAGCTCTAATGTATATATCATTTCAGATGAAAAACCTGAAAGTCCAAAATAACTTGTCTAAGCATAGTAAATGTTAAGAACCCAGTGTGCTTAATAATCATATGCTAATTCAACCACAAGGGGATGAGCTTCCTCAACCATAATTTATTTCCCACACATCACCAAGTTGAGGTCTTCTATGTAATAATGTGATGGTGAAGGGCTCTAGAGGCCATTCTACATCTAAGCAACAAAACGCACAAAACATGGCAGGCAGTGGAGTGTCTTTATTGGCTTTCCAAATGGAGATTTCTAGGCAACATGTTTCGTGTGTTTAGGTGAAATGCTGGTATACTTTTGGGTTAAATTTCTTGTCTAAATAGCAGTGTAGAATGCATAGGAAGTGTTCGATGACTATTTGAACACATGGCATTGCAATCCCAAAAGAGTCCTAAAACTTCACTATGAATAAAATTTATTTTCTTCTTAATAGGATTGTTTAAAAAAAGCATTTTTCTGGAGTTTTTTTTTTTTTTTTTCTCTGTGTGTGTGTGTGAGGGTATCTTTTTGCTTGATTCAAGAAGAGACACCCTCACATGAACAGATTTAGGATTGCTGGTTTTGGACAAGTTGATTCTCAAGGGGAACATGGGTCATGTAAAAAAAATTCCTCACAACATCTTTTTCTACAGTCTAGATATTGGACTCAAAAGCCTTTGGAGCTATATCTTTCCTCATCAGGTTGTGGTAATATAAACCATTTTCTACCTTATTTATACCTGAAGTTAGGCAAAAGTGATTTAAAAGTGAGATAATAGCAAGGCTAAGCTGTTTATTTTGTAGCTGAAGTGTAAAAGAGGTACAATGAAAGCATTATGTAGACAAGGCATACATAATATATTGTTACCATGGTATAATGGCAAAAAGTTCTGCTCTGGCTTTGGGAACGACTTCTCAAAATTTGATATTTGGAGTTAATTTGTGAAGGGAAAAAAAAGCAACATGAAAGGGTTACAGAGTTTGTATCTCCTCCTGCACAGAAGTACACAGAGGGTCCAACAAATCAAAATGTAGACATTTGCCAATATAAGTAATGGATGCTGTGCAAGTCCCAGCTTTCATGAGGGTATGCTGCCAGATGGCTCCAGTCAGGCTTTGCTAAAACACAGGTGCCGAGTCTCTCTGGGCAGTTCCATTTTCATGCCTGTCTTTGGAGCCAGGTTCTTTGCTGGTGAGTGCCAGGCTCCATTCCACTGTCCCCTTGATGGTGAGGCTCTGTCTCAATGGAGGCTGTATATGCAAAAAGAAATTTCCAGCTTTAGTTCTCAACAATACACTGACAGGTTGAGGGAAGTAGAGGAGAGAGAAGCTGCTGGGGAATGTTAGTTATCAGCATGAGTTTTGGAGAAGCTGCTGACTTCCTGTACTCATGTTAGAGGCAAGCCATGGTATCAGTGATAAAATTTGGGTACCTGCATATACATTTAGAAGCTAAAGGAATATGAATTCTCATTCTAAAGAAATTAGAAGCTAAAGGACATGTCTTCTTTTGAAGAAGTTTCCTTTGTATTACCAGTTTCTGTCAGTTCTCACTGATCTGGCATTTCCCTGGGTCCTTGCCTGGACCTAGATAAATGTTTGCCAGTTGTTTAGCCTAATTCATTTAATTTAGCTAAGTCTGCAGGAATATTGGCTCTTTAAGCAGATCACTTAGTTGTCAAAAGAAATAGGAGGCAAAACTTGGTCAGTATGATAATATACATTTCTAAATGTCTGCCTCTTAACAGAAGCAATTTGGGAACAATCTCAACCCGTTCATTTCTCTTTTTCATTTTTCTTAGTGCAATAAAAACTTGCAAAGAACTTCAATTATGGGAAACAATTAAAAATTCAGATTGCAAAGAGAAGACATCAGATTTGCCTCAAACAGGTGCTGGCACAGATGGCCTGCTCACAAGTCCTGGCTTTATTTACAGCTTTTAAACACAGACAGATAAATTGACAAAAATGTTTCTCGATTTTATAACGTGCTGAATGCCCAAATTTGGCTATAAACTTATATTAGTTTGTAAATGGTTTACTTTAAACCTTGACCTCCCAAGTCATCAGTATTCTTAAAAAGACCATTTGTCTCCCCTGTTGTTTGCACACTTATGTGAATAGATTATCTCCTATTTGCTATTGGTTGGATATGCCTTGTTTACTGCCTTGATCATTTAATGATTGTCTTTATTAAGTCAAATTGCATGTAGTCTGATGGCTAGATATTTCCAACCTCATTGTGATTCCTTAAAGGATAATTATGCTGTCTATATTTTACTAACCTTGGAGCATGGCATTTAATAGGAATAGCAAAATAAATGACATGGATCCCAAATGAAACTATCTTCAGGAAGAAGTTGATGGCGTTGTTTCATCCAGGTGATAAAATGTATCTGGAGGAACAATACTGTATATTTAGCCTGCAGTATTATTTAATCTTTGCTATGGCATAGGTGCACCAAAGGTTAAAATGTTCGACTCTTAAAGGGCACCAGAAAATGAGGACTAACATACGTCCTTAAATTGGCTTATATTAAGGTATTAATTTATCCGTACCCCAGTCCCATGTTTCTGAAGGGCTGAAAAACAGAGGAAATTGAGATCCAACTCTGTATTCATCAAGGAAAATATTTCGGAAGTGAAAGTATGAAATGTTGCTTTCTGCATTTGTGCATAAGATCCATAGACGTATCTGTTGAGTAGATCATAAGAAAGCTGCTTACTAATATGACACCCTGTGCCCTATGCTTTACAAAGCTGTAACTTCCCTCTGTGTGTGCTTATGTGGTTCATAATTATTAACAATCTTGATCTTACATCCTGAGATTACGGTTTATTATGTAAATCTTTCTTCTTCTGGATATAATTTATGTTTTGTGTATTAGAACTGCTGGGTGGATCATCCATTGGTATTTGGGGAACTATAATGATTGAATGTAATTTTTTTAGACTTTTTCATTCTTTGCTGGGATTCATTTCATCTAAGGGTGCAGGACATGGGAGGGGGTGTGTGTCTTTGTAATATGTCATTGTTCTCCTTTAACCCGCTTGTGTGATTTGCTTTAGTATTTTCTCTTCTTAATTAATGCTTCCATCCTCATCCTTGCTGTGGCTGTTCATGTGTCCTCCTCCTCCTCCTGTCTTCTGCTTCTGACACTAAAGCCCGCAGCCCGCTTGAGAACTCAGTGCCCTGCCTAGCAACCCGCACCTTGGATGATGACCCCAGAGTGCGGCGCACTTCCAGCGTGGGATGGCTAAGTAAGTCAATGGCTGGGGAAAGGGCAAGGAAAGTGGCGGTGGTCGGGAGAGGGAGGGCAGGAAGATCGGGCTCATGGTTACCGAGTGGAGGGAAACCTGAAGAATGCCTGAAAGTGTAAGATGTAAATATTCCTAAAGTCATAATTGCTGACTTATTTCTTCTACTGTCAAAGAGTACAGTAATAAAGAACTTCCTGGGCGATCTGCTGTCCTGAATCCAAGTTGAGGACCTTGTAAGGCAGTGGAAAGACTGTGAGACTAAGGGGTGGGGCTGGCACTGGCAGCCCTCCCTCCGTGGGACACTTCTCTGAACCTCAGTTTCCTCGTGGTGATGCTGAACCTTCTTACTTCAGAGGACTGGGAGGAGGGTCACTGGAGATGAGGTCTCTGAAGGTGGTTTGAAAGCATTCAAGTGCTAAGTAAGAGGAAGAGCTTACTAAGTTAATGATGTTAAATACCTCAAATACCGACTACATGCCAGAAAGACAGAATGTGCTATGGACAAGGAGGATAAGAGAGAATCTTTACTTTTTAAAGTAAAAAGGAGGATAAGAGAGAATCTTTACTTTTTAAAGTAAAAAGGAGGATAAGATAGAATCTTTACTTTTTAAAAATTTAGAGCTTGGTAAAGAGACAAGATTTATGTACCTAAAACCAAAAGAGAATATGCACAGGAAGCTACATGCACTTTCCCAAAGATTTCTAAGTTGATTATATGTGATATAATTCTTTTAAAGTAGCGTATTAAGAGATGAATAAGGTGATTCCCTGTCCTTGGGGGGTTTCCATTCTAATGAAGGAGACAGGACATAGATAACAATTGTATAAAATGATAAGTGAAATGAATGAAAATACACACACACACACACACACACGATTGTGAGAACATACCCTTGGCCTGGGAGTGGCAGTTATAGAAAAGGCTTTTAGAGCAGGTGTTTTTTGGGCTAAATCTTAAAGGAAAAGTATGAGCTTGATACATCCATAAAGTAGAAATTTAATAATTTTCCTTGAATAATAAAAGTTGCAAATACTAAATACTTTATGTTATGCTATTTAATTTTCTGAAGAATCTTGTGAAGTGGCTATTGTTATTACCCACATTTGACAGATGAAGAAATTATACTTAGAAAGATTAAGTAACTTGCCCAGATCACACAGGTCATGTGTGTAGGGCAGGACTTGAGCTTCATCATATGGTAGTTACAACTACAATATTATGGGTGATGCCTTATTGAAGTTAAAGTATAGGAAACTTACATGGTCAGATTACCCAAAAGATCTGCTAATCCCACAATGAAACTCTAACACTCACGTGATTCTCTCTGCAAGAATCAAGCATTTCTTCTAATAAATTCTTTTATTATGTAATGATGCCTCTTGTGGAAAAAAAAATTCAGGTAAGAAGTTTGGGCCTTGGAATATGAAGTCAGGCAGGAATGGGTCTGAATCCTGGATCTACCACTCCTGGCTTCCTGACTTTAGGCAAATTACTCTTTTACTGTAAACCTGGGTGTTTCAACCAACTATAAAACTGAGTTAATCTTACCAACATAGGATTGCTGTGAGAATTAAATTAGAAATATGTAAATATCTAGCGTAGTGCTCTGCACTCAGTTAATCCAGCATTACTGCTGATAGCAAAGTGCTTTTAGAAATTGCTCAAGAGTTTCTATCTGTTTTCATTTTTTAAAGTTTTATTTATTCCTTGTCAGACATCCAGACATTGAGGTATTTTTGTGGATAAAGTGTCAAGGAAATTGACCAAAGTCTTCACTTTGAGGATGATATGGAAATATGGCAACTATTTGGAAATTAACTTGAGACCAAACCCTGGACCAATCCTTCTGAGAAACACATTTTAGTAATGAGAGAGGATTCTTCTCATTGTCTCTTTATGTGGTACATTCTCTTCCTAAATGATCTGCTTTGATGTATAATCACCTTCCCCAGGGCTTCTAATACTTACTGTATCCATTCAGTAAATGAAGTAGACACCTATTGAATAACTAAGGTGTGCAAAGTCATGTTAAATACTGCTGGTTCTACCTACCTATTCAACCTCACTTTTGTCTCTTCTCAATATAAACTCTAATCAGCTTGTCTCTTTTCTTTTGTTCTATATCATGGAGAATCCTACCTCCATGTTTTTGTTGATAAACTCTACCCTTTCAGGAATGCTTTTTTTTTTCTTTCTTTCTTTCTTTTTTTTTTTAAATACAGAGTCTTGCTCTGTTGCCCAGGCTGGAGTGCAGTGGCGTGATCTGTGATCTCAGCTCACTGCAACCTGTGCCTCCTGAGTTCAAACGATTCTCCTGCCTCAGCCTCCCGAGTGGCTGGGATTACAGGCACCCACCACCATGCCCAGCTAGTTTTTGTAGTTTTAGTAGAGATGGGTTTTTACCATGTTGGCCAGGCTGTTTTCAAACTCCTGACCTCAGGTAATCCGCCGGTCTTGGCCTCCCAAAGCTCTGGGATGATAGATGTGAACCACCACTCATGGCCCAGGAATGCCTTTTCTAGTGTACCTATCCAAAACTATTCAGTAGGACCTGAATGAAGTTCCATCTCCTTTGTAAAACAGTTTTTATAAACACAGAAGATATTTTCAAGTCTTAAAATTCCATAACTGCTATTTTCTGTGCCTTACAATGGAAGATTTACCATATATTGTTTTATATCATTCTCTGATGTTTCATTGTCTTTATTTTTTCATTTCAACTGTCTACATAAAAAAAAAGCCTTCTTTAGGGGCTGTATCTCATGTGTTTGTGTCCCCTCTGGCGCAGGTACCTGAAACAACGGTGTTGTACAATACACACTTGTTGACCCTTGATACTCCATCATTTCATTAAAAGCAACCAACAGCCCAGTTTTCACTAGGGCCCATCTTGGTCACCAGAAACTGTTAACCAAAAGTGAATATTGTTTACTTGTAAAAACTATTTCCCCATATTTCTGCATGTCCTGGTCTGATGAATTTGATTATCAGTTTATTCTAATTATTAACATGGACTTAAAAAACTGCCAGAATATTAGCTACAAACAAATTTGTGACAAGGTTTTTTTAAAGTTTATCTTTAAATATTTTAGCAAGATATTTTCAGGCCTAATGTAACTAGAAGTTACTAACTACCTTTAGAAAGCTTCATTTAAAGTTGCTTTTAGGGAGTAAGCTCTCATCATTTTTACCTTGTGTGCTTCTTATCTTCGTTGTCACAGAGGCAGATGTGATCCTAGAACTCTTATCCATTTCAAATGCTGCCAAGGTATTGAATTAGATTTTGGAACAAAATCAAAAATGATTTCCTCTTACAGATCTCACCGGCAGGCCTGAAACCAGCCTGGGCCAGGGAAAACAAAAGAGAAGCTACTTTTCAGGACGAGTTAAGACCCTCCTAAATGCTTTGCCATTATTAGAGCATAAGAACATACCCTATCTTGCTAGATCCAGAATGGCTTTTCACTCTGAGTGCTTATCTGTGAATTCAGTTTGACATCTAGCAGCCAGCATCATCTGAGCCCTTAGAAAACACTTGTGTCCTTTTGCATTTACTGGCAGTCAAAATCAGCTGCTTCAGACTCTCAGGTCTGAACTTCAAAGAAGAAAAGGAGGTTCAGAGTTTTTTCTATCATCTTATGCACATTCCTGGCATCTGCCTTCACCTTGCTTTGTATTATATCTGTCTAGTTTGTCCATATACTGGGCAGGGACCTGGTCCAGTTCAGTGTTTTGCTTTGCAGGTACTTACCCAGTGTTTAATGTTACTATAATCATCCCAAGTATTAGTAGCTGTAATACTGTTTTCTTTGTTTTTTTATTTCATGAAACCACAGTGGTCTGACTATAGATTCTTGTTTCATCCTACAATCAGGCTACACAGTTAACATTATAATTTAAAGAACTGAATTGTAAGTGGATTTTTTTTGCTTTTAAAAATTTTTCTTTGAGCATTTCTGGAATTAAACAAATCAAAATGTTTCAACCTTTGGAGAGTTTACTGACTAAATTAAATTTACATAATTTTTCTCTGGCTCTCAGGTCTTTGTAAAGTTTTACTTCCTTAGGAAAATGGTGAACCCAGAAAGTTCACTTTAACAAGTTCAATTCAACAGCTGTTCACCAAGCTGCTTCTCTTCTAGTTATATGGTCCGATCAAAGGGAAGGAGATGAGGGAAACTCACAGATAACAATCATTTAAGAGAAGCTATAGTAAGTGTCACCAGGAGGGTAGGGGGCAGACTGGTTTGTCTATAGTATGTACAAGAGTAGCATGTATTATACTCTCTGCAAATACTAATTAGAAGAATGAATGGTGGGGTATAAACAGAGAATTGGGAAAAGAATTCCTGGGAGAGACAGACTTTTCAGTGCACCTTAAAGGATGGGTTATATTTCCATAAATGGAGATTGTAGTAAGAGCAGGGTGGGACATTGAAAGATCATGCTAGGCTAGAGAAAAGTATAAAAGCAACTGTGCTGTTGAGAAAGTATAAATAAGAGTTTGTATGAGGTAGAGTGAGTTGATACATTAAATTAGCAGAAAGGGCATGCGAAAAAGATGTGTGGAGCTAGGATGGCAAAATAATTGGGCCGTTTTGTGGAAGATCTATGAAAGTTTTTAGTATGGAGATTGCATGGTTAGAACTTTATATTAGGGAAATTAACCTCTCAATCATTCTTTGAGTGGGAGACAGTTAGGAGATGATTTCAGTAGACCAGTGCCGGAAAAAGGATTTAAGCTAGGATTACGACTGTGGAAGTGGAAAGGAGGGGATAATGCAATAAATGTTATAGGAATGGCATCGTCTGGACCTAATAACTGACTGAATGTTAGGGGAGGAAGAGAAAGGAGTCCGTCCACAGGATGCCTCAGGAGCTAGCAACCAGGAAGATGACAGGAAACCATTCATGGACACAGGTGCTGTGTTTACAGAAGCATAACAGTTAAGATTTCTGCTCCCATCATACGTGTTGTGACCATCTTTGAAGGTATATTTCACTTGCAGATTTTTCGGTTACCTATCACGGGCCAAGACTTCTAGATTCGTACTTTGTCATCACACTCTTAGCTTGGTGTTTTTTTCTCCTAAACTTTCTTCTGAGGTGGAGAGCAACCACCACATCACGACTCTCTTTCTTGCCCAGTGAATTTTGAGCATTCTCGTCTCGATTCCAAGCATCTCACTTTCCATCCCTCTGTTTTTTTCAGATGCAGACTTGTTTTTGAATGGAAATATTATTTGGGTCACTTACTGTGCCATTTCCACATATATTTTTGGCCTTTAAAATCTAAAGCAATTCCAAGTACAACTTTAAAAATTCCTTCACTGTAGCTTTTCATAGTCATAATTTTCAAAAAATTGTAAGAAATAAAATCTTTCAGCAACCTGATATCTATCTTCAGACTTTTTAGTTAATGTAAGACATTCAGAAAACGTATGTGGTATGCAAGAATGAGTTACAACATTCTTAAGATCCAGGCAGTTCTAGCCACTTTTTAATAAAGGAATTAGTTACTGTTTATCCTGAGTTTGTGAAAAACATCATAAATTATTTCCTTGATATCTAATATTACATTTACAATGGACTAAAATATATACTGACTTTAGACAACTGTAAATAGAGAAAATCAAGATGAGAGAATAAAAACGTAGAAATTCTGTTATATTTCAGAGTACTGGGGACTTGGAGGAGATTTCAAGAGGCACAGATTTGGAAAAACGTTGGCAGTCTGCTAAAATTGTAAAACAGTTTTTTTTTTTTTCCTAATAAGATTTTGGGATTTGTGAGGATTCAGACTTGTGCTTGACAAAATGGTGATATGTGTGATATATTTATAATCAAACTCACCTGCTCATCACCAAAGCTGTCTCTTTTCCAGGCCTTCCTGATCCTTACCATCTTTCTCCCTTCTTTCAGACTTGGAACCTTAGCGTCGACTTTGATTATGCACTCTTCTTCCCTTCTACCTCCAGTGAACCACTAGACCTGTTAAATGTTACCTCTGAATTGTTGCTTGCCTCCGTCTGCTTTCTCGTCTGACTGTGCTTGTTTTTGTTCACGTCCTTATTTCCTTTTGCTTAGTCTGATCCAGTAGCTTGTTAGCTGGAGTCAGTGGTTACAGTTGGGCATGTGCAAACGCATCTTACACTTTGTGTTCCAGTTGATCTTGTCATACCTGGCTGATAAGTTACCTCCTCATGTGGAAGTGTTCAGTGGCATCTGAGAGGATCTCAGACAACCTCCAAACCCTCGAGTCTGGCGTTCAACGCCCAACCCATAGTGAATTAAAGTTGATTAAGTAGCGTTTCACACATCTGTATATCCCTTTATCTACACTACATTTCAGCAGTGACTTCCTGTTACTTGAATTTGCTGGACACTTAGTGCTTTTATCCTGAATGATTTTTCTACTTGGAATATTTCCTTCCTCCTGAAACTTTCTGTTAAAATCTTGACCATCCTTCAAGGCCCACATTCTCCTTGAAGGCTTCTTAACTTGAGGTGCTCTTTACTGACCTTGAACTCTGAACCTTTTCTGAGACTCCTCACATGACATTTATCTCATTCTACTTTGCACTATAAAGGGAATAAGATATGTACTTTATGAGTACTATCAATTTCTTAAGGGCAGGAACATGTCTGATTCATTTAGGTATCCTTTATTGCAGGGATTGACAAACTGTGGCCTATGTACAAAATCCAGCTTGCCACCTGGTTTTGTAAATAAAGTTTTGTTGGAATAAAGCCATACTTACTAGTTTATATTGTTGTCTATAGCTGCTTTCATGCTACGATGGTGGAGTCAGGTAGTTGTGGCAGAGATCATGTAGCCTTCAAAACCTGATATATTTACTACCTGCCATTAAAACATTTTCTGACCCTTATACTATAGTCCTGGTTCTCAAAGTGGGAACTAAAGAGACCTAAGTGTCCCTGAGAGCCTTTCAAAGGGATTGAAAGGTCCTAGGATTTTCATCATGTGATTCAGCCAAAACTATATATATATATATATATATATATATATATTTTTTTTTTTTTTTTTTTTCTTTTTCTTTTTCTTTTTCTTTTCTCTCTCTCTCTTTTTTTTCCCCCTGAGATGGAGTCTCGCTCTTTCGCCCAGGCTGGAGTGCAGTGGTGTGATCTCGGCTCACTGCAAGCTCTGCCTCCTGGGTTGACACCATTCTCCTGCCTCAGCTTCCCGAGTAGTTGGGACTTCAGACACCCGCCACCATGCCCGGCTAACTAATTTTTTTGTATTTTTAGTAGAGACGGAGTTTCACTTTACTGACCTTGAACTCTGAAGCCAGGATGGTCTTGATCTCCTGACCTCATGATCCACCCATCTTGGCCTCCCAAAGTGCTGGGATTACAGGTGTGAGCCACTGCACCTGGCCTCCTAAAATATATTTTAACAGGTTGAACACAGAAGCAGACAAGAAAATCCAATTTTATTTCATTTAGTCATATACAGATATGTCTAAAATATATATGTTTAAAAATATATATATATTTAAATTTATTTTATTTATTTATTATTGAGATGGAGTCTCACTCTGTCGCCCAGGCTGCAGTGCAGTAGTGCGATCTTGCCTCATTGCAACCTCCACTTCCTGGATTCAAGCG